>NW_022145609.1:35047118-35412118 GCF_000002235.5 Strongylocentrotus purpuratus | reverse complement strand
CTCTATCTGTCTGTCTGTCTCTCTCTCTCTCTCTGTCTCTCTCTCTCTCTCTCTCTCTCTCTCTCTCTTTGTCCCACTTTCTTTCTTTCCTTACCCTCTTGCTATATCGCTCTCTCCTTCTCCAACCTTATTTCGCCTTTCTTATTCCTCTCGCTCTCCTTCCACCCTTCCCTTTCTCACTCTGTCTTTATTTTCTTCACATAATGTTCCTTCACCTCTCCCTCTTTCCTTCACTCCCCCTTTAATTATTTGTAACCCTATTTTCTTACGTTCATAACCCGTCGCCGCAACTGTACGCCTGGCTTCCTTGAAGATCATTCGATAATGCACAACCACATTCCAACATAGTGCCATCGGTGTTCATTGCCGCGCGCTTTTTAGTCGATATTCTTGTCACGTGATCAAAATGGTAATCTCAGCCGTGCTCGAAACCGTATAAGCGCGGTGTCGGAAACCCAGGCGAGGTGTAATCGTACCTCGCTCGGAGATCGTCTGGCTTCTTTCTGTCAATAATATCTCCATTTCGGACAGAGGATTGGCAAATATCCTATCTGTTCAAAAATTCAACATCACCTCGTGAATGTGTAGAACACAGCTCATTAAAGCCCCACTGCACTATTTTTTAGCTACTTGCGCCCTCTATATATCAAACAATGCCTAATCAGTGCCTGTTGGTCCCCCATGATCCTCTTTTTCTTATGTTAGTTGGGAGCTGATTTAATGAGATAACCACCTGTCAGTGACTTTGCAAGGAGGTCTAATCCCCCCTGGCCAAATTAGTGCAGACGGGCTTTAAAAGAAAGAAAGAAAAAAAATCAGTTGCCTGTCCAAAACAGAGTTCAATGCGCTGCTAGTGGATAAAGAAGCGGCATGTTTCAGCCGGTGTCATCATAACGAAGTTTTATTAATTTAAAATGTATCTGATGTCATATATCTATAGGCCTGTATGTTATTTGGTTAAAACTTATCAAAATTACATTTTTCTTCATAGGATATACTCAATTATTACTTTTGCAGGTTCTGGATTTTCTCAATTAAATAATGCAATGCAAAAAAAAAAATCAATGTCAAACATTATTTCAGAAAAGAAAAAGAATTAGACGATGGAATGGCCTGTAATGTTGACGCTGAGATGATCAACTTCTGTAAAACTTCTTTTTCTGTAAAACACTCCAATACATTTACGAGTTTTTCAGTTTAATCCTTGTATGACCAAGTTATTATCATTCCCAATCCGCTGTACCCGTGTGCCTGCTCTCGTGCAGTAATTACAATCCTGCATCCCAATTCAATTGGCCCCTTTAATCTACTTTTGACAGGTTCCTCTCAAATAGCTTGGGGTCTGACAGTGGGGTCCCTGCATCCGTCGATATTATCTCAGAGGGTTTAATTGTGATTTCATCCTCTTTCCTAACTCGTCATCACTACTCAAGTGCCCTCTCACTCTTAGAGTGTCCCAGTAGTTGCATGACGCTCTGACGTCGTCATGGCAACTGGATGATGACAGTTTGGGGACGGCAGGTGTCCTTTTTCAAGTGATAAATTTGTTGTTCCTTTTTTTTTGGGGGGGGGGGTGCGTGTTTGTTTACGTGTTTTGCTTTTCAGCTCATTTCACAGTGGTCATTCATGCAGTGTGGATTGCGTTTGAATGCAGATGGAGCAGAGTAATTTGTATCCTCTTCTTCTCTCTCTCTCTCTCTCTTAAAATTATTTCTGCCTCTTGAATGTCACAGTTGGTTGAATTTATATTAATAAGCTTTAATATCATGAATGCATTCTACCAATCGTTATCCCGGAACTCCTCCATTTACCATTTATTCATATATTTTCTTAAGTGGTCTGGTAGTAGAAAATATATGATTTATTGTGTACATACGGACTCATCTGCAACAAATGAACTTTGTAGATGGCAACTTACCTTATACATTACTCTCTCGCAGGAGATTGTAAACAATATTACTCGAATTTTTAACTTAAAAGGTCAGAATAGAGTGTTATGAACTTATCATTGCGTAGGACTACATTGTTAATATTTGTATTTGTTTTTTCAGATTGTTGGCCTATATCAACACGTTCTGAATTTAGTATCGTTAGAAGAGTATAATTTATCTTACTCATACCAAATTCGGAAAAACACCAATATTGGTATAAATTAAGAAGATTGCTGTCTGATAATGTATAATACTACTCTCTCTTTCTCTCTCTCCTTTCTTCACCATTTCTCTTTTGATTCTCCTTCTCTCCCTTTCTCTTCTAGTCTCTCTCGCTCATTCTTATCTCTCTTCATTCATTATAATTTTGTTTTCCTTCTCTATCTGTCCCCTCTCCCCTTTTTTTCTTGAGAACGTCGTTTTTCCTTTTTATTTTGTATTATTACTATTTCACTTTCTTTTAGGACCCTATCAAGTGTCAATTTGGAAAAGAGATAAATAACTTTCGAATGTACTTTCGTCCGTCTTAAAGTCCATCAAACTCTTTCTCTCCATTCCCCTACAATACCTTTCACAAATCAAATAATATATATATAGATATCTCCTACATGATGGGCATTTCAATTTCGATTGATCAACAGTATATACATCCTCGATTGAGGCATCTTCATTTATTTGTTTGTTGATTGACCGGAAGGTTTAATAGTCCGCTGCCAACAATCAATATGGCATTGTGATTGGAGCGAAAATGTTTCGGCAGAGAATTTATTACATGACTGTAAAGGGCAGTATCCGAGACTGAACCGTGTATAGACAAAGTAATACAAAAACTCATACATTTCAAAAGACGTTTAAGGAATTCCTAGGAAAGTCATGCATATAGTGATGAATTCATTTTAGTTTAGCATTGCTTCGTCCAAAGCAGACATTCTTTTGTAATGGAAAGTTTTATGTTTAGAGCGTTTGGTAGACGGATTTTTGCTTTTCTAATAACGAGATATTACGTTTAATGTGGGAATAATAGTCATATTTTCATTATTATGTGTCAGTAAACGCCTAATAAATATGTATCTTACTTCAGTTTTGTTCATAGGGTGAAGTCGTTTAAAGCACATTTAGCATGATTTTACATGCAGTTCCCCATTTTATCTTATTGTTCATTTCACAAGGCAGCAAACTCCTAACCTTTGTTGTATTCATTTTATGATGACCTAATCTTTCCGACAAATGTGTATGTTCTATCACTTTTTGACGAATCAAGTCAGTGGATAGTTTCTGAAAACTCGTCATGATCTTTGGAAGTAGGTGAAGAGCGCCACCATGTGAAAACTATTTGATACTAAAAGCGTTTCATTATAATTGTGTTTAACTTTATACGATGCCAAACAAACGAGATTCTTTTCTGTTCCATTCTGATTCTCTCACTGTGTTTCGTAATCAGTTCCATTTTTTTTTACTTTCTCTATCCTATCTCTCAAGCTTTGTCTGATAAACAAATACATACAAAGATTGCATTGATTTCGATGCTATCTTATCCGATACAGGAAACGAATCTAAATAGATTTGTCATATTTCAAATGCAAAGGGCATTGCATTCATATGGTATTTTCAAATTTGTCTGTGCTCTCTCTCTCTCTCTCTCTCTCTCTCTCTCTCTCTATTTATCTCTCTTTCTATAGTTGCGTTTCCCTTGTCGTCTCGACCTGTCACTCACAGCCTATCTCATAAAGGTTAAGAATTGATTTGGACCGAATTATCAGATTATTTACTGCGACGGAGAACAATAAAATACAAACTGCATGGCGGTTGCATGGCGCCGAAAACTCAAGACTCATTTTCAAGCAAAGTTCAACAACTCGCGCTGTTATATTAACGATTTTGTTTCGTTGTTGGATGAACATGGATGTGTTTAAACACTAACTGCAGAACATTATATTTTAACTGTACAAAGTATATGTGCATGTAAAAGATCAATGTTTGCCATGTTTATAGTATTATGTTGTGTCCTTACACGCGCAAGCCTATGTAAATGAATGGTTCGGAATGATTCCATATCATTCTTTTAGAAAGAAAGCAAGAATGCATTATAATTGTAGCCGTTTGACTGTATATTTGGGAAGCACTGCACGAACAACCATTTTGTATATCTTTCCTCTCTCGTTGGTTAGGAGAGGAAATAGTCCCAAAATACTTTCTATTGATATAATCTGTTTCATGGTTCCGGCTAATGGAAATATCCGCAGGTTGTGACAGCGTATATTTGTAATTCGATTGATATCTTCTTCTGTTTGGGGGGGGGGGCAATGTATTAGCCTCTTTTTTAAATATGCATGTGATAGAACGCGGGACGTCGCTATGGTGGACTTGTTGCGTCCTAACGCCCCTCTAAATGCCTCACAGCAAAGTTCTCCTATTCTCTTACACCCCCTCCCTCCCCTCCCTCCCCCTCCCCCCCCCCTCCCTCTCTCTCTCTCTCTCTCTCATCTCTCTCTCCCTCTCTCTCTATAAAATGATATATATATATATATATATATATATATATATAATATATATCACTCTATTTCTCTGTCTCTGTCTCTCTTTGTCTAATTCTATCTCTCTCATTTCCGTGTGTGTGTGTTTCTTTCGGTTTGGGAATTCCCCCAAAGGAGGAGCTACCCATGTACCCCTAGTTATGCAACCAAGGCACTGAGTGCTGTATGCTTATTGGTATACTGAGCAATTCCATCTGTTAATTACAATGCACTCGTAGCGGTTTATTCCAATATCTTGATTATAATCAGCATTAAGTTACGGCTGACGAAGAACGAATATATAAACATTTTTTATTCGAAATAAGGTATTCATGTAGCTCACAGCATAATGTGCAAAGAACACATCACATCACATAATATCATTCAACTGCTATCCGATTTCCTAAGAAATCACAATTGCATTAGAATTTGAATATGATTATGTAATATTTCTGATGGAGCTAATAATAATAATTGCCTGCCACTATAGCGGACCATAATAAATTGCATCAAATAATCTGTTGCTGATTTCCTCAAAGTAAATTTGTCTAGACTTGATTCTATGGCTCAAGGCGACTTGGGATAAATGAAGGGAAGGGTTGCTGACGCAATATTTAATAATAATTCTACTCTGGCTTCTGTGGAGAATTTATTGATAATGAAAAAGGGTCATGTCAGGATGTAAAACGAGGACCTTGAATGGCCGCCATTGCTAATCGTGTGGATCCTCTATCTATTGTTGATATAGTGTTATCTTTTCCCGTTCCTTTGTATTAAAAGGGGTCATACAAGGACGTATCCATAATTTTAAGAAAGGATTTTTATTTCTCTCGTGACATGAATTGTTGCGTCCCGGAATTTGATTTTTCTCACAAAAAAACTTAGACTCCCCCTTTACCCGTCTTAGACTAGTTTTAATGTTGTCTTTTTTTTCTCTCTTCAAAAGAGAATCATAGTTATGGACAACGTGGCAAACCGAGATGCAACATTTTCTTCATTCTTTAACAATAATTAAATTACTGAGATATTATATATTGTTCTGTGTAGAATACGAGAATTTTGTTCGTATTTTTAAATATTTTCCAGTAATAATCCTTTTTGTTCTATCTTGTTTCATCAATTAAATTCAATTTATTAAGTTTCTATTTTAAAACAAGATGAACACAAGGGGAAAATACAGCAATAAAATCAAAATTTTTAAAAATGATGGAATATCCTTAAAAGCAAAGTGCTTGTGGACAGGGTCCCGGTTGTACGAAATGATAGTTAACGACATTACATTTAACCAGTACATGCATACTAGACACATACACACTTACACACATAATTATATACATACGAAATATACGAGTTTATAAGGCAAGATAGGAGATTAAAAGGGAGTGGGGATTATGAATAAAGAATGAAAGTAACAGAGAGAGGGAGAGAGATAGAGAGCGAAAAAGAGAGCGAAAAAGAGAGAAAGCAGGAGATTAAAAACAAATTGGGAAGAAAATTAATTTGTATATCTATTGAGCATGCAATAACAATAGCAAACTCTTAAAACATTTCCTTATTGCAGATAACTTTAGATTTCGAGAGAGTTGAATTTTGTTTAATACTTTGGTATACAGTCTCTACTATTCCACAGGTTGATACACTTGATACTAAATTACAACACTACACTACTCTACAACACTAAAGATGGATAAATTAAATACCTCCTCTAACCCGCCAAAAGTAAAAACAAGCGTGCCCCAACGGAACGAAATTTGTCCACGATGTTAATAGAAGATTTAGAGCCTTTACTGTGTTATCTCTAACCAAAGAGGGCAGTATTAACGTTTCGGCATATCCCACGACTCTTGAGAGTTATACTCAATAAAGGATTGGCTAACATCTCATAAAACAACGACTGTAGAAGAAATCTTCAACGCATCTGTTCATCATTCTTTACAATACACGGGGTATGATATTTTATTATGGTAAACATTTCCATTAGTATTGTAAACAAGAACCTGTTAACACTGATCTAACACTTTATAACACTGCTCAGAACGATATCGTTTTAGAGAAGTACTTTTACATTAAAAAAAAAATTGGTTCTCAAATACTCAGTAAAAGATATGACGCAAAGAATAATAGTGATAATAATAAGTATTTCGTGTATTGCGCATAACATATTATATAAGCATGTCGCTATGCGCTTGCGAAGAAAAATAACAAAGGCAGAGAGAAAATAGTTTGCTGAGTTCCTTTATCTGTTTAATATTTGGAAGAAGTGTAGAAGTAAAATCAAATTAAATTTCAATTTTGTGATGAAACTTATTTCACCTTTGTTTTCATAATTATGTAGACAGGGGTATAGATAGAATATTCTAAGCCTGTGGTTTTTTAGCCTTATGGGAATGGCGCCCTAAATGTTTATTGTATTGTATTGTATTGTATTTGTAAAGTAAGTTCGTTCCTCATCGCGGAGTAATTATTTGCCTTTAATTTCGCCAGATTCGCAAAGGATTGTGTGGCATAATGCACAAATACTGTAGAAAGACTGTGCCTGGCTTTATGTATTTGTTTTAATCATTATTACTGTCTTACCAGATTGACAGAAAATGGTTTACAGACTTTTTCTAATTCCATAGCACATAAGAACACAATCAGCTCATAAATATAACCTTTGGATGGGGGGTAAACAAAATAATACATCAATAATTACAACAACAAAGCAATTGAATTGTTCTCGTTAAGAAGTAATATGAATGTACGGTAACTAGTAGAATCGGAGTCGCCTCCAAATCTGTGATTCTGTTTGAAGGTATTGACGCACATACATTGTCAGACTCATGACGTGTTTTGTCGAGTGGCTCCATTTTTAGGTAGTGGCCCCCTGCTGAGTGCCCTGTCTTGATGACATCATGAATCGGTTTGTTCTGGGTGCCCTTTGAGGGTTAGGGCTACTCGAGCTGAGACGTGAAGTGAGATCCTATCTTTGAAGACTCGTGAAATGCTATAAAATGGGAAAGAATAAATGTCAATTTGTAAGAAAGCGTTTCTACTTTGCATTTCAACGCAAGAAGCTACATGTATTGGTCGATCACGGTTTCTTGTAAAATGCCTCACTCTCCCCCTAAAAACGGATTAATCACATCAATAATCCATTTGTTCTGGATGCCCTTTAAGGGTAAGGGGTTACTTGAGTATATACATAAAGTGAGATCTTATCTCAAGGTCTTGTGAAAGTTAGAACAGCATGGGTATTGTTATCAAAAAGTAAACAGAGAAAAAACGTCACTCAGTATAGGAAAAAGTTTCTTCCTTGCATTTCAACACTTCGTGAGCCATTCTTCGATCACAGTTTTGTTGTACTTGTAGAATGACCCTCATCCCTTCAAAAAAAAGGTTTATACCACGGTCACACGAAAAGTCTACTCAACGTCTATTTTTTTTTTTACCCTAATGTAGATCTTGACATAGAAATCATGATCTGATTACCTATTACGTCATTGTAATGTTTGCTCATTTCAATAAGTGATGGCCAATGCTATTGAAATTGCCTCAGGTTGAATTTTCGAAAGTCTCTACGACCGTGATTTATACCAATAATGACTTGGCCTATATCAAAGATTTGAAGCCTGTCCAGTGTCAAAGTATTGACTTAGGAGCGATTGACGTAAGGACCATACACAACTACGGCCCGAGATGCCTATCAAGAATGTTTCACACGATGCGTCATTTAACTGACGTACAAATGCGTCATCCCTGCGCGGTATTTGACGCACCAAGCCAGAGTGACATTAGAAACAGAGTGAATGAAAATTTGATAGTGCAAATATTGTTTCTATAGGCGTATGCGCTAATTGTCTTAAACGGCTTTATTAGCGCAGGTAATAACGCAATCGAAATAACGCTTCTATTGCAACGGGCATGACTGACATTCATATTGATAATACTGTTGCATTATTATACTTGAATGAATACTCCTGAGGAGTGTTTCACAAAGACTAAGATCGACTTTAAGTTGGATTTATCTATGGCAGGCCGTTAATGCCACTGGTTGCTCTCACCATTATGATCTTTAGATAATTATTTTCCTTCAATAATGAACTATCAAAAAATGCACATCCTGTAGATTTGTGAGCATGATTTGTACGTCCCTCGAGAGACCAATGCCAGTAAATGGTGAGAGTAAACAGTGGCATTAACAGCCTGTCATAGTTAAGTCCAACTTGACTGTCTTCGCCATTTCTAGTGATGTGTCAAATGACAAGTCATGTTTAGTTATCCAATCAATGTCAACTACGAATGTCTTTCCACGTGATACGATCTTCACTGCTGATCATCGTAGAAAAGACTATTGTGCGCATGCGTGCGTTGAAATGGAATGCCATGAGATAACAGACGTCTCACTTGCTCTCTAACAACACTAAGTAGAATGTCGTAAGCATAAACGTTATCTAAGTTCAAAGGCTAGCCGACGTCACGGAGAGCCGGGCGCGAATATTTTTATCGTAGGATGACAAGTAAAGGTCATGAATTAGGCCTGCGCCTATTCAACGTATTGTCGACCACCTCATAATTATTCATGCTCTTAATATATAATTATAAATACACTATGCTAAAGAGAAAACAAAAGTGAACATAAATAATGATAGAAGACAATCGATCGGGATGTGATCCCTTTGAGATGATGAGAGAGTATAGTGATTTCATCTGCTCAATATCGCTTACCCCAGACCAATTATAATTTCGAACATCCAATACCCACACTATTTATGAGATCCTGTACGATGTACATGGCTTTATTTGAGGGATGTATGTAGGTAGGTACACTTACTTTTTACATGTAAGCTATTAAACTTACGGAATGTTTGGGCGTCTTCAAATTTGTTTCGATGCCCCCCCCCCCCTCTAAAATGAAAATGACACACCTGGATTTTTTTTATTCCCCTCCTTTTTTTCCCCGTCCTTCCCCCTCTACACCTTCAATATCGTCTGTTAATTTCTTTTCTTTTTTGACCGACACCCCTCCCCCCCCCCCCTCTTTTTCTCTCTGTCAGACGATCTGGGCATATTTTGCACATATCGCTAATTGTCTTAATAACTCTGTCATTAATACAAAATCATGTTCATGTTTAATGTGTCACCTGATCATGTGAGATCTTATAAATCAGCACTTTTCATTGCCTTGCAAGCAGTATACGATCAGTTTGGTATGACCTTTGACCGGGAGTTTTTCTCCCACATCCCCCTTGTGAATGCTGTCAAAATTACGTGTTAGCGATCGTCAGTACCGCTGGTTTGAATTATACTCTCAGTGGGGTTATTCTCGGTGGGGTTAACCCCATACCTTCGTGTCTTATCAAACAATAAATAAGCTAGGTCCTATCTATTACCTGCCGGATGCCCTAGTGAATAGCAATGGATACGATACGAATTCTCCGTCTACCTGACCGTCTAAGATGCTCAGGTGTAAACATCTTAAAGGAGCTTTGGTATGTTGTAAAATAAATATGCTCTCGCAAACCGTCTTAGAGTTTGGCAATAGTGCACTGTTCTTGATGTCATAGCGAAACAAACATTTACATTCCTAAAGTTGTTTTTTTAAATTTGATGAAGGAACTTAATATGCTAACGATGAATAAACCACGCCCCTTTTGCTTGCAGGGTTAGATATGAACAGACTAGTACGTTTACATCTGCGTCTGATTGTTTTTCTTCATTTTGTCATCAGTTGAAAACTTTGATGATATAACTCACCCAAGTATTGTTTACCCTCCTACGATTCTTTTTTCATCTCTCTCTCTCTCTCTCCCCCTTTCACTTTGTCTATCTCGCTCTCTATCGTTTCATTGGTTTATGCGTGTGTTCAGTTTTTCTCTTCGCTCTCTTTGTCTCTCCACCCTCTTCCTGTTTATTCCTTCCCGTTCTTATCTCTATTTTCTCCATTTCTCTTTCCGTCTCTTTCTCTAGATATAATTATGCGCCTCTCTCTCTCTCTCTCTTACTCTTACTCTCTCTCTCTCTCTTTCTTTCTCTCTCTCTTTCTCTTTATCTCTCTCTCTTCCTCTTGCTCTCTTTTTTTTTCGTTGTCTCTCTCTTTCACACGTCCATTGATTTTCTGTTAATTTTCAAGAAGATTTCTTGATTTATCAACCTTGTTTTAACAGACAGACTTAGTTACTCAAAACCAGCCTTCATGGTTTATAGAGAATAAATTTGAGATAATAGTAATGATAATAACGATAAGAACATTTGAAATTATAGTAATAAAAACAATAATGTTAAGAAGTAGAAAAAGAAGATGAAAATGATAATATTGTTAATTACAAAAATACCAATAACGATAGGATTTATATAGCGACTTGTTTTATTGTTTACTTAAATCAGAGAAAATGTACAAACCACTGCTTTTTTTGTTTCTATATTAACTTTTTTGTAATTTATTTTGTTTTTGTAGTTTTGTGTGTTTTGTTTGTTCAGAGTTAGTATGGACAGGTCAAACCGAGGTTGTAAATAATTCGTTCATTATTTTTTATTCTGATTACGCCAGGCATTCCAATCAGTCCTTCGATGAACAATTTTCTTTTTCATTTTCTCGAGAAATTATCTCTTTTTTGAATTGCTATAAGCAGTAATGATACTGCACAATCCAAAATGAACCACCTGGAGTTTTTTTTAGTTTTTTGTTGTTGGTGCCATAATGAACTGATCAAGGTTACATTTTTTTTTTATTGGAATAGGGTTTGAAATTAGTACATGGATATTGCAAGTATGAAAGTATTAAGTTTTAAGCGATGAAAATTATTATCAGATTTTGTTTGTTCTTCTAACGTTTACTTTTTTGTCAGGAAAAACAAACCCACAAAGTATAACAAAATAGTATTCTGATTGTTTATAGAGGAGGCATGGATATTAAAACCATTTAAATTGATGCAACCATAGTCCAATGATCATAACACAGAGATTTTCATTCATCAACAATTATGACCGATCGTGCTTTGTAAAAATGCTGCGGTATTTGTTTAAATTGACGGGTCATAAGTGTTGTACCTCTACATGCAGATCACTGATTGTGTCTTTAAAACAGCCTTCGAAGCAATCGACGCGGTGTCGCTTTATTAGCTTCAATTACCTGGTGCCCTTTAATCCCTAGCTCGAGCCTTCGCATCGCATCGGAAATCCGCCATTAATGTCTCGACTTGACCTATGCCGGTAGATTCCCCACATGCCTACGGAATAGAGAGACGGATACTATGGCGTACGAAAAGGGGCACGGGGGCACGGGGCCTAACCCCCTTCGAATGGTGATGAAATTAAAAGAAGGAAGACAAAACGAGAAAAGAGAGGAAGGGAAGATAACGAGAAGAGAAGACGCGTGGAGCATTTCCCGCACCTTCCTCCTAAACACTAAGCCTGGTGAAATCACCATTCATTCCCCCCCCCCCCAAAAAAAAGAAGAAAATCGTGCTAGTGCCCCCTCGGTGAATCGACTCACGCTATACCACTGGTCGGAGAAATAGAGATGGTTTCGGGTTTACTCGGATAGCAACATCCACATCATGAACATGATCGTAAGCTGTATTATCATTTGATGTAAAACACGGCTATAAAAAGGACTATTGAAATGATAATGAGACGTTGTCGATGGGCTAATATATAGTTGATTGGATCTGTATCTCTATAGCCAATCGTTATTGACAGGAAGGAATAACTCTCCGCTTTGAAGCGTTTACAGTCAATGGCGTATCTATGAGTGGCAGCGGGGCAACTGACCCCCTTCCCATGGAATTGTGAAAATGATAAAAAAGAGAAAAGGATAGAACAGAAAGAAGGGGAAAGGAAACATGGGGGAGAGAGAGAGATATTATGTAAATTCTGCAAGACCTTGTTAATTTAATTGAACTAAACTAGTAACTAGTAAGACCGGTACCCCCCCCCCCCCCCTAACGATATCGCTCCCTCTTTGGCTGTATTTATGCTACGCAACTGTTACAACATCATTCCTTCATTGTTATTCTTGTGTCGTACTTCAGGAACGAGAATTTATTTTCCTGTCAAGCTGTAATATTTATTTTTGGATACCACGAAAACAATGTTTCAGCTAGTAGGAAGATCGATTCCAAATGTCGCGGTTTACATCTCCAGGTATTCTACATTTGAGACATTCTGCATGTAAAAAACGAAACATGAAAACTCAAAACCAAGATAAAAATAATTAGAATGATAATTATTATGATTACTACAAAGGTTAGAGTGTTTAGTTAAATCTGACACCTTATCCACTTTTGATGTAGCAAAATAAAGTAAGAAAACTGTACGGCTATAAATATTTATTATCCATTTATATAATTATACAATTAATATAAATTCATGAATATTTACTCTAATGAAGGTGTTTTTCACAATATTGTTGGCCTGTTTAGTAATGCAGGTCTTGTATTAGCCGTTATTATTGCTGCCCTCAGAAAGCAGTATTATATGCGCTACTAACTAAAATATTGTTCTGGACATTGGTTGATATGCGCTCAAAAAAGACGTTTTTAATGTCGGCTGCTAGAATTTGTGTACCCGTATTCGATGAGGTATATATTAATCTACATTTCATGTGAGTTTAGGCACATTTGAAGCAAATGGGAATTAGCGGCGAATGTATTAAAGTCCGAAACCCCATTCACCGATATACTCTATACATGTTATGCGCTACTAACGAAAATATTTGTTTTGGACATTGGTTGATATGCGCTCAAATAAAACCTTTTAAATGTCGGCTGCTAGAATTTGTGTACCCCGTATTCGATGAGGTATATAATAATCTACATTTCATGTGAGTTTCAGCACATTTAAAGCAAATGGGAATTATTCACGAATGTCTTAGCCCCCACCCCGTTCTATATGCTCATGTGTGATTTAATAGTTTACTAGATTCATAACTATTCATGAATAATCTGTAATAAATTTCATTTCATTTGACTTTTCTTTGTTAGTAACTTCAAATAAAATTTGTAACGAATTTGTGACACATAATTTTAAAAATGCAGATAGATATCACTGATTCTTTCTTACTTTGTTGTTTATTTATAAATCCTTTTCAAATGGTTGCTGGGTAAAGATATCTGAAAGGTCTCAATTTCGAATGAAAACCCTCAAGCTATACACCCACCACGAATATTAGCATTTTTAAACCACTTACAAATTGCAAAATGTAATGACATCAATTATATACATAAAAAAACTCGTGTATTTTGTTGTAATGTCTCAATAAAAAAAAAATCATCTGATTTCTGTAAATTCAGTTTATAAATAGCAAGCTGTTGTGACCTTCCCCCTTACATGGAGTGTGACAAAATGAAAGGTGAAAAAAGTTATTTGTATTGGGGCAAGGATGGATTGTCCATGCACGAGCTATCGGCATGCCTGTGTCAAAATTAACGTACAGTTGCATACTACATGTAATATGTATGGATCCAAAAAAGCATTAACTCCTAAAATGCTTGAACACAGAGTTATTGACCTTCTTGCTTTGAAGAGCAAAACTATGCGCACAAATTTGTAAAAAAAAAAAAACCTCTGTAAGATTGTGGTGTGGTGTGCTTCGGCGCAGCTAGAGAGCGATGCCACTTGTTTGGAGTTTCTTTCGATAATTAAACTGAAATTTATCGGAAATTCATAGATGAGGACATAAAAATACACGACACGTTATCATTTCATACAAGTTCAGCAGAATCAGAATACATCTCACGATGTCCATTACAATTTCTTTTTCGCTATAATTCATGTATAATTTAAGATCATCTCTGAGAGAAGTAATAACTGGTGCGGTTGGCTTGATAATAAAGTTTGGTCGTAATCACTGCCAAGAGGTTGATAGGGCGACATGTCACTGTAAATAGACAATCCACCGGCAGCATTCATTAAGACCGGCTAAAGTGGGTTTATTTAATTAACCAGAAAGGTGCACGCTGGACGCTTTACTCCGCGAAGAGACGACGCTTGGAGGATAAAGAGAAGAGGGTGAAGGAAATGGAATGAGGACTGAAGGATGGAGTGGATGGATGAGAGAGGATCACGGAGATGTGGATGCATGGGGTACGCCTTGAGGTCGTCGGCTACGTAATTTCACACAAGATTGCATATTAGAATTTGTGTTGTAGATCTTTTATAGTACCAAAACGATACATTGCCACATGCTGCAAATCCAAACTATCCCAATTTTCCATGCATCTTGATGACTGTTAGAGACAGTTAGCCTATTGGGTATTAATGAAACTGGAATCGCCTACAAAGAGACTGAGATGTATAATGTTTTTATATGATTGTCAGTGAATTTGATTTATACATAAATAAAAACAAGAACAAAACAAAAAATAAAGGCAAAAACAACCAAACAAAATAGAAACAAAATACAAAAACAAAATAAATAGTTGGTAACGTTTTTGTAGGTCTTGTGGATACGGCAAAAAGAACAGATTCGTTAAAGAGAGAGACAAATTCCTACGAGTCCATCAATAATTTGACAAATATTAGACAGTAATACTCAAAATATTTAACTTAGGCCTTTATACGACAGACACAAAATCACTTGCCATGCATTAGTGGCACGTTATGATTACAATAATGGACAATCATTGAAATTCCTGCCCGAAATCAATGCAAATTTTGTTTGGCCTTGGCCTACTGGTTATTAGAGAACTAAACTTTTATTATTTACGTTCATAATGAAAACTACACCTGTTTGGAGCCTTTTTATTTACAAGACAGTAAGTAATAGACACTCGTCCATCAATGTCTTTATTACAGCGGCATAGCGTACGTCCAGCCAGTGAGGGGTACCTGTGTCAAGGGAGGGGGCACTGTTCTTAATAGATAGTTCTTAATAGATCGTTTCTTAATTAAATACAAGGGGCCACCTAGTAAGGGTAGACTATAATGGAAGGGATCACAATTGTCCACCTTATTAAGTTGCTTGATTTTCCCTCTCACTTTCTCAATTCCCTTACTTTTTCGGGGCGTGGGGTTTGTTCCCCATTCCTCCGTGATATCCTCAGACTTGATGAAGCTTAAACAAAGTGTTTCTGCTCTCCATGGTTGTACCTCTGCATTCCACATTTATTTTGATGACAGATAGGCTACAATGTGACTTTAATACAGGACACTTTGTGTCATATAATTTTACCCGAGTTTGAACCGGGAACCTACATGTAATAAAATGAGTCCGATTACAAAATCCTCTGGTCTACGATGTCATTGTTGCAATGTTGATAGGCCTCTGTTTTGCAATCATTTGACAGACAATATGAGAGATATTACAGACTGTTTGTTTCGTCAGGCTCCTCAATTTAACGTCTTTCACGACCTGTAGTATTGATGTATGCACGCTACTGTACATCAAGACTTGGGCATTCCTCAACATAAATCACAGAGGCGCGAACTCACAGCGTACGTCATTTCAACACGAGCTAAACGACATTGTTTCGGTAACGAGTCGTTGAATAGGTGAAGAGAGAAAGAGAGATATGGGGACATGGAGATAGAGAGAAGAGAGAAATAGAGTGGTCGTAATCATTACTTGAGAGTTAAGTCGACGAGCGAACAGGCTGAATGGACTTCGTCGACACGCGACTGGACGAGGTAGGATGGAAACATGATTACCAATGCGTGGGACTGCACGGTTCATTTCCCACGCGAGTGGTAAATGGGCACCAGTTGCATTTAGGCGCTCAAAGTGATGGGTCAAACCGCACAACTGGACTTCATTTTCCTTTATATCAGTGCGTTGGAAATATCTCATCTGGCTTTTTCGTGCTCTAGTCGTCTCTGATTGGGTAGACGGCGGACCGAAGTGGAATTTTTAATTTGGAATATTTCGAATCATGCGGTCAAACCATGGGACAACACCGCCCCTCCACTCACCTAAAACCCAAAGATGACAAACCGATTCCAACCATTGTTGTAAGTATTGCTTCCTTTATTTATAACGATGCTTAAAATGTTGTACGACTACGACACTTGCTCCTGCGACAAATTATTCGGCGTCCATTTCCGACACTAACCGAATGTTTAACTTCAACCCTAGACCCTAAATCTATACTTAACCCTAACCTAAAACCCAATTGTAACCCTAACCATATATCTTTGACGAAACAAATCCTCAAGAAAATGGCACCACAGCAATTTCATGCCACCTAGGGCCTATACATGACATGGGATTGAATTAACGTGATTTGATATACCCTAATACAACATCCCATGCAATGCAGTTACATTGATAATATTTCATCATTATTTTCAAGATATCTTTTGGTGAAAATACTGCATCCAGGAATTTATAGAGTATTCGCGATGGTTAGAATAATGATTTACTAGATTGTCATTTTGTAACTTCCATTACCTTTATAATAATCATCTGTTATTGGAGGTTATACAACCCAGTCACATCGCCAAACCAACTCCAACCCGACAGCTTACCAACAGTATTGGTCTATTCGCGCTAATGTAATAGACCAGTTCACGGTTAGCACATTACTGCAATGACCCCGGATATCCACAGATCTTCAAAACATGAAGAGGCCCCACTTTGTACATTTTGAAATAATCACTCCTACAGCGATGTAGGTGCTATATAAATAGCCTTTGTTTACCCTTTTCAAAGAATACTTCCACCTTTGTATCATGAATGAATAATGATTACCTAACTTTCATTAGCACGTATCCAGTATTTCGTCTCCGTGCATTTCAAAATTTGTTCTGCAATGACCTTTATCTGCTCATGCTCAGACTGCAACCGTGAACTGGCTTATTCAGTCTATGATCACTTCCAGGTGTTGGTGTCATCAATGTGACATGAACATGAAAAACACTATATTGGATACATGACTGAACCGGTTACATTTTCATGGAATGAACGGTTTAGAAAAGATTCTTGCTTGAATTTACCTGCGCTTAGGAGCGAACCCTGTCTTTTCCACGAAGGCGAACGACTAAGATCATTATTGTAATTAAGTCTCCTCAGTAATAAGAGCGAGGTATTGCCAATGGTGGCGTGTCTCATTACTTTCTATTATGTTGTATTATTACCTGTAGTTGAGGAACAAAATGGACAGCGAAATTAAAATTAGAGCATTCGCTATCTCGTACATTAGTACTTAAACATAATTGCAATTTCTTTGAAATTATCCCCTGGTCATATCTTTTAAGATGATAGCCAACAAGAGAGCCCCTATCGAATTTGAACAGACGAATATTAGCTACACATGTATTCTTTTCAGCTTTGATAGAAGCTTCTTCGATAGGCCTACAAGTATCTTTCAGGAAAATTATCGTTAAATAAAGATAAAGATGGTATGGTGTGCGCAGAGAGTTTTAGTCGATGGGTGAATATGTTTCCCTCACAATCGGTATGTTTATTGTAGAAGTGTAGAGTCATAGTGTGCCAGTGTATAGAAAATAGGTCTGTTTACATTATGTTCCAAATATTATGATGTTTGAACCGAAGTGTGAACGAAACTCTTGTAAACGAAACACTGAATAAAGTTATGGAATGTACCGTGCAGGTTTTAAATGAAATCGTGAAAAGGGAATATTATTACTGCAGGATAATGAGCTTCGATTTCCCTCTTGTAGCTGATGTCCAAATGTGTTACTTATAATTTGGTTACGAATAGAGAAAACAGATGAAATCCAGAATTGTAAAGATATGATACCCTTTTCTATTACAATTTAAAGCAAAATAATATTTATAAGCCTACACCCAGTGCTCCTGCAACTACAGTATTACAACATGACATGCATTTTTATTGCAATCTAAGTTACCTTTGCCTGCCTTCCCCTCCTAAGAAAATGACATCGCCTAAAATATATACGTCTGCAAGAATAATCTAACCTCGGCCTACGTGGCACATCTAAAATCCCCCTAAATAAGTTCTGACAACCATAAATTTGAAAAGAGTAGTCTATACGCGATATTGATTCACGCTACAGAAAAATATTGTATATTTTGATTTATTTGCAGACATCTAGGCTAATTCTTCAGTCGGCAGGCTTTTATCGAAACTCAAAGGACGATTCGTTGGCCCGTACGTAGAGCAGATTCTGTTTTAAGAAAGGGTCTCCTACTCGTGGTCTTTTATAAACGCGTAAAGGATACTTTCATTATCTTGTCATTGAATAGATATACGAAATTAGAGGGATGTTAAAGGTGGACGGGAGAGAAGAGAGGGAGAGAGGGTGGAAGGAGGAGAGAAGAGAGGGAGAGAGGGTGGAAGGAGGAGAGAAGAGAGGGAGAGAGGGTGGAAGGAGGAGAGAAGAGAGGGAGAGAGGGTGGAAGGAGGAGAGAAGAGAGGGAGAGAGGGTGGAAGGAGGAGAGAAGAGAGGGAGAGAGGGTGGAAGGAGGAGAGAAGAGAGGGAGAGAGGGTGGAAGGAGGAGAGAAGAGAGGGAGAGAGGGTGGAAGGAGGAGAGAAGAGAGGGAGAGAGGGTGGAAGGAGGAGAGAAGAGAGGGAGAGAGGGTGGAAGGAGGAGAGAAGAGAGGGAGAGAGGGTGGAAGGAGGAGAGAAGAGAGGGAGAGAGGGTGGAAGGAGGAGAGAGGAGAGGGAGAGAGGGTGGAAGGAGGAGAGAAGAGAGGGAGAGAGGGTGGAAGGAGGAGAGAAGAGAGGGAGAGAGGGTGGAAGGAGGAGAGAAGAGAGGGAGAGAGGGTGGAAGGAGGAGAGAAGAGACATAGAGATGGGGAAGAAAGGAGGGGAATACATGTAGAGAGAAAGCGACAGTTAGAGAAAAGGACAGAGAAGAAGATAAAGAGACAAAGAAAGAAAAAAAGAGAAGTGGAGAGAAAGAGAAAGTATGAAGGGGGCGAAATATAAAACAAGAATGAAGAGAGAGAGAGAGAGAAAGGGGGGGGGGGGTGGACAGGAGAACTACTTCGGGTAATAGAAGTATATTATGCAAGGACAAGAAACACTCTAATGCCTAGTCAATAAGAAAGAGAGACGAGATAGGAGAGAATTTGAAAACTGAGACAAGATTAGGATAGGGTGTGCAATTATAATATTTAACACGAAGCAACATATTCACCGAAATCAGCTCTTATTGATGTTATTATCGGTTTTGTAACATTTTAAAGGTTTGATTAAACAAGTTTAAATTACATGGAGTATGTTCATATCTAACATTGAAAGCAAACCAACCCCCCCCCCCCCCCAAACAAAAAAAAAACATGCAATTCACGTAATCGTTAAAACTTGGTATTACTAGCCAACTAATTAAAACAATCTAAACTTGGTCGGTCTCTAATCATTTTGCACCTAAATAATTGGCGTATCGCATCCAATGAAATTTACAAATGCCACATAATGTTGGGGGGGGGGGGGGGAGTATAAATTGAAAGAGATGGGTATGAACTATAACAAAGTAAGCGGTAATTTGTCTCATAATCTTGAAACGGATATTTTCTTTCTTTTTACTTCATTCTACCCCCTAAATAATATCCCCTGACTTTCTATATTGCAGTTCCTTAAACAACAATATATAACAAATGGCAAATGTTATCCGGACAACGTATGCTCTCAGAAAATGTTATCGCCTTGTATGGTATGCTGTCATAAATCTGTAAAGAAAATTCAACTGTCTTCAAAGTTTTGTTCACGGGTTATTTGCTATAAGATGAGACTAACTGAAAATTATTATCTTCTATCTTTCAAACCCAAGAGATTCGTGAGCCGGAAACGAGATGCGAAGGTTTGAAGCTCTGAAAATTGCTTTCTTGTTATTAAACCTACAAACGATTTCGGAATACTTTGTTTTAAGAATAAGAACCCAGATTGAGAGCAAGCGCGCTCTGTGGGTTGAGATCGGAGAGAAAGGGGGGGGGGGGGAGGAATGACGGAGAGAACTAAATCAAGACAGATGGGAGAGAGAGAAAGAGAGGGAGAGAGAGGGGGTGAATAGAGGGATGAGAAAGGGAGACCGTAGAAAGAGAAAGAAGGGGCAGAGAGAGAGGGGGGATGGGGTGGGGACCGCAGCGTAGGTCTTTTCTACGGAACATGCGCTGGCTACAATAAAATTGCTCCTTGGTAAATAACCTACATTAAAGGGATCCGGTAACTTTGTCTCAGATTCTGAAACAAAATTCTGGATTTAGCTCATGATGCAATGATGATTATAAACCTTTAGGTCAGTCAGGAACCCCATGAGTTTTCCAAGCCGATCGCCTGTCTGATTATCAAGATATTTATGATTGGAATTACAAATTTTGAAAACCGTTCGCCTGACGGTTTTCATAACACTACAGTCTATTGGGGAAAACGAGTATGGTAAAACCGGTCACTCAAAGATTTTTACTTTTTTGAGGCACTTCTTGATCATTTTGAAGCGCAATTTGTTTAGGGCTTCAATGTAACACCATATCACAGACACTGATAACACGTAGGGCTGTGTATCTCAGATTTAACATTGTTAAACGATCCCTTTAACCAAGTTCTCCTTATCGGGAATTTCGATTTCATAATACCTAACTTAAACCGTAACCCTGACCGTTACCCTGATCCTAAAACCCAATTGCAACCCTAAACCTAACTCTATATCATTCATGAAATAGAGCGAGGACATAGTTGTTGCTGGCGTAAGATTTCACGAGTCGCATGCTCGTTGATTCGAAACTGTTTATGCTATAAGGCGTGAATATGAGACAAGACAATATTTTACATTTATTCACAGCTTTCAAAATCGCTTGTGGTAAATGAGGAAATATACCCTCGTTCCTTTTTAAAACCTTCTATAATCGAAATTCAAATCGTATTAAGAGTATTAACCTTGAGTGATATCCATACCATCCTCATCTTCTAGATCCATTCAGATCCATTCCTTCTTCCAGGGCTATCAGTTGCGTATTTGGCAAAGGGTAAAGCCAATCTCCAGCACATGAAACAAACATACTAAGATTTGAAACGAAACAGGGGCAGCTAAGTTACTCTCCAATTTTAAAAATACTTTATGGATACACCACTGGGTGGTTTATCTCTTTACTGTAACCGCAAAGAGACAATAAAATGGGATTCCCTCCTCGTCATCAAAACCAGTTTCGTTGACCATTAGAAGGAAAATGCTCCAGATACCTGAATTCTTCTTTAAGAGTGTACCTCTGTGACCTATGAATGTACGCATCACTCTGCTAAAACAATGTACACATCGAGGTATAGGAGTATAAAAGTATAGATAGAGTTCAAAGTGTTATCTAGAAACGAGAGTTTAGATACTTCCTTTTAAAGGCATCAATCCGAGATGCATGGCCCTACGTGTTATCAGTGTATGTGATATGGTGTAATATTGAAGCCTTAAACAAATATTGCGCCTCAAAATGATCATGAAGTGCCTCAAAAAACTAAAAATCTTTGAGTGACCGGTTTTACTATACTCATTTTCCCCAATAGACTGTAGTGTTATGAAAACCGTTAGGAAAACGCAAACTGAAATTTCGATTTTCAATCATAAATATCTTGATAATCAGACGGGCGATCGGCTTGTAAAAGTCATGAGATTCCTGAATGACTTTCGGGTTTATAATTATCATTGCAGCATGAGCTAAATCAAGAATTGTTTAAGGATTTGAGACAAAGTTACCGGATCCCTTTAAAGAATAGTGCACGGAAACATAAATAAGATGAAAAGCGGTCAAATTAAAACGTCTGTAGAACAATAAATTGAAGAAAGGGATGACTTCGAAACACAAAATGGCATTTTTAAAACCTCCCCTTTTCTCACTAAACGCTATGTACCATCATCAATTTTGTTTTACTTTAGGAGAAGTTAGTATCATTAATTATTGTACTTTTGGATAGTTTTATTTTTCAATCTTTGTAATCCATTTCCATATCATACACAAAATGAACTGTTACAAAGTGAATGAGGATAGCACTATATTTTTTAGCCACGAAAGCAATGCGCGTCATGGTTATACCAATTTATATCCACCTAAATATAGGCCAGTTCAAACTGATGACAATTTAATTGTGCAGCTCGTTATACAGTACGCCCAAGCTAGCCCCTTGCATACTAGGGGGCATGCCAGTAGATGAACCCCGTTCAGACTTCCCCAAATCGCATAGCTATACCCACTCGCAACGTCATAATAAAACGTTATCATGGCGAAACGCGTGATTGAGCAGAGTTTCGAACGAAAACTCGAAATAGAAACAAAGTCCGGGTCTAATCTGAACGTAGTATCATACGGACAGCGTATAACTTGGCGAGACATACAGGTATCGTAAACGATCAATAATGATTGACCAGCTGTCGTGTCAACTGACTTCTTAAAAATTACTTTTTTGGTACGATGTTATCCAGTCTGTATTCTCCTTTCACTATATGGTGATGTTTCTTTATACGATGTTTCTTCATACGAGTTATGTACAAAATAATTTGCTCTCGTCTGAACGGGTTCTTAGTCACCATGAGTACGTGGATGAATGCAAGGGAGATCGACAATCGTTATCGAGTGACTTCGAGTTACCTCGCATTCAATACGCCCCAAACCTCCACCTTCAATCGATAGCAATTGGCCGGTGGTAGGTTTTGGCACGCAGGCTCGATCTCATGATTTCTTCAAAGACATGGGGAAAAGGAAGATGGGCGGTTGCTATGACAATGGAAATCGGATTTTGGATTGTATCTCGAAAATAATATATATTTCAGAAATCAAGTGCATTATTATGTGTGAAAACGAACGTTTATCAGTAACCTATCTTTCTTTGTCTCTTTATCTATCAAACCTGCATGATTATCATCATTGGTTTGCAGATTTTGAGTTCTACTTTTAAATAATCATTTTGTCCACCCCCCCCCCTACCCCTTAACAAAATAGTTTTGTACATAATTATTTGAATTTAACAGGAAATAATTCTCATGAAAACAAAATAAATTGTGAAAGCTTATAGTGGAATTGTTTGAATCCGTCACGCTAAGTGTTGCATTACAGATTGGTGTTACAATTCTTTGCTGCCCCCCCCCCTTCCCCTAAAACTTTTCGTGAATCAATTTTTCGGGGGGGGGGGATTTATCAGCCTCGTGTAATTTGTGTCACAATAGTTTTATCTGTATACATTCTCCTGCCATAGATTAATACTTGTTATATCTCCGTTTGATTGCCCCGTCTTCAATATTTATTTTGATATTACTATAAACCACATTCCCACATTGTTACAGAAAAAGGATTAAAGTAAGAATAAAATGCGCAATCCTTTCTACACCACATTGAAAGCCCATCATTATACATGTGAGTCTGAGATTTGTCATAAATTATAATGATAATTGCAGTTGTTTGATGATTACCCAGAATGATCTGTTTCAGCTATTATCGTGGAAATGGCTGTCTGAAAGCCGTATTCCGCTAAGTGTTTTGTCACACTAAATTACACACATACATGGATCGTGTAATGGACTAGTCTTTTGTTGACTAACGATATCGTATGCGATGTGTATACCATGGACGTTACCTCGTATTCACTGTATCAGTTTTGGGGGAAGGTAATATTGACGGCCTGTAATAACATGTTCATGTATTTACATAGTACACGTAAGTACTATCCATTATGACATTAATATGAAAAGAAATTGCCATGTCTTGCGTGAAAATAGATTATTCATGATTATTTATGATTGATTATAATTATATAAGACTCAACCTGTTATTTGATATTGTAATTTTTAGAACTGTTCGATGATTTTCCTCTGAATGCATGTGTTTCTTTTAAGAGACTTCTTTCATACATTTTGTGTAATATTATATTCATCTTTACATAAACAATTATTTGACATTTTGATAATAATTAGAAAATCAGATGGTGAATCCTTACATTTTACCTTTCCATAAATGAAATAGGAAATACTCTACGGCGCATATTATGAATGATTTATAAACTTGTCTTCAGAATGGGTTTCTCACGACATATACCTGTATATTGTGAAATATTGAGTACTAGCCTTGTGTTAGTAAACCGTAAATATACATTACCCTTGCAAAAAGTAGATCCATTTTACTTTTTTTTATCGTCAAGTATATTAAAGTGAGCAACATTTTGATGTTTATTCAAGTGATACACCCATACCCTTGTCACTCCTTGAAAATATGGAAATAAATTGCCCTAGCGCGCCCTCACGCGAAGCACCGCTGATCGTATCATGTTAGTAGAGTTACGCAGGTGTTCCACCTAGTCCGACCCGTCGGTCGGTAACACAACCTCTCCCTGGTGAACACCATTCGATAAATATTTTCCCAATCCTGAGTGTCACTTCACCTTCTAAACGATAGCAACTTCATACCCCTTACCCTTCTGGCACTCTGCTTGTCTCAAAATTCAAAATATACGAGGAAGGGCAGGTATTAGGTGAGGGAAGGGATAGAGCGTTCAAACTGAAGCTTCAGGATTTATTTCTATCCGCGGGATCTGTCTTTACAACAACAATATCAGCTCCATTTAATATTTCAGTTATGTCTTTTGACGTCTATCCTCTCCCCACCCCTCATTCTATCTCCGTCTCTCCGCCATATCACCCCTTTCTCTCTCCCTCTCTCTCTCTCTCTCTTTCTCTGTCTCTTTTTCAATGTGACTTCCTGAACCCGAGTTCTATATTATAGATATCGCCTAATTTTAGCGATCAATTTTCAATAGAATCGCGGTCTCCCGTGGCTCATCGATGATTAATAAAATAATGAGGGAAATAGGGAAGTTTAGATCGCCCCTGACATCATAATGGGAATAATTGGATTGCAAAATACGGAAGATGGAACAGAGCAGGTGTCCCATTTGAAGTAAAGGGGTGAACATTTTCAAATGAGCATACGTTTCGACCCTATTTAAAGCCAGTTGGCTTGTAACTGATTTGGTTTTCATTCTGTTATATGGCGTCCCACACATTATGTTTGTCTTGGGTGTTCTGCCAAGCATAAACACAGCAGATATACACATCCCATTTTGTCTGTCAAGGGATTTTCAAAACATTAGTATGAGAAACCTACCAACCTTATAAACATTAAAACGTTGACAATCAAGCAAATGAAAGTGATTTTAATCGTACCACGATGATATCGGATAAGCGTCCAAACTTTAAACATTAAAGCTGAGCTTATAAGTTTGTACTTTTGTCTGGGTTTCCTTTAAATGATATTAGTTGTCAACCAAATGTGATGATTACCTTGTCAATTAATATAATCATTTTTTTTTTTTTTTTTTAATCATGAAACAATATGTATTTATGTATGTTTTGTTATCTGTATTATTTCTGCATGTGAAATGTGAAATCAATAAACTCAAACTCAAACTCAAACTCAAGTTTAAAAATAGGGAATTAGACATTTTAGACTGCCTCCAATTTAGAAAAGTTTGATCGGTTCTTTAGTTGTAGCAAACTATAGGTATATAACAATTATAGGGTATGTTGTCAATACATTATTAGTAATAATTATGTCGTACAAGTACGTCCCTGAAATAAATCTAGATAAATGCATAATTATATAAATGGAGAATTCTGGAATGGTATTTGTTCACGCTTGATCATGACTCTAAGAGTAGCGGGCCGTGATGTGAATATTTAATGACATAATGAAAGACATGGAAACGAAATATGACACGAGATACATTGTCACAAGACTCACAACTCATGTCAACTCTGATAGGAGCGTCTTCTTACGAATGCTCGGTAACTGTCGGTTATTTCGGAGTAGCTTGAGAGGTATTGTAAAACTAATCTTTGATATACGTCAGACATGTTAGGAATACTAGTATAGGTAGCAGTAGAAAGAGGAAGAAGTAAAAGAAGAAGAAGTAGGAGAAGGAGAGATAGTAGTAGTAGTAGTTATGATAATAATAATTATATTAACAGTTATGATAATGATAATAATAGTAATGATAATAGCAGCAGCAACAACAACATCAGCATTGAATAGTAGTATATTTGGATACAATAATTACATACATAAACCTTGTTAGGTAGATGTAGGCTTTACATGATGTGCATTCCGGCTGTAGGTTGAAATATAAAAGAAGTAACGTCTTTTTTATGTCTAAAACAATAATAATTTCGTGACAGTTTGGTTGTGTTTATGCCAGCTGCAGACGAGCTGAATAATGTGGAGATGGGAGAAGGGATAGCACACAATTAGCACATAATTTATATGTGTTTTGTTTACTTTTATATTACTCCATTCTAATCTAAAATCCATCCAGATCAATAAATTGAAATGTTTTTAAAAATACATAGTAATATGTATGTAGGACTACAACATAGTAGCCTTGATATTAAGGCAAAGGTTTCTACTGCGTCAATGAGCTTGGTCATTACCACATGTATCGCTGTAGTTCACAAACTCACATCTGAAAGAGCTTAAGTCTCATAAATTCCCCCTTCCCTATTGCTCTCATCCACGCAATAAAGACGTTCTGCATCCGAAGACTGCTTGCTATGACGTCATTAGATCTCCCGTATCATCTATACAAGGTATGCTAGAATGCTAACGTTGTTGTTAGGTCGTTCAATGGCTATTGCTCACTTTACATTATCAGCATTACGACCTCATGCCAAGCTATACCAGTTGTACGACACATATCCCTGCGACAATTACTGCTCCGCCTTCAATCCACTAACGGAATTTCTACTCTAAATCCTGGACCTAAACACATTATCTAGCCTATAACCAAACCATAACTCAAACTTAAACCAAACTGCAACACGATAAACGTTAAACCTGTACATTGGAGTAAATAAAGCCTATATTGTCGCCGGAAAAAATGTCGTATCATCGCTTTACCACCGATATAGTACTCAACATTACACTTTTACAAAGCAGCAGAAGAAGAGATAACGATATTGCTTAACCAGACTCCAAGCTTATTATGTTTTAAATGAATCAAATTCAATTTCTCGATCATTGCAACTAGTAGAAAATCTATAGACGAGATGACAAAGAAACGTTTTGAATTTTATCTAACCTACGTGCTCATGTGAGTTAAACAGAAATGACATGATTGGGTACTTTTATTATTATAATTATGACTACAGTAACTGTTGTGTAAAGAAACATGAAACATATTTGGTTGATATAATTTAACTCTTCAAAACGTATTACATCTGATAATTAACAATAATCTGCGGCTCGTATAAAATGTCTGAATGGTAATAGTGGAGCCGAACGAAACTGATAGGAAATTTGTGAGGGGGAAATGATGGATAACACTCATGACTATTATGACAATGGCGTAACAAAGCGATGCTTCTCTAGACCAGGGGGGGGGGGGGGGCACTCCAACTGCATGTGACTTTCGTGTACGTGTGTGTGTATGTGCGTGTGTGTGCGTGTGAGTGTGTGTGTGTGCGTGTGTATGTGTGTTGTGTGTGTGCGTGCTTGTGCGCGTGCGCGTGCGTGTGTGTGCGTGTGTGTGTGTGCGTGTGTGTGCGTGCGTGGGTGTGTGTTAGAACGGGTCGGGGACGGAGGGGCGCACGAGGGTTTCGCCCATTGCTGGATACGCCTTTACCACAGGATAAGGGATGCTTTAAAAACACTTAAATCGTTTGTGGTTTGCCTTTCGAGATAACGATGCGGTTGATGCTGTGGTATTGCCATTACTTTTGACAGACGCTGAAATTGTTTGGAAGTCAGATAAGTATCTGGTAATAGTGGTAATAGCCGTGTTGATCTCACTTGTTGCAGTCATGTAATTCAACATATTAAAGAGAAGGATGAGTTCTGAGAAAGGAGGACAAATGATGTTCTGTGAGCTTTTCCATTCTTTTTATGTTAGTGCTGAAGAGTATCATAAAAGAAATTTCCCCGGAAAAAAATGACTCTTCAAATGTTCTCGTATTCGAAAGATGACGAGTAGCAGCTAGAGGGTCCTAGCCGAGTGGTTTAAGCCGATTGACTGGAGATGCGAAGGTCGAGGGTTCGAATCTCGACACGGCACTAATATCCTTTGGCAAGATATTAACCAGCACTTGCTACTCTCCACCCAGGTGTTAAATGGGTACCCGGTAGGATGCGACCGTCATTGTTGGTCAAACAGTTTGTTTACGTCAAGTAACGCCTGGCTGGAATGCTCCCCAGGGAGTGGAGATTGTACACACAGTGTGTGCGGGAAAGTATTGAATCCAATGGCCGGGGTAATCGTATATCTGTAAAGCGCTTAGGAAACATTAAGCGCTATATAAAACCGGAATATTAAAGGCTGTGAGCCACGCTTTCATGCAACACGTTTGTGTCATCCCATAATTTGTATTCCCATTTCTGTGTACAGTGCCCTATAATAACAATTTTTATGATTCCAAAAACCTCACAGCATACATTACTTTTCCAATTGCTTCCACACAGTTTGTTTCACAATGCAATCGCAAGACCAGGGGCCTGTTTCATAAGACTTGATATAAAAAACAAATGCTAAATTTCAATGACAAATTTGCTCTTGGCCAATCAAATGCCACAATTTCAGTACCTTATAACAGTTATTGTAACTTGTTATTGATAACAAATTTTATGCTACCGATGCTTTCGAAGCGACCCCCCCCCCCCCCACACACACACACACACTTTTTTGTTGTTACAAAACGGTTGTTTAAATGGATATTTAAAAAAAAAAGGAACTCAACTATAGGGCAAAAGATTGATTTCGGTATAAGAAGATTAATATAACTCGATGAATATGAAAAGGATGGAAAGTGACAGACAAAACCTTGCCGCTTGCGATTGAGATAACAAGAAAATCAAGGGAGAAAGAACGGCAATTGAGACAAGAAATGAGAAAGAAAGAGATGGCAGAAAAATCAGTGACGGAACAAGAAAGGAGATGGGAGGTAGATCAAGGACATTTGAGAGAATAATTGTGCGTGTATCTTGTGTGCTTTAAATGAGAGACAGGAGAAGGTGTAGGAGGCAGGGGAAAACAGAAAATAGGCAGAAAGAGGGAGGAAGGGTGGCACATTTAAACCGAGACCAGCAAATAAACAACAGACGGAGGCGCATATGAAATGACCGGTCAAATAGGAGGGAATTTAACGCCATGTGCGAGGGATTTGTCGGCAGATGTAGGCCACGTTGGCAAGCGGTCAACGCGAGATGAGAGTTTGATGCGACCAATTGACGGGATACTTCATTCTGTTGAACTATTGGCAGTTTAAACTCGCTTGTGCTAGTGCGGTGAGTTTTAGGTTTCGTCTCTCAGCACTGGTTGCATTTAAAGGGACTATTTAACTTGAACTATATATGGTCGTAAAAGTAGGTAAACTGTTCATTGATTTGCCTTGAAGAGTATATAGGAAAAAGCATTATTGAAGCGCATGTTAAGAAAAGGGATTAACGTTTAGTAAGAGAAGAAATGATATACAGATAATGAATACCTTTATTCGAACAGAAATAGGAATAAACACACATTTCATTATAGAAGAACATTAAAACAAGAATAATGAGAACTGGTTTGGTTTGGTTCCACCCAAGTATTCATGATTCTAACCCCCCCCCCCCTTTTTATACTATTTTTCATTAAATGGTTCGTTTAAGAAGTTAGAGATATTGGAGAGGATATAGGACAGTAGAGTTGCAGGAAGGAACGGATGTAAGGAGATTGAGGTAAAGAGCGCAGAAAAGCTTTAGAATGAGAGAGAGAGAGAGAGAGAGAGAGAGAGGGGGGGGAGGAGGGGGGGGGGCAGAAACATTGTAGGTAGGTCGGATGGAGTAAGAGTAAGGTAAAGGGAGAAGAGGTTAGGAAATACATGGATACATAGTCTAGATAAATAGACAGGTATGTGCAGAGAAAGAGAGAGAGTGAGAAAGTGTCACAGATTTTTCCGAACAATATAATGTTACAGGCATTTCTTTGACGCACTTAATCACATTTCCGATCGCCATGCATGCTGCACTTAATACAACGCGCTCAAGATGCTACCGTTTGAACCATTATCCCCCTGTGAATACTCTTCTTCTATTTCTCTCGCTTCATATACCATTCTTTTATTTCCATCCCATCCGGGTGTCTGATTGTTGTCTCTCGATCTCACATTTCATTCTCGAAAATTCTTGTCAATGTCAAATTATCACATTTTTTCTGTCTTCCACAATTCCCTCATATCCCCGTCTCCCTCTTCTCTATTCTGTTCCAATCATGTTCCCCCTTCTCTTCCCTTTATTTCATTGCGGATGAAGAGTGTAGAAATAGATTGAAACATGTTTTTTGTGGCCCTAATTTATTCATTTTTCCCGGAGTGTTTACCAGTTTATTTAATGACATAAGGGAACCGTTACTGGCGGATTTATGTGTTTTCATTGTTTTAGATTTCTTACTTATTTAATTATTTTTGTTGGTAAAATTGTCAGCGCATATATAAAATCTAAATAATCTACCGATGCAAAGTAGAACAATTAAACAATTTCTTGGCCATTCTAAGAAAATTGCAAAGAATTTGTGTAAGTGTAATGAAAAATAAAACTTTTTTATCAGTCTAAACCGTCTACGCTCTTAAATTCATCTCATGGAAGGTGATTGATACAATGATTAACAAATATTCCCTGTTTCTATGGCACAAAGATACAGATTGCTTTGGAAATCGTCCCTTGGCCATGTTAAAAACACCCAAAATATATTATATTGTATGTCACTTCATACGTTCAATCATAAAGCAATAGAGAATGATGCAGATGAAAAAGTGTCCGCGTTTTGAAAAAGTAATCGAATATTTTCACATCTTCATCAGATTCCAATTAACCACACTTCACCCTGTAGTGCTTGCAACACGAGATGGCGCCATGCAATATCGCATTTTCTCTTTTTATAACGGAAAGGGGATCTTTTTTTTTGTCATGAACGGAATTTCCCAAGGTCTTACGAAATAGAATGATCAGATTTTGATGGGAGATCTTATACATGCTGCGCGGGTTACAGAGTTGTCGATATTGTGATTGAGGTGGTAATCGTGGCGATGACGCTGACGATGACGATGAATATGACGACAACTCTACTACTAGGTCGAGCGTACTCGCACTGATTTGACAAGCTTTTTCCATTCAGTTCTGTTCTCCATGATCTTTGGGAGCTCCTGTCTTGGTAGACAACTCTATGATGTTGATGATAATGATAATGACATTAATATAACATGTTTCTGAAGCATGCCATCTTACATGCTCTCTGATTTGCGTTTCATGTGTCAATGAAAAAAAAATTAACATGAAACTCGTAGACGTGACGTAAAAAAAGTTGTTTTCTTTCGTGGTCATTTGTTTCTCGGCTTGGACAAAACACCATCTCTGGCTTTCCAAATGTTTAAGATAATCATTCGTACACTTCGATCTTTGCTTTAGAATTCACACGAAGTACAAACATGGTTATCCCACCACCCACCCACTCATACACACACTCATTCACCATTTTAAATACGTACAAATATCTCAACTGATTCAAGTTTTCTCTTCGTAAAAAATAGCACTCGATGCCCTTTCTTTAAACAAACAAAATAAGCATCAACGCCTACTCAGTCCAGATTTCCTATCAATTATAATCATATCTCAAAATCAAGAAGAAGCTATTTTGCTCATGGCAGAGAAGCTACAAAATATACATAATCTGCTATTACCCTTTAAACCGAGCAACACTCTCAGTGATTGCAAAGGCTAACACATTCAAGTTTTAGTACAAGAAGCGTCTTTGCCTATTGAAATCGAAATGGCACGCTTGAATTGCATAAATACATTAAAAATCAGCATGATAATGTTCACTGATGCATAGGGTATCGGATACACCTTTTGTTATTGACTCTATCTCTATTGTGAATGAGAAAACAGGTGTTGCTTTCTGTAATAAATGTATTTTCTTAGTGCAAACGATCTAAATATCATTGTTTAATTGATATGTAAAGGATTCTATTAACTCAATACAAATATTATCATCAGTTTCATTTCCAGTGGTCTACCCCATTCGGGTGAGATCCCAAATGAAGTATATGCCTGAGTTCAACTTTCGATGACTTATCTGTTATAGCGGCACCAAAGTAGCTCAAAGTCTACTATTTTTAGAGTGGTATTGAGACGTATTAAGGTGACATGATAGAAGGTATAAGTGAACACCAAACTAATCCCGATTTGACATTTATTGAAAGTTAGAGCGATAATATTTTAATGTTTGACAGTTATTATATCAAAGTACTGGCAACCACGGCATTTGTTCTTTTAAAAGTCTATCATTTCAAGAACTGAGCATTAAAAAACCCAGGGGTCTCAGGAACCAAAATAGAAATTCCTCGATATCCAGTTTTCCTGATAAGATATGCATTTACCTTTTGTGTCAAATTTGGTGCTTTTATCACAAAACACACGATAAAGTTACAATGGTAGAATTCAAATTGTTAAAATATAATTGTGTTATCTATTTTGTCATTTATAAATCAAATAATGTTTCCCTGATCATGATTAGAATCATTTCACACATATTCTACATTAACAATTTATCATGAGTTTACTTATTCAATGGGCCCCTATACGAGGAAAAAAATGGTACCTAAAACTTATTTGCATAATGTTCAGACTTGGAAGTTATAAATGGGATTTATAAATGGGATTTACAGTTGCTAAAAATGGGTCAGATTTGGACAGATCATACAGGGGTAAAAAGTAACCCGCAGGGGGGCATTTAGGCAAATGAGCACAACGGGCCAGCCTCAGGGGTCGAATTCGAGGTGGCTCAATCTCCAGTGTGGCTAAGACCATGTTCAATCAGGACCTACCTGTTTCACAAATTCGGTGCTTTTATCACAAAATGCACTATTGGACTAAAATCTGACGCTATGCCGGCCACTTTATGTATACATGTATATATATGTATTTATAAAGTCTTACGATATAGTTTCACAGACTACCTTTAAAGAGAAGGTGAAGCTCTGGAAAGAGGTGGGGGAAATGTGATCGTTTTCATTCTTATTATGCAAGTGTGGAAGAAAGAAAAGGTTCCCTGAAAAGCATGGCTCTTTAAACGCCTTAATATTCTAAATATGGCAGGTAGCATCATAAAAATCGGGACGGATTTTTATGCCAAATGTTCGTGTAGTCCCATATACATCTTCCTGTATACAGATCTTGTAACTTTACCAAAACTGGGCAATTTTTTTTTTTATCCTTTTGATGATTCCAGAACCTTGCAGTGCACGCCAATACTTAAATGCTAAATGATTAACCTTTTCTGGTCGATTCGAAACGTTTCTTTCACAATGCAATTACAAGACCAGAACTCAACTTTATCTTTAAAATGGTTATAGTGGGGATGATCCTTGAAGAAGCAGTCGAGCCTGTAACCTTCATGCTGCTTATAGGGCAATGAATGTCACGTGGTCATCTTGGTGGGAAAGCTGTCATAATAGCACGCATTCAAGATGAGACATAGACACATGTTACTCATTCCATGGTTGCTCGGTTGATTAGAAACATTGAGCAAATTAGGAAGGGGGAGGGGCAATTCCCCCTTTTAAAAGCAATTTGGCATACCTGAAGTACATAAAATGTACCCACCAAAGTTATTCTTTAAACAAAATATTAAACCTAAATTTTAGAGTAGTTCCCCCTCCCCCTCTACGTGATCACATGTTCCCCATGTTATAGTTAGTAATGTATCCGACCGAAGCATTGACGAATTTAGGGAGGGGGCTCACGGAGTCATACCCCCTTTTCATATCCGGAGTTGCTAGCCTTGAGGACACAAAGTTTGTTTTAAATGTACCCATCTTATTGCATTTAATTGTCTTTCTTTGTAACTATTTCAGTTGTTTGAACAATTGTTTTAAATGATGCATACTTTAAGGATTATGCACCCCACTTAATTGCCTTAACGTGCCCCCGTTTTAATTGTCTACCCATTTGTGTGAATTATACTCCCCCTCCCCCCACACACACACCCGATTTTTACCTCATGGATCCGCCCCTGGTCCGATGTGTTGTATGAGAGCGATGTTTTGGAATTTGATAGCGATGGTGTACCCTAGCTCTCTCATACACATTCTAGCCTCTCTTGGCTCCGTACTGTAGGACACTAACATGTTATATGACACACCTACACAAGTATATAGAGTCGTTCATTGGGGGGGGGGGGGGCGTTGCAAAATTAGTTACGAACTTTGTTGTTGTTGGAAGGGTGGTATTATTTTGTTTTTATTTCGTTATTTATATCCATTGCCATCAGCGTTTCTAAAATGCATATTGAATTGTCTTCATGTTTATTCGTAGAAATATGCACCGATTGCCTTTCTTATGGCGTATTCTTATGTCGTCAAAATAACTTCTGTTCAAAATATCAAAAGTGTTTGTTTAGCAAACCTTCACATGTTCATGACGTATTTTTGAAGTGGTTTGCTGTTGCCTTGTTGTTGTTTTGTTTTGTTTATGGTTTATTTCGCTTGCTTTTAGTATAGTTTTGGTTACCATGTGGTGGGAATACTCCTGTCGAATTGAATACCTTTAACGTGACAGCTAGAATGTCTTAATTGAACTATAATTCATAAATATGGTAATTAGCTGAGCATTTCGGCGCATAGCCATTTTCTCATTCCTGTTGAATGGCCTCCAATTATCATTCATTCGTGTAGATGAAAATTACATGGTAAACTGCCTTTAAAACCACCAGATCAATTCAAATATAGGACTCATAACGTTGACTTCTTGTCATTCGATTGTACGATGAAAGAGGTGAGCATGTTTGATTATGTGAAAGAAAACTTGTGGAAGCAATATGTTGATTATGGAGTTCACATGCACAGCACACGAATATGGGTATATGGGACTACTCATACGTGTGACATGAAAGTTTGGTCCAAAGTATGTTTATTTTTCCCGTCATAAGGATGTCGAATATGCGGGCATTCGACGACCAACCCTGTCCAAGAGACAATCAATTATATTATTTCAAACTAACATCAGAGAAATTGGAAAGCTCACTAATTATTTTCATCTTTATCAGAACGCAATCTTTCCTTTAAGCTACGAGCAAGCGGAACGAATTGATGTTGGCCATTTATAATTCAAATTTTTGTCTGAGTAAAACCAGGGGACGTCTGCAACAAATTGGCTGGAATAGTAATGAGTATTTTCCAGTTGGAAAGGTAGAGAATATACTATGAACCTCTCTCCCCCCCCATAGGCAATATGAGCAATCGCTGTTGAGGCTAAGGCTTTGCTCTAGTTGTGCTATTGAAAGTGTGGTATAAATATTAACCGAGGTCATCAAAAATTCAATCATAATAACACCCCCCCCCCCTAAAAAAAAAAGGTGGACACTATTTATGATAAGATTTTCAAATTAATATTTGATATAAACTTATTTTTCATGATTTTTTATGAAAATAAACATAAATTAATCCTCTTTACGATGATATGCAATTTGAATCATTCCATTCGCTCATGCGTGAGCACAGCCATGTATCAATAAATGAGTCTCTGAAAGAAAATTGCAATAATGGCCATTAAACTGTTGTTGAGCATTTCCATCTTGTAGAGTCTTATTAAAACCATGAAAACTACAATCACTAGAAACACGAAAGGAGAGGCATATTGACCGTGCTTTTCAAAGCCATGCAGTCATGAGATTACTGAAAGTGCTCAATCCTCCTCATTGTATTTCATTGTTCATAAAGGCAACATATACTGTTAAGAGTTTATAAACAAAGTATGGAAACTACTGAGGCTCAGTTACGAAAGACACTGTCACTTATCTTCACTATAGTGATCTCGAGGCAGCAGGCAGGAAGAAACTATAAAGAATCTTTTGACTCGAGAAAGTCTTGCTTGCTAATGTTTACCCCAACTAATGACAGTTTTCTGCATCAATGGAAAAGGCAACTGACAGTAAGTAAAACAAGATATAATGATTATATTGATGTAAATAATCGCTGCAATCAAGTAATAAAATCAGTCTCTCTCTCTCTCTCTCTCTCTCTCTCTCTCTCTCTCTCTCAATGCTCGTCGTCTCTCCCCTCTCCATCTCTCTCTCTCTCTCTCTCTCTGACAAACATTCACGAGCCTGTAGTTAGGTATTTTTGTTAATAGGCGGAAGAAGAGTCAAATGATGTTTCGGCCATTTGACAATGAAAGTGAGCAAATGAATTCACAATAAAACGTTTTGTCCACCAAGGTCGTATGTATGAATCTATTGTAAGAGTGAATTCTTCGATGAATTTTGTATTGATTAGATTGTTATAGAGATGGTGGATTAAAAAGGGGAAGGAGAAAGGGGGGAGAGAGAGAGAGAGAGAGATAGATATATATATATATGAATGATGTAGAAGAAGTGAGATGCGACGTCAAAAATACCGATGGAAAACATGGTAACTATGATGTTACTATGGTAACGATGTGCTGTATCAACATAGGCCTGCGCTATGTGCATGCATCAATCTTTATCAATTTATAATACGCAATGCAATGAAAAAGGAGCAGCATAGTTTACTCTCTAGATGTGTACATTCTTTAATGCTTTAAACTGTTTGTTTTTTTATACAAAAAACCTTAAACTATTTGACAACCGCAAAGTTGTAAAATGATATACACGAAATAATCTTTCTTCTTTATACATGGTCGAAATCCCTAATATGATTCATAATTCATTTATTTAATTTTATATTTTTGCGGCTTTCAATAAGTATATTAAAGATATGTTTTTATTTGTTTAATGCAATGTAAAGAATTAAAGAAGGTACACATCACTGACTAGGCCACCCTTTTGTGATAAATAAATAAATTCATAAGTAAATAAAAGAGAAAGAGAAATGGAGGGGTAAATAATTGACAAGGCAGTAGGCGGGCGGGAGCCAGACTGTGAGAGGGTTAGGACAAGAATATGAACAAGACAGAGGAACAAGGAGGGGGAGAGAGAGAGAGATTTGGGGAGAGTGTGTGGGGATAGAAAGGGAGAGGGGAAGAAAAGGGAGGTGTGGAGGGTGGGAGGGAGAGAGAGAGAGAGAGAGATAGAAAGAGAGAGAGAGAATGAAAGGGAGAGAAAGAAAGAAAGAGAGAGAGAGAGAGAGAGAGAGAGAGAGAGAGAGAGAGAGGAAGTTAGAGATAACGAAGGGAAGAGAGAGGGAGATAGAGATGAGAGGGTATATCAGAGACGGCCTATTTCATGTCGGGGACATGGGCGGCGTTCATTTCAACAGCCTAATACGATACATCATCCACATTAGACCCTTGCTTCGTGTTTGTGAGACATAGGAGGAAAAAAAGCTATCCGGCGAAAAGTAGGACGGCGGATCTACCCTCTTTGACATCGGAATACATCATCGCTCTAATATTTATTTTACGGGCAGTTTTTACTCGGTATTGTATCAGATTTGCCTGTGGATGTGCCGTTGAACACCTTTATCGCTGAATTATTGCACATAATTTTGTTTGCATTTGGCCTTATTGTCGATCATTCCTTCTCTTATTTTGATATCTTCGTATTTGAAGAAGTCAACCAGATTGAGAGGGTACTTGGAAGGGAAGCCTGCGATATGAAGTGCATATCATTCTTGATGTGAACTGTTTCATTCGGATTTTGTTATTTTCACAAAGTTGCTTTATTGAAAGATGAATTGAATAGGATATTTATGGAGAGCATGTCGATGAAGTAATCGACAAGCTTGTTGTTGACGAGTAAGGAGTAAAGCGTCATCGTGTTCGTCGTCGTCGTCAGCATCATCAGCATCATCGGAAACGCCTTGCTTCCTCATCGCCATAATAACCGCCAGGGATGTTGCCAAGATGACCAGTATCTTCTTTTTTTTAATATCCCATTATATAATTATTTTGTCTTCCTCTCAAGTTTTTTTTCACAGATTAATTGATAAATTCATTCCATTTTGTTTCTATTTGAACCTCTAAAAGACAGATAATCGTTGTGAAGGAAGGTCTAATAAGCTGTAATCTATCCAATTCCTATTACTGAAAATATGAAATGCCACAAGAGCATTATATTCGTAAGGTTCTAACTAGGTGTGTCAAAAAAAAGTTAAGAGTATTTCTACAATATTTTGATAAAAAATAATAAAGATTCTTTGTAAATGTAAATCAGAATATATATATTTTGTAAATGGTAGAGATTTATTGCGGCTTGATAGGATTTTGAATAGATTACTCCCCTTGTCCAAGACAACCATAACCCTACCACCACCATCATCATCATCCCCATCGGTCATCTCAACAATTAGCATCACATCATAACTGCATCAATTCTTTGGTTAAAGGGTTGAGAATGTGTTTACATTGAATATGAGCTCATCATGCAATCAGTGATCCATCCACACAGGCTGGTAATACGCTGTCGCTGCTACTTGTCTTGTGTCATATCATAATGTTCATTGATGCTGATGATACCGTGCCATTTAGAAGGAGACGAAGGGCAAGGAGGAGTCTGCTTGCTTGCTGTATGCACTCGATTGATAGCACCTGTATTTGATCCAACGGTTTTGCTCCCCACCCCCATCCCCATCTCTTCACACGCATGTATACTCCTTAACACCGCATCTCAAACATTGCCAAAGCCTCGCCGTCATTTGTTCTTCCTTTCATTATACCAGCACTCTTCATTCGCGAATAAACCTTCACCCTCACTCTTATACCTTGCATCTTACCACCTTCCAGTATCTCTTTACAGAGTTACTGCGCGCAGGAAGAGAAACTATTGACCCAACTCTATCGCGAAATATTATACCGCACTGATCTGTATTATAACGTAATCATCCTAACCACCAGAGGACAACAGTACAGACAGCACGTGCTCTGGATTCTCAGTTGGATAGATATATTATTATTATGCGGGATTATTGGATCTAATCAATTCTGTGTCTTTACAAGATGGAAGATGACGACGATGATTGTTGTTTCATATCTTCACCTGATGTAAGTTGATTGATAAAAGTAGGATTTAAAAACATGTTGTTCTTAGACTATTTAAGGTGCATGTTGTGTTCTTTCGGAAGGGCAACATTAATGTATGGAAGAAGGATGTAAGAAAGAGTCCGTGAGAGGGGGGGGGCGACAGTAGCCCCATATTAATTTCACCGTTTTATCATCGGAATGTACTATTTAGAGTTTGCGTTCCCCCCTCCCCCCTTTAATCTTAAGATAAATTGAACCATTTGTGTGTGAACAAAATGGTTATTTAGTGATCGAGTCATCAAATATCAAAAATAAAAACAACCCATCAATGTATATAGATCGATTAAAGTTGCATCAAACTGATACTTCACGTGGTGGAAGAAAAATGCTGCGAGATTACAATATTACCAATCGATCTATCAAGTAAATTGCGTTTCATAATTATGTGTGCAGCGCGCCGTTCAGGTAAAAAATACAAATACTAAACTAAAGCATGTCCACGATTTAATATGCCCTAATTCACCAGTTTACGTTGTGAATGTTGTATAGAAAGGTTTATATCTAACCCACATAACTCTGTAAAGCTTATTGCTAGCTTGACTTTGTATTCTCTCCAGCTTCCCACGCACTGTAAGCCGTATTGACTATGCCGAAGGAAAATTGAATTGAAAATTTACCCAGAGAGTTATATACAGTATATGGCGGTGCTGTAGTGCGAGCGAATCGTTATAAAGCATATATTGATGGATTTTATTCTGATGGTTACTGTATTGAGTAAGGCTAGCTTTTTCATTGTGTGAAATTCGTCGATATACCGAAACCCGAATGTCGGATCGTTTTTTGACGAGCGAAATTTATTCTGAAGACGAAATGTGTCGTGTCGCCATTTTGATCAGTGTGTGACGGTGACCGGAAACGCCTCGTGATAAATGTCCTATTTAGACTTATGATAATCATCACCATCGCAATTTCCACTATTATAAAACATCCTAATGTAGTGGCATATACAGAAAATAACAGGGGATTCAGTGAGGTTATTGATGACACCCATGCATGCTATTTACCCGCTACGAGTTGTATTTTATTTTACGTATTCATTTTATTTATTTTGTTGGTATTATTTTTGTTTAAATACTCGCCTTTTTAAATAATAATCCATCAAAAAATTAATGATGGAGCTGGGTCCATCTTAAAGAGGGACTATGGTCGTGAGAGGTTCGGGGTAGTCGCTTGTCTTACTAGAGGGATGAAATGTGAATGAACAGTACCTCCGATTGGGAAAAGGTTTGGGAGGGGGGTCCCGTTATTTTCTTGTCTTGGTCATTTTCCCCTTTTCCCTTCTTTGTCTTTGTATCAGTCTGTCATCCTTTTGTTATGATGGTGGTGGTGATGAAGATGATGATGGCTACTGCTGGGTACTCAATGCTATTGCTCTAAACAAGCCTCGCAGAAGTTTTATTTTTTATTGTATAGTTAGTGCAGTCACTTCATTCTTGGTTATTGAATGGGGGGGGGGGGGTGCCCGCCCCCTCCTCGTATCTACGCCAATGCACCTGTTTGACAAGTATCTTCATCGCATTTCGACCAATAGGCAGTAAGAGCTATAGGAACCAACCGGTCAACACGGCCACCTTCATTATCATCACCTTCACTTGCCCTCCTCACTCTCCAACCCGTCGATTCAACACCCTACATATTGACATGTGCAATAACAGTGTACTGAGCCGTGACGATTGGTCAGTTACACGTAATTAAGGAGGAAACTGACCGGCTTCTTGACCACCATTACCGAAGACCAGCCGTGATCACTTGAATGAATGGAGAATTAAAACGCAAAGCGTGTCCTAGCCATAGAAACCAGATTTAAATGACAGTCTATGGTTCTGTCGATTAGAAAAGGAAACACTTTTACTTTAGAGGTGTTGTGGTCTAGTGGATTAGTCTCCGGGCTATGAATCACAAGGTACGTGGTTCGAATCCCGCCGAGGCACTTATGTCCTTTGGCAAGACATTAATCAACATTTTCCATTCGTATCCAGGTGTAGTAAGTGGGTACCTGGAAGGATTCATTTCTCGAATACACTGAGCGCTACGTTTGCCGGCCTAATAACATCCAAAGTCCTTTGGAAGCGCTATATATATAGAGACGTTATATTATATTCTGATATGTGCTATACTAGAACGGCATAGTATTGTTTTATTTTATTTTTTTCTTCAAAACTTTCAAAATCTACCCATTAACTCTTAATCGCATTTTCTCTTTACACAACCTCTTTCCATGATGTATTCATGGTTTACTCTTCGATTCCATGACATTTGCTCCGGCGACAATTGCTCCGCTGTAAATTTCATACACTAATCGAATGGCTAACTTCAACCCTGGATTCAACACTATACCCTACCCTAAACCTAACCCTAAACCTAACATAAAACCCTATTGAAACCCTAACCCTAACCCTACATCTTAGACGAAATAAAGCCCGGAGCAATTGTCGCAGGAGCAAATGTCGTGTCACCCTCTCTTCTACTCCCATTTATTTCATTTTCTTTGTCGCATCGAGCCTTCCAGCTTTCATCCCAATTCTTCGCCTGCATCTCTTGTCTCCTCCTCTCATCACTCCCAATCTTATCGTATCTCACTCACCATTCTCCAGCGGTTGATCAGCCAGTGAGGGGGTACTGGGGTCACGGGTGCGGAGCGGGATTCTGTCTTACTAGACGAATACAATGTGAAAAAACAAGGCGACCGAGTGGGGCGAGGGCGTGAAAGGGGTGGAATTCTTTACCTTATACATTACCAGTCCTCTCCCTCTCTTCCTCTCTATATTTCATCCTCTTTCATTTAGTGTAGGGGTTTGTGACCCTGTGGCCTTAGGGAACTGTGCCCCTCTCTACCGATATGAATAGAGTAAGATGAAGGAGCTATGAGATCCCCTCCTACCTTAATGATAGAATGTCATATGTGCCCCCTTGGCCCCAGGGAACTATGCCACTCTCTACCGATATGAATACAGTAAGATGAAGGAGCTATCAGATCCCCTTCTTCCTTGATGATAGAATGGCATATGTGCCCCCGTGCCCCCAGAGGGCTACGCCACTCTCTACCGATAGGAATATAGTAAGCTGAAGGAGCTATCAGATCCCCTTCTTCCTTGATGATAGAATGTCATATGTGCCCCTGTGGCCCCAGGGGGCTACGCCACTCGTTACCGATATGAATACAGTAAGATTAAGGAGCTATGAGATCCCCTTTTACCTTAATGATAGAATGGCATATGTGCCCCTGTGGCCCCAGGGGGCTTCGCCACTCTCTACCGATAGGAATAGAGTAAGATGAAGGAGCTATCAGATCTCATTGTCATATGAGTACCAAGTGGTTGGTCACCGATACCACTGCTCTCCAATATGAGAATGCTAGATTCCCTCTGCTACATGTACCAGCATGACCAGTGTAAAGTCTCGTCCACAATGCACACACTGACTTCCTGTGGAGTTTGACAGTGTTGCGTTGCGATAGAGAGTCGAATGACAACCCCATTGAATAAAAATCAAATTTCGAACTTTGCGGTCATTCGTTCACTCATTAGAATTATAAGAAAAAATGTGTTTCTGGTAGAGCGATTTAATGTTTGTTAATTCCAATCCATATTTTGATATAACCATGACGTCGATTTTATATAGGAGACATTTAAAAGAAACTAAAATTATGTTCAGTTGCAGGTCGTCCACTGAATGTCTGGTATTCATTATTCATTCATTGTTTGCGACGTCGTATTTTTGTATGATACTGACAATGATACACGCATGTATATAGATATAAATAAACACATTAATAATCCAGCAGGTATAACACGTGACAAATATCTGAAGTGCACAATTCTTTCGGTGAATAAATCATTGTACGTTTAGATACTCTCATATTGGGAAAGCATTGACGTCGATTCATGAATAAACTAGCACATTCGGATGTTTTCTCGAAAGCGCGCTATGTTTTTCTGGTGAATAGATCGGGTGCAGATTAAAGTCATCGTTGAGTACTCGCAGTGAAACTCGATTTCACGATTCAAACAAATCTGATAGTCAATTTGAATTGACATCGATTGTATTAATTGTATGTTTTCATACGGTTAGGCAAGGAAAATGTTAACAACTATAATAGAGCAAACCTAAAACTGCAAACGCGGATATTTACATGCGGGACAACAATGCAGCAGATCAATTTTTTTTGGCAGAGGATGCATATGCTATTTATTCATTTATTTAAATATGCGGTTACAATTTTGTTGGATTGTGTTAGAACTTTTCATTGATCGTTGCCAAAACTCGGGATGATCTTTAAGATACTCTTCAGATTGGCAACGTCTTATCATACCTGAAAGGGCGCTAAAATAAGTTATCAGGTTATCCACGTGACACTTGACACGTTTCGACTGATGTTTCGATTCCCTAGGAGTATCAATGATTCATGATACCTCCAGAAAGACCTGAATAATTTAGGAGGTTTAGGAGAGACGGCTCAAGTCGAAAGCCATCCAAACAAATGCTCAGCTTCGCCCCCCTCCCCTTTCGCTCCCTCTCTCTTTCTTTTTTTAATTTTTTATCTCTCTCTCTCTCTCTCTCTCTCTCTCTCTATATATATATATATTCCTCTCTCTCTTTCTCCCTTTCTCTCCCTCGCTCTCACACACACACACACATACACACACACGCCCTCTCTCTCTCTCTCTCTCTGCTCTAGCTCCCCATCCCCAATCTCCCTACCTGCCCCTTTCACTCTCCCTCTTTCTGCTTTCCCCTCCTTATCCGTTCCCTCCATCTCCCTGTCGTCTCTCTAAGAGTCCATATACATTAATGACAAATGTCATATTAATAAGAGTTGTAGTATCGTCATATACTGTATTATCTTTGTTATCTATAACTTTTTGAAAGCCATTTAGTTCAAGTTTAATGATTTGTGGCAAGAATAAGGTATAAGTTTGTATTATGCTTCACATATTGAGCGCAGGTTTTGAAATTGAAAGATCAATACAATATTAATGAGACTTGTGTTTGATCCGCGATTAAGGGCTAGGCTGGGGGGAGGGGGAGTATACCAGTTTCCAAACAGCGACTGTATGGGATCAGTGGTTATAAAAAGGCCTCAAAATATCAAAAAACAAAAACGAAAAGCCAAGAACAAGTGATTCTTTCTAAACTTCTTGTGAAAAACAATCCAGTCTACTCCAATTTTACGAAGTCATTTCGAAACTTTGAATGTTTTTTCCTCATGATGTCCTCCTCGAAGGCGGGTCCTCCCATCATGCGGTAAAAGTCCTCTCTTCTCTTTGTTTATCCCTTTTTCCGAACCGCACGTTCTATCAGCCTTTATCTCCAACATTATCCCTACGCTCTCTCACCCACTTGAATCTATCTTCATTCTCATCAAATCCTTCAACATATATTCATTCCTCAACATGACTGTTTTCATCCCTCAAGTTTTCATCCCTCAACTAAAAATGATGTCTCATTTAGTTCTCCTTCCCATCGTCTGATACTTTTATCGGTTGATCGTTGCTCAGTTTAATTGTCGTACATGTATTTGTTATGTTGGTGATTAATGGTCATCCTTTGACACCCTTTGTCCAAATAATGATGTTTTATTAACGCGTAAAAATGTCAGTACATTAACTTTCATCCATCGTATAATATGATAATTAATTAAACACCGCAAGGCTTCGCAACATATTAAGGGCGGCGTTACGGAGGGGGCGTTATGAGAGGGCGTTATGAGAGGCAGGGAAAATTGCAAGTCACCCCCATAATTTGACAAACACGCCCTTCTAAATTATGAGGATTCATGTTATATTCTTGTTTTATTTATCGTCCTTTTGCTTCGCAACTACTTTTGTCCCGACCTGTTTGAGACCCGATTCTTAGACGTCGCTTCATACTAGCATACCGTTGCTTGATTGGCGGAAATTTCAACGATATTAATTTTTTTTAATATTTCACTCTGGAGCTTAGTAGTCGGTACGTCCGCCCGTACGTCTGTACGTCCCGTTCTCGTGATCGCGTTACCTCAAGAATCGATTGATGGATTCCAGCTAAACTTGGGTCTGTCGAATAATATATTTTCCTCTCGGTCTTATATTATCAGTTTACACTTTCAGTAATCGCTTTAATGATGTAGAATACTCATAAACTTCGCTCGTCATCTTGTGGGTGTGTCGTGGTATAGTTCATTCACTTGACTCGCAATCTTAGAGTTGAGGGTTCGAATCCCAGCCCGGCACTAACGTCCTTAGGCAAGATATGAAACAACATTTGCCACTCTCCTCCCAGGTGTTAATAGGTACCTGGCAATGGCTGGGGTAATGATAATTGTAATGCACTTAGGAATTACAGCATTTGTGTTGATGAGGTTTCCCTTGTATTAAACAAAACCAATATTAGTATTATAATTATTATGATTATTATTAGTATTATTATTATTATAATCATTATTATTATTATTATTATCATTATTATGATTACTACTATTATTATTATTATTATTATCATTATCATTATCATCATTTCATTATTATTATTATTATTATCATTATCATTATCATCATTTCATTATTGTTATTGTTATTAATATTATTCATATTATTACTATTATTATCATTATTATTCATATTATTATTCTTTCAAATTTTATTTTCTTCTGTAAACCCAATGACATGATATGCTACGTACGCCAGGGAAATTGTCACCTAGATTTTCATAATGCTATAGCGATCAATCAAAATTAACTTTCGGCAAGACAAGAAAATATATGATCATAGCATCTCATATCCCTAGCGCTCCTACTTATCTCTCCCACTTGTACTTGCTGTGACGTCATACTCTGCAAAATCAATTTATAGGCAGGTTCATTTTGGGTCGTAAGAAATAGATACACGAGATGTCGAAACCGGTATGTGCACGTCTGTTAGAAAGATATTCAAATAAAAATAAGTTACAAAGCGTGATTCAGCCTAAATCTCGTACAGTATGTTTAAAAATACATAACTGTACGAAGACAAAATGTGTATGTTGACTTGTAAATAAATGAAACTCTTAAAAATGTCCTAACGCGATTGTAACTATTTTCGAAAAATCACCTCAAAGGCAATTTTAGTACCCTAGTGTAAACTCCCATAGAAATCACTTTCGGACTACGTTAGACGTCATCGTCATGTTAGCACGTTTCAATACGTGACGCACAAGAAGATTGAAATTGGGTTAGGTAGATTTTATTTAAAAAAATAGCTGCTATCGTGTTTGATTAACCTTTTTTCGTTGATTTTTATTATTATCGTTCGTTATTTTCCCTTTTTGTATGACATTTTCAATTTTTCTCTATAAACATTATGTGAGGAGTGCGACAAAGTTAAGAAAAGAAAACTGTATTAAAGACAATTGTATCATGTTAAAAAAGCAACGATGCTTTGAAATTGATCATTATGTCTTTAGATTGTATACCTGTATTCTTAAAAAAAAAATCAAACTGTTCTGTTACTATGTTATAGTATGCCGTTTGGGGTAAGAAGACACGACACATTAACTGACTAAATATAGGGTATTATCCCTGTACATGATTTTCAGAAGTTTACGCCGAATTCGGCATTTATGACAGTAAAAAAATGAACTTAAACAAAATTATGTGGGAAAAACATGTATAGATTGTGAATATAACCCTTTTGTTTGTTTGTTTGTTTGTTTGTTTCATTGTTCTTGGGATTTTTCTTGCACCGAGTGCACCATGTTAAATGTCAAAATAATGATGCTAGTCAGTTTCTCTTTCTTTGCCCTGTCTGGTCTTTTCCCAGTTGTTTACACATTTGATCCGGAATAAGACATCCGTCGATATCGGATGAAATCAAGCATTTCTCGTTTGTAAGATCATAGGGGAAAGATTTGGTCTTTGAAATGTCATGACCTCATGAAATCGAAGTGAGGTAGGTTTATTTTCATACAGGATGATGGAAGCTGCTCTCATCTGTCGCATCCTTCCACCCTTTAGAAGGTATAGAGTGCATGAATTAAATACAATTTCTGCTTTACACCTCACGGACAGTGTGCTAATGTTGACCTTATATATATATATATATATTAGACCGATGCCAATAAATGGTACAATAGAATAAAAGAAAATTTGTGTGTCACCCCGATTCAAATTTGAATGGGCAAAATTTTGACCTTCATGGAAACTTTGTAGGTAAAGCAAAACCTTAAATTTCTTTATTGTCTAATTATATGTTATTGTACCTGCATATCATTTAATTTTTTTTTAATAATTCATTTTGTTATTGATCTCTCTAGGCGTATCACCTATCTACTTTTGTTACTACTTTTATGATTATTTGCTTTTCCCTTCGATAACTCTCTGTCCATGATTTTTGTTCTTCTGTTAAGCTTTTGTTTTCCTTCACTTCGAAATCTAGGGACATTGCGGGTTTGTTTAAACATTCTCAGCAAACTTTGACGCAAATTGGTTTTCAACCGATACCCTTTCTTTCAAAGTGATCTGGCTTTTCCCTACGCATGTCACTGGACATCCCAACTCCATTAATCAATCGTCCATGTATACACTACTCTCGATAGTCTCTTTGCAACAAGTGCAGCAGAGGTCAAAATAGTGCTCTCTTTTTCTTTTCTTTTCTTTTTTTCCATTTCTTTTTTAAAAACATTTACCTCGATGCAGTCCTATTTATTTTGATGCGTCGCGATGTAGTGTTTTATTACCCACTGTGATATCTGTGTTTTTATTTCTTAATTCATCTTTATTTGCCCTTCTTTCTTTCTTTTTCTCTTTCTCCCTATTCGAATTCCTCTCCCCCTCTTTCCGTCCTTCTTTTCCTTGCCCCCTTTTTTGTTTACACCTTTAGTCTTTCGGTTGTCTTGTCTCGTTCTTAATTCAATTTTGTTCCTCCCTTTCCACTTTACATTTCTCACTCCCCTCCCTCCTTCCATTCTTTCTCTTTCCTCTCGTTTTTTGTTTTCGCCCTCTATCGTTTTGGTTTCCTTCTCATACAGTAGTTCGTATTTCTGTTATCCTCTTTGTTCACTCCCCTGTCTTTATATTCTTATTGCTACGCCTCTACGTCTCTCTCCTCGTCTCTCCCTCTCTTTCGGTCGCTTAAAAAAAATCTGCAAGCTTATGTTTCTATTGCATGTAATTTGAATACACATCGTTCATAATACAACAGATGTATGTCAGGTTGCTTGTACTTTTTGCGACGCAGTTGCAATTAATATCGGAGACATATCGAAACCTTACCATTCATAGATTATGAAATGATCCCTCGGCTATCCTAATTGTTTCATCTTGTGGGATTCTTCGGTGTATCCTGCGCTAAATTTGATTCATTCTGGTAGTTTGGGGGTACCGCTTCGGTTAACTTTTGAGAACGCCGCGGCAGGAAACGGCGTACGAGGGCACCGACTCAGTGATGAATTGAACACAAACTTTGTAAATGACAGAATCAAGTGAGATGACGTCATCATATTATTACCCCGTGATAACGTGGAACACGAAAACAGAGCAACATAAAGTTGAATGGCATCAGAAAATGGTTAAGAGTGCTTGTTTTCAACCATGTTTTTATTTGATTATACTGGTTTTTATGAAAATAAATAACAAGATGAGATGATATTATAAATGAAAGTTGAAAAATTATACGATCCTTTATTGTAAGAAAAGAGACAAATGCAGTTTGGATATGACATAAATGTAGTTGATAATATGTATTAGTTAAATTATAAGTGTTCTAATAGGCTTGTGAGCAATACTTATGATACTCACACAAAGTTAGAACTGAAGAGGTTTAAACAATCTGGGTATAACATTACATTGCAGAATTGAGCTGTATACATGTCACAGTTTGAATTATTTTCTTAATGTTAATAAACCTCACCCGCCAATACAAGTACAGTAAAACCTGTCTTTAATAGTGGCCACCTCTTTATTTGTATAAAAATGGGCCATATATTTTGTCTCCCTTATGAAATAAATATGTGCTGTAGAACCTTTCTAGAAAGGCGTTTCTGCAGTAGCCATTTTCCCTTGAGTGGCCTTTATGGACAGGTTTGACTGCATTAGGATAACGGTTTATCGACTCTACGATACATGCTCCATGGACAATTGCTCTGCGGTCAATATCCTACACCAACTGAATTCTTGACTTTAACCCTGGACCTAACACATGCAGTATAGCCCCAATCCTTACCCTGAATATAACCTTAACCCAACTCTAACCTTAACCATATTCCTTTGACGAAATAAGGCCCGGTGTGATTGTCGGCGGAGCACATTATTTTAAGCTGTTTTGTAATTCGGAGGCAATCTAGGCTGGCTATAGGAGGGCTTGTCTTGGGGGGGGGGGGGCTCTTGGATCCAATTGGAGAGCGGAAAATAGTAGGAGAAAGAGTAAGAGCAAGAAAGGAAAGGGAGAGGGAAAGTTGACGTTAAAAGAAGAAATAAGCCTCTTCCCACACCCTCCCATAATAAATGGCCTTATGAATTGGCATTTCATTCATCGTGTAAGATCAGTGGTACCTTTCCTCCAGGACGCCAGTGCCCACCAATGCCTGCCTGTGCCCACGCTACTACGCCATTGAGTAAGGGCGACTTAAATGATTAGCGATTCCTTGTCGGGGGTAATGGAATCCGACTTGACATTGGGGGTGGGTCGACTTACCAAATTGTTGGTGGCGTGTTGAATGTGAATGAGGGGCGAGGGTATAACTGGTGCGTGCATGCTTCGGTTAACCTCGCGTTTAATTGAGCAGAGCATTATTATGCAGGACGTCGTAGGGTGATGAGGAGAGAGGGAGAGTGATAGAGAGAAAGAAAGAGAGAGAGAGAGAGAGTTGAAGAAAGAGAGGGCGAGAGTTGCAGATGAAAAGAATAAGAGGTGGAATGGGGAGAAATTTGAAATTGGAGAGGCATCGTTGAAAGAGACAGAGAGAGGGGTGAGAAAGAGAGAGAGAGAGAGAGAGAGGGGAAGTGGACATAATAGGGTTTATCAAAAGAGAAGGGAAAAGCAGTCAGAAGAGACAGCAAGGGAGGGTAAATTTTCATCTATATACAAAATTTGCAAGCCATACTTTGATTGTCAGAAGTCTCTGTTCCTTTTACACCTCCCCCTATAGAATTCTTGATCATGTTCATGTGTATAGTCCTGCTGTCAGAGGTAGGTGCGGATGAAAGTTTTCGTAAAATCACATACAAAAATACTATTCCAAGAGTAGACGCATTATTCTATAGGAAGCTGTATACAAACTCTTTTAACTTACTTCCCCTATCTCTCTCTCTCTCTCTCTCACTATACATACAATATTATGCTTTGTCAAAACCAGACGTCTGCAGCTAATAATCAAGAGTAGATGTGAAGCTGTTCCCAAGAAACATGCATATTCAGATAACCATAATATCTATTGTGCGCGAATGGGCCTGTTTTGTACTATTTAATCGTTAAACAGGTCTGTTATATTGTCCTTTTAAATGCGGGGTAGACGGCCGACACAAATTTAATTTTACCACCAAAAGAATTATCCTCACATAAACCCTTCCCAGCCGATGCTCTTGTTAACAATTTCACGACCTTTTGCAACACAGTAATCCATGATCACCATAATTGGCTCTCCGTATTTATTAGGAGCGGCTCATGAAATTAACCGCAATGCTGCGGGCAATCTAATTTCCCGTCATGCTCAAACGAGGAAATAATTGATGAGCCTATTGTAAAAACTATGACTTGGTGGAGGATATAATGTATTCGGCCATCATTATTTTTGGTTATTGAAATTCAGCAAAAAGTGGTATTATCTGCATGCAGACGATCCCAATGATCGGCATTACTTTGATACATGCGTGTGTGTATGTATGTGCGTATGTGTTGGGGGGGGGGGGGGGTGTAGGCAAATGACCGAGTGAATGTACCGCTAGACCAGCTCACATCTCACGCTCATAGTGCATTTATTTGGCGGTCACGTCCGACGAACATAGTGCATACGATTTGCACAGTCAGGTTGCTATGGCGGCAAGAATAAGGTCACGTGATGTCCCGCTGAAAAGTATAGCTGACCTTCTGCTTGAAAGCAATAATAATCAGGAGAGGAATTGAAACATTACTCATGATGTATGGGTCTAAAAATACCTACTTTACCTTGATAACATGCCCCTTCCCTCCCTGCAAAAGAAAGAAGGAAAGTAAGAGAGAGAGAGAGAGAAATTAATATAGGGGGTGAATATTGTAAGAGTACATGTAGATGTAATTTTATGGTCAATTAAGAATGATTTATGTTGTGTCAGAATATGTTAAAGTTCTGGTGTGAACTTATACGACAGGTATTGAGTCGGGCTATATAAAGTACAAACAAAGTGATTTATTTGTCATTTATCATTAAATATACCAAACTATCACATGTTTCGTTCTGATCGTGACCATGGTAGAGGGGGCGGAGTAGCGCTATACATACATAATAATTTTAAAACTAAAGTTAGGTCTGACTTACACACTGAAGGTGCTGAAGATTTATATATTGAAATATTAAATGATAAAACCAAAAACATAATAGTTGGCATAATGTATAGACCCCCTAATCATAATGTAGAAATTTTCTTGGACAATTTTGATAGATGTCTTGATACTGTTTCCCAAGAAAATAAAGAAGTTTATATAATGGGTGATTTTAACATTAATGTTCTAAATTCTGATGATAACCACATTGTGAAATTTAGTAGTACACTGCAATCTTACGCATTTAACTCGCATATTGATAAACCAACAAGAATTTCATGTATTTCTCAAACTCTCATTGACAATATTTTTTTGAATGTAGCTCATTACAATTTTACAAATGGTCTGTTATATTACGATATTTCTGACCATTTACCGATATTTATTATTTCTAAAGTTCACCTTGTTAAAAAAATGACTAAAAATAATTGTGCAATGCATAGAAAACACACAAAACATAATATTGAATCACTAAACTTTGATTTAGCCAAAGAAGAATGGGTCGAGGTATTAAGTGCATCTGACGTAAATGTAGCATATGAAACATTTCTAGAAATTGTATTACATTATTATCATAAGAATATACCCCTTGTCAAAATAAAGAAAGGTAAAAAGGCCAAACAACCATGGATTACTAAGGGTATTTTGCGTTCCATAGTCGCCCGTAATAAGTTGTATAAGGAAGCCCTTACAAGTCAATGTAACGACAAGCTTAAGAAGTATAAAACGTATAGAAATCATCTTACATCTCTTATTCGATTGTCCAAGAAGTTATATTATTCTCACAACATAGAAAGTAATAAAAGTAACAATAATTTATTATGGAAAACTGTAAAGGAACTCTTAGGCAAGAAAAATACAGAAAGTAATAAATGTTTCTTAATAATTAATGAACAACAAATAACAGATCCAATTAAAATTTCAAAAGCTTTTAATGAGTATTATATAGATGTAGGCCCTAATTTAGCAGCTAATATTGATTCAGGTGACATGGACTACAATAAGTCCTTGAATTTCCCACGTGAAAATTCATTATTTCTTACTCCAACCAATGATTATGAAATTATTAATGTAGTTCAATACCTTAATCTACAAAATCTAGTGGCCATGATAGTATAAGTGTTCACTTATTGAAACAAATAATCTTTAATATCGTAACCCCCCTGACATATATATATTTATCAATTTCAACGGGTGTACGCCCACATTTGCTTAAAATCGCTAAAGTGATTCCTATTTATAAAAAGGACGATTCCTCAGTAATAAGTAATTATAGGCCAATTTCATTATTACCAAGTATCTCTAAAATTCTCGAAAAAATAATATATAAAAGACTTTACACTTTCTTACAAAAAAATAATTCATTGATTCCTAACCAGTTCGGATTTAGAATTGGTCATTCTACCGATTACGCAATTTTGCATATGTATGATAAAATAATTGAGGCTTTTGCGAACAGTGAACATATTGTCGGAGTATTTATGGACTTGTCAAAAGCTTTTGATACGATTGATCATAAAATATTAATTCATAAATTACAATACTATGGCGTAAGAGGTCAAGCTCTTTCATGGTTTACTAATTATTTACAAGACAGACAACAATATGTATCTTTCCAAAATCATGAATCAACAAAATTAACAATTAAATGTGGAGTACCGCCAGGATCTATATTGGGTCCATTGCTTTTTATTATTTATATAAATGATATTATTGAAACCTCCTCACTTTTAAATTTTATCATCTGTGCTGATGATACGAGTATTCCCATAAAAACTTTGATACGCTCATAACGCGGTTAAACTGTGAATTAATGAAAATTTCTAGGTGGTTTAAATCTAATAAATTGTCATTAAATCTTAGTAAAACAAATTTCATTCATTTTAAACAGACCAACGTACACGATATAAGAAATTGTAATATTGAGATTGATGGCTTGCCTCTCATTGAAAAACAATCTGTTAAATTTTTAGGAATCACTATTGACTCTCATCTAAATTTTAATGAGCATATACGTAATATACATACATCAATATCAAGGAATATTGGAATACTGTATAAGTTTTAAAAAATTCTTTCTGAAAGATCTATGATTATATTATACAATTCTCTAATTTTATCACATGTGATATATTGTAATATTGTATGGGGTAATGTAGTTTAACAAGAATTAATTCCTTATTTTTGCTTCAAAAGAGAGCGATTCGCATGATCACTAACTCACATTATATATCACAAACGGAACCTTTATTTCAGCGTTTAAAAACATTAAAAATACAAGATATTCACATTTTTCAGACATGCATTTTTATGTATAAATATTCTCATAATCAACTACCATCCCTATTCCACAATATTTACAGTTTAAACTCAAACATTCACACATACCCCACCCGTTGTTCAACAAATTATCACTTAGAAAATCCTAAAATACTTTTAGCACAAAAATCAGTAAGACATCATGGACCAGATGTTTGGAACTCCTTACCAAATTTGATAAGGCATTGTTCATCTCTCTATTCTTTTAAAGCATCTCTCAAAAAAACTCTTATATCGAAGTATCTACATAACTGATTTCAACATGCAGTAGGCAATTGACAAATTTTGGTCACATTGCAACCCAGTTTTGCAAATTTTGTTATCTATTTCGTATTCTTAGTTTCCTTTATTGTAAAGGCTATATTTGTTTCCAATCCACTATACCACACAGAGCTACGTGCACTTCCACTATTCGTTACAAACACATACAAACACGCACGCTCGCGTGCACATGCACACACACACACACACACACACACACACACACACACACAATATATATATATATATATATTCACTTGCACAACACACTCACAAACTCATACACAAAGATCATTTTGAACACTTTCATTTTAAGGTTTACCTTAAGATTTTGTTTTTGTTTTTTAGGTGGGCTGTATCTAATACAGACCACCTTATAATTTTGTTAAAATTGCCTTTATTATTATTATTATTATTTATTATTTATTTTTCTTATTTCGACCCACTTTTTTGTGTTCAAGATAATTTGAAAATGGCTCAATCAAATATCTTAAAATTTAACACACATATGTATAGGCATATTCACAAAACACAGCACATTTTTAGACCTTGACCTTGACTGATGACGTCATCTAGGCGCCATTTTGTGAAAAATTTTGAAAATCTACTTATGATCATATCTTCATAACCAAAAGTAATATCTCATTCATATTTATCATGATCAAGGTCAATATCAGTCAGGTCAAATTCAGGTCAAAAAACGCGCGCGTGCGCCTACGTCCGCGCGTCATTACGCGCGCAAAAATTTTAAAAGCTCGAAATCGTCTTAAATTTTTTTTGCATACGTTTCAGGTCATTTTAAGCATTTTATAAAAAATCGCGCGCACTTGCATGCGCGCGCGTTTTCGCGCGTTACACCATTACACAACATAGAATCGCCATTTTTTTTCTTTCATGATATTTCTCATATTTTTTCGAGGAATTTGATACCATGTTTATCTCTTTATGTCCATTAACAACAAGATGAGCGTCAATTCAAGAAAAATGCCCGTGCGCGCGAGCTCTTTTAATACATAGCACATATGGGCAAAGACATGCCTATGGAACTCAAAATACGAATTTGCATATTATGAAGTCAGCATATTTATGTAAAATTGATTGTATCTCTGTAAATACTGATCGATTTTCTTCAAAATTTCGATATGATGTAGCTAAGACAATTCTCTACAAGCTCAGGTTCCATTATTTTTCATTTTGATCACGTCATCATAGTGAAAATTACGATTAAAGGGCACATATCAGAAATTTCTTAAGTTGCGTGTTATGCCTAAGGAAGGTGAATTTCTTTCACATCATTAATCTATATGACATTGTTTTTTAGCAGTATCTCGCATATTTTTGCTCTATTTTGTGTCAAATTTTAGTTGACCAGCCCACCTATACTTGTTCCAAACAAGTATTATATGTCTAGTTAGGTGGGCTGTATCTTATACAGACCACCTTATAATTTTGTTAAAATTGCCTTTATTATTTATTAGGTGGGCTGTATCTAATACAGACCACCTTATAATTTTGTTAAAATTGCCTTTATTATTTCTTTATTATTTATTTTTCTTATTTCGACCCACTTTTTTGTGAGCAAGATAATTTGAAAATGGCTCAATCAAATATCTTAAAATTTGGCACACATATGTATAGGCATATGAACAAGGCACAGCAAAGTTTTCAACCTTGACCTTGACTGATGACGTCATCTAGGCGCCATTTTGTGAAATTTTCTGAAAATTTACTCATGATCATATTTTCATAACGGTAATTCATTTCTCATTCATATTTATCACGATCAAGGTCAATATCAGTCCGGTCAATTTCAGGTCAAAAAACGCGCGCGTGCGCGTACGTCCGCGCGTCAGTGCGCGCGCAAAATTTTTAAATGCTCAAATTCGTCTTAAATTTATTTTGCATACGTTTCAGGTCATTTTAAGCATTTTATAAAAAATCGCGCGTACGAGCATGCGCGCGCGTTTTCGCGCGTAACACCATTAAAAAACATAGAATCGCCATTTTTTTTTCTTTCATGATATTTCTCATATTTTTTCAAGGAATTTGATTCCATGTTTATCTCTTTATGACCATTATTAACAAGATGAGCGTAAATTCAAGATAATTGTCAGTGCGCGCGAGGTCTTTTAATACATAGCATATATGGGCAAAAACATGCCTATACAAAATCCGTTATAGCTCTTTGGAATGCACCGGGATCCTCAATTTTTTTCATATTAAGATAGAGTATGAGTCGGAAATATGATTCCATGTCTAGTTTGGCCATTAAGTGTATCGTGACATCATCACAATGGCCTTGGAACTCAAAATACGAATTCGCATATTATGACGTCAGCATATTTATGTAAAATTGATTGTATCTCTGTAAATATTGATCAATTTTCTTCAAAATTTCGATATGTTGTAGCTAAGACGATTCTCTACAAGCGCAGTAATAACCATTTTTCATTTTGATGACGTCATCATAGTGAAAATTTTGATTAAAGGCCTCATGTCAAAAACTTCATAATTTGCGTGTTATGCCTATAGAAGGTGAATTTAGTTCACGTTATGAATCTACATGATATTGTCTTTTAAGAATTTGTAAGCAGTATGTCGCTTATTTTTGCTCTATTTTGTCTCAAATGTTAGTTGACCAGCCCACCTATACTTGTTCCAAACAAGTATTATATGTCTAGTTTATTATTTATTTTTCTTATTTCGACCCACTTTTTTGTGAGCAAGATAACTTGAAAATGGTTCAATCAAATACCTTGAAATTTGGCACACGTATGTATAGGCATTAGAACGAAACACAGACATTTTTTCAACCTTGATCTTGACTGATGACGTCATCTAGCCGCCATTTTGTGAAATTTTCTGAAAATCAACTTATGATCATATCTTCATAACCAAAAACCATTTCTCATTCATATTTATCATGATCAAGTTCAATATCAGTCCGGTCAATTTCAGGTCAAAAAACGCGCGCGTGCGCGTACGTCCGCGCGTCAGTGCGCACGCAAAATTTCAAAATGCTCAAAATCGTCTTAAATTTATTTTACATACGTTTCAGGCCATTTTAAGCATTTCATAAAAAAATCCCGCACACGCGCATGCGCGCGCGTTTTCGTGCGTAACACCATTACATAACATAGAATCGCCATTTTTTTTCTTTCATGATATTTCATATATTTGTTTGTACAATTTGATACCACGTTCATATCTTTATGACCATTAATAACAAGATGAGCGTCCATTTAAGATAAATATCCGTGCGCGCGAGCTCTTATAATACATAGCATATATGGGCAAAAACATGCCTATACAAAATCCACTATAGCTCTTTGGAATGCACCGGGATCCTCAATCTTTTTTCATATTTAGATAGAGTATGAGTCGGAGATATGATTTCATGTCTCATTTGGCCATTAAGTGTATCGTGACATCATCACAATGGCCTTGGAACTCAAAATACGAATTTGCATATTATGACGTCAGCATATTTATGTAAAATTGATTGTATCTCTGTAAATGTTGATCAATTTTCTTCAAAATTTCGATATGTTGTAGCTAAGACAATTCTCTACAAGCTTAAAAATAACCATTTTTCATTTTGATGACGTCATCATAGTGAAAATCTCGATTAAAGGCCTCATGTCAAACATTTCATAATTTGCGTTATCCCTATAGTAGGTGAATTTCGTTTACGTCATGAAACTACATGATATTGTTTTTTAAGAATTTAAAAGCAGTATCTCGCTTATTTTTGCTCTATTTTGTTTAAAATTTAAGTTGACCAGCCCACCTATACTTGTTCCAAACAAGTATTATATGTCTAGTTTTTTTGTTTTTTTTTGTTTTTGTTTTTGTTTTTTTGAGGCCGCCATCCTTGTCAAGCTTTGCTTATGATTGCGGTCTCCTGCACTTTTCCAATAGAAAAGTTCGGATAATACTTTAAATTTATGATTATATGTTATGGAAATATTAAGTTTCGTTATCATATGTACATATATTATGTAAAAAAAAACATTTTGACATGAAGAAATTATTGTTTGTTTATGTTGTATTATACCTTACATTTATATGTTCTTTGTTATTCAGTTATATTTTATATGGAAAAAATGCAGAAATAAAATCAAATAAAAAAAAAAAAAAATAATAATAATAATTTTATGGACGAATACTCATTTGTGCCCGCTAGTCTCTAATTTAATTACAAATTTTAATTAATAAATTACAATTTATTACAAAGCGATAGAAACCATGATCGCATATTAGAAGACGATCCAAGGAGTTATTCACACTTTATCAATAATTATTTGCGCTGTTTCTCGTCATTCCACGTGCGCGCAATGTTTATCTTTTTACGGATGCATTAACAACATCACATTATACAGCCGTTAATGTAAACTTTTAAAACCTTTAAACCATTATACCTTTAAACTGTTAAACCTATAACTGTTTTTAACTTTAAATTCTCAAACTTTTTAAACTTTTAAATGCTACACTTAAAAAAGAATAACATTCTAAATGTCTTAAATTCAAATATTTGAAACCTTCAATTTTCAACCTTCTATCTTTTTTCAAAACTTATAAGCTTATAAACGCTTAAACTTTTCAATTTTTTAATGTTAAAATTCTCACTTCAAAACTTTTTAAATTACGTGCAATAAACTTTCAAAATTTCTGAAATTCTATTTTTCTCAACCTTTAATATTTCTAGATGTCTAAACATTTTTAACCTTTAAAGTATTAAGCTTCGAAACTAAGTTGCAATAAAGTTATTCATTTATAACCTTCGAAACTTAACTATTTAATTATATCGCAAATGAGGTGTCATTTGCCTCACAGAATACTGCGTCAGCAACTGGTGTGGTATTTGACAGGCAAAGTTTTAGAGTGACCTCGTACAAAAAATGAAAGTATTGTTTTTTAAAAAGGTGCTCACATCACGAGGTATTACGGGCGTATATATCCTAATCGCCTTCACGTACTTGATTAGCATAGGTAATAATACAATGGTAATGTTACGTCGTGTGAATGGAGCTTAAGAGAGATCGCTAGTGTGAAAGGGGTTTAAAGTGACTGGTGAAACCGTCGATGCCTGAACACATGTAGCGAGTTTCATCAACGTTCGCCAGATTTGGTTTGGCGGTGGAGAAAGATTTGTAGGCTGATTAAACTTACAATAGAAAAAAAAAGCGCCTCATCCCTATGCTGTGCATAGCATTTTTAAACAGGGCCCTTTTTACATGTTCTTTTATTCGTCGTGAAGGGAACTTTACAATTCGCCATTCAACTCACCATTTTATCCATCTCCTTGCAACATGAAAACTATATATTTCAAAAATGTCCATGAAAATGGCAAAATACCATTCTCGTTACTAGTTCATAACATGTCCCAGAAACCCGCAATTTTGAAAAGTATGGGATACAAAATATTTTACGATAGAGCACTTATGAAAGTTATCAAATTGAGCTCTCTTAGGATGAATGAATTTTAATGGACTACTCTAAATATGGATTTTTTGTTTCTTAAGAATTTAAGTTTTTAGAACACCAAGACATAAACATTCAATTTTGCATGTCCGAATGCTTTCTATTGCCCCTCTGTTCTTTCCTCTCACTCACTTCCAACCTTAGCCTAAGGTATTGAGTGATTTTAAGAGAATGTGCTTTTGATTTCTCTTATCATTGGTCATACATGTACAGGGTATACTTAATGGCCATTATCATCATGATCATGGGCACTGTGATGGGAGGGAGGGAGCGATGTTTCAGTCAGTTGGTGTCACTTCTATTTCCTTTTTTAAAATCGAGGTTGAGTGTATACACCATATTAAAACTGAGCTTGGAGGGGGTAAGACAATCTTCATGGAGAAAAAGTATTCCAAGAGGTATGAGGTTGTTTGATGAAATGACGATGGATTAAACACATGCTTGAAGCAAGGCGGAGACAACGACGCACCGTCACATCCATTCACTATAGGCTGTCATTCTCAATTCTCATCCGTCGCTGGCCGCAGTGGAATTAAGAAATTCCCTACGTTTAGATGTTATTGACAGAGTAGTAGATTCGCCATGACTATACAGTCAGATACGACAATTCTATAAATATTCAAAAGTTCAAGAAATGTGAACATGTACTTCTTCAGGCATTAAGTTATGCAAAACTAGATCTGCTTTCTTCTTTTTTTGTTTTTGAGATTCAGGGGGTTGTAGCAAAGCCAGTATTTGTATTCTGCATCATTTGCTCTAGTGCATGGTCGAATCTCTGTCTCTGCATACAAGCCAACTCTGACGGAATCCGGTTCAAAACTGAGTTGTGTCTTTCGGATGTCGATGTTCTGGTGGCGTTACAGCCCGGTCCTAGAGGAAAATAAACAGATCTGAGTGATACATGCTTGTAACAACCAATATGACACTTGCTGTTTTAAAATACAAGACTGGTCAGGCTTATCTTTTGAATATGAAGTAGGGCCCGCGATCAATTTAATGATATGACAGTGGATTTTTGAGCTAGCATCCCAGATCGAGGCGCATTAACCTAGCCAGCCCTGCATTAACCCGTGATGAATTAATGCTGGTTTCCTGATAGCCTTCCGTCCGTATTACCTTACCTCGTAATACCACGCCACATTTTCATTTCCACTCCCGCGGTTCTTGTTTGACGCAAACTCGGCCAAAGTGGCGTTTTCATCCTGGTCGTCATCGCCGCCCGCCCGCGTTCATGACATTGTAGGATGGATGTGAGCTTTGTTTGTGATTTAGTAAGCGATCATGACATGGGACTGTTCTGTTGACATGTCAATGGGACTATCTCTGTGTGATGAGTAATAATCAGATGGATTATACTCTCATAAACATGATGGATCACTTTGCTTAGATGCTGTCAGAATGAGGATTCTTAATTAGACCATCACTGTATACTTTAGTGGGTGCATTAGTACTAGACATTGCTTGGATCTGCATCAGTAGATTGATTTGGATATTGTTTACATTTTGGAATACATCTGACGTAACTAGGCTACAGAAGGTAATGATTTCTCATTCATTATCATGATTGATAGGCCTATATTATTATGTTGATTTTTGTTGTTTCTATTTTCATGACAGAATAGAGTCGATATGGATTTACTATTATAATCTCTTTTCTTTCCATTTAGCTTTTTCATGTGCACGATTCCTTCTTCCATTCTCCTTTTCAACATTTTGTGTTGTCCTTTATCTTAATTAACAAAAATAGAAAATGGCAAAAGCATACAAAATGTCCTCCCCCCCCCCCCCGTCCCTCGTATCACAGGATTCGTATCTTTGGAAGCACCATCACTTACCCTGACAGCGAGTAATGTTCTGCATTTCTTTTTTTACTGCCCTAACTCTTTTCTGCATATTTCCTGATTTCATATTAGCCTACCTTTCATTACTGTCGGTTAATTATTGCGATACCGCATAGCCTTACTCCAAATCTCTGCCTGCTCGGCAAGAGTGATCAAAGCAACTTTCACTCTGTCATTTGAAGTTCATGTTGAGTTACTGGCGGATAGAGCCAGACTCCTTAATCCTGTTTTACCTATACTACTTGACCGACATACATCGCTAGTGCTCCAATTCATGTTAGCATCTCGGTGAGAATTTCTCAAAATGATCCGCTCAGGCGATGAGATGGATAACAACACCGTGGCATAACACTTCTTTTCCTAAATTCCTTATTTCCCTAAAGAGTGGATTTCATCGCGCTTCGAAACGTAAAGACGGTGGCATTTATCATCGGAATGGGAAACACTACAGCGTGGAAAGTGTGCTCTAAATCGGTTGAACAGGTTGCTTGATTTGTGTCAATGTGTCTCACATGAGCACATGGTATCGATACCAAAGTTGGGCGGGAAAAGAATGATCAAGGTAGGCAGACGACCAAGTGTGGACCATACAGTTTGGAAACTATACCTTAATGGCATGTGAAGCGTTGTCTTGGTTTTAATTTGTGTTTATTTACTTAAAATAAATATTGACCAACAAGAAACGAATAACATGAATTGGTTATATGCGTGCATTTTTAAATTACTCTAATTTCAGTAGTGTATTATTGCAGCTCTATGTGGATAAACAGGCAAATTTAGCTCTACTCGGATACAAAGTAGGAGGAATACTAATTTATTCTAGTCTGTTATAAGCTACATCCCTCTAAGGGAAGGATAAATGGAGAAGAATAAAGACAGGTGGTGAAAATTAATTCAATTTTTCCTGTGCACTGTATATAGAAATTACAGTAGTTGTTCAAATATTGAAGTTGGAAAGTTGGAACCCCTTAAAAATGAAAGACTTGTTCTATTAATATTTTATCTCGTAGGCCACATCGCAAACATTAGTCTTTCATATTTTACACATGATTATAAGTGCTTATTTTCCATGGTCATTCTATACATTATTTACGGGTTCACCCAGGTCAATTCGTTTAATGTATGATTGTCACTCGCAAAATGAAACTATTTAATGGGATTTCGATTGGATCTTTGCATACTTGCATGGTCTGTACCCGAGAGATTTTACAAACAATACATGTATAAGGTCGAATGCAGAAGGATCTGGGTTAGCTTGTACATGGAAGTCCCAGAACGTCAAATGTAATTTTAGTTCGAATTAGGTTGTTAACATCATTATTTATGAATGGGTGATAGTTTGGGTACCCCGACATGCTCCAGTGACAGTATTTCTCCGGGCTGCAATTCATCTTAAATATAAGGAAGTGTTGCATTTCGGGTTTAGGTTATGTTTAGGTTCAGAGTAAGCTTTAGGCTAATAGCACTTGAATTAGTGTTGAAGTTCGGTTACTGCAGGATAAAGGAGCAATTGTCACCAAAATATAATGTCGTATAACCAATAAATTCTTATTCATAACAATATTTGGCGTAATGTTGTAATTCGGTTTTACGTTTGAAAATAGAGTTAAGCTTTGTACTTTGTCCAGAGTAAAGAAATCGGGTAGTGTATATATGATGTTGACTGCGGAGCATTTGTCGCCAGAGCTTAAAAATTCGATAGCTATAATTCATTTTGATAATTGGCGTATAAGTGTTGCAAATGGGTTTATATTTAGGGTTAGGTATAGCCCTTGGTCCAGAGTTGAATAATTCGGTTAGTGAATATAACCGTGAAGCATAATGTATCGTGCGTTTCAACTTCGTGTGAAATTTGAACATATCGCATTTTGACCGATGATGTGCGTGTGCGAGACAGTGTGCGTGTGTTCTTGAGCTGTGTGTGTGATTAAAACAGCGTGTGGGAGTTCGTATTACTTTTACTTGGAATTAGCATTCAGAATGAGTGTTTATCAAAGATGAATCATACCAATGACATTTCAGTAAATGGTAATGAGAGATTTTCCATGGCTTTATTTAAATTACTGTATCATGTGTTTCATTTTATCATTAAGTGATACTTTACCTTTTTCTGCGATGTATTCATTGTATTTGTTTTATTAGACTCCATCATGTCGATGTTGATCTATAGCGAAACCGATGTTTAATCTGCAATTTCTGCATTTAAAATGCATGTTGGGTCCCTTGATTAGTATGTGTCTCATTAATGAAGTGTTGTGGGGCCCAGCCAAGAAGGCATTGATGTCATGGGGGGGGGGTGCTTGGTGCCCTTTATTGCACCAAAGATGCTGCTTCTTTTTTATATATGTTATTTACATATTTGTATGTACTTTGTGAAAGAAAAGATGACATTCGATATAATACTTTAAGTAGATTCATATTAATCTATTCCTGCATGTAGGCCTGATAAAGACTAGCAATAACATATACTTTCCCACATAATATGTCCATAAATTCAATTCATTCACTGTCATCTCCAGCAGGTTAACCGCTGTTTGTACTCACCAAGCCATGAAATGTGAGAGGACTTTTTGAACTAGTAGCAGTAGACAGTTTTACAATCCATGAGTGATGATGTTACCATGATGACGTCTTAAATTGCGCTACACACTTCACTTTACACATTTATGATGCCTTTTTTTTAATCCTCGAATCAGTCGTAATCTGCGGAATACACTGTAAAAAAGAATTTGTTCATCGGTAATTTTTACGTATTTTTTCCATGTAGAATTTACTTGAAAACATTAGTTTTACCACTTACGCACTAAATTTAAGTCTTGCTAACTCAAACTTTCAATTTAGTAGAACATACGTGGAAAATTTAAGTAAAATCAAATACATAAGAACTTTAAGTAATTTCAGCTTGTATTAATTTAGTAATTTTAACTCAAAATCAGAAATTATACGTATTACTCAAACAATTTATGTTGATTATTCTTATCTTTTTAAAGTAAGGACCGATGCAGTGCGTAATAGAAATATTTACATAATTTATGAATATTCATTAAGACCAAATTAAACTCTTTTTTAAATAAAACAATTATTTTTTGTGGTTGAATGAAAATTTAAGGACTTTAAAACATTTACTAATTCATTTCACATGGCTAAGCAAAGACAAGACAATTTTTAATTGTTACCCAGTTCAAAACAAATCAAAACTTGATATTTCAGGAAATTGTCAACCAATTTTCCTTTTAAGATGCTACGATCAAGTATATATAAAATTTGGAGCCTTTCAATATGTGTCGAATTGAAGCGTATGTAATAGTTTGTGATGGTGGTAGATATATATATACGGGGTTAAATCTTAAATAGAAGTTAGTGCTAGTGATTAGTGATTAATCTTAAATAGAAGTAGTGAATGAATAGTGGATGTTACTTGTTAGATTAGATGGGTACCAAATCGTGCAATATGTAATCCTATCATAGCTTTTTTTTAATTATCTAAAATGATTACAATACTTTAATTATTTACGTTAAAGGGAAAGTCCACCCCCAAAATAAGTTTGTTTCGATAGAGGCAGAATAATAAGAAAATCAGGTGAGTGCAAGTTTGAGCAAATTCTGAATGAAAATAAGAAAGTTATGAATTATTGAAGTTGTGATCAATTAAATACAAATTGGCAACTCTGTGACTTATCATACGAGCTCTCCTTCATTTGCTTTGTGCATAATATTCCGTAAAATCATGTTTTCTTCGTTATTGATGACGGAATATATATTTGTTCCTTGCAGGGGGAGTATAGAAACATATTTGCAATTATTATATTTAGGGTGCATGTATGGTTGAAATTTTTCTTGAGGGAAAATGAAAATTTTAGATTTTTTTAGTACTGAGCAAATGGAAGTTGAGCTCGCATGATACGTCATAGAGTTGCCAATTTGTGTTTGATTGATCACAACTTCAAAAATCCTAACTTCCTTATTTTTAATCGGAATTTGCTCAAACTTTCACTGACTTGTTTCTCTCATTTTTCTACTCCTATTAAAACTAAATTAATTTCAGGGTGGACTTCCCCTTTAATGTAACTCGATTTAACTGAGTAAAAATTTATTCCGCAAAATAAGTTAATTCTACTTAAGATGCCGTAGGTAATATTTACTTAATAAAAATAAGGCAATTCTTTTCCTCAATTTTATTGAGTTATTTCGACTATTATTTGTTTACAGTGTATTAACGATGGTGTGTGGAAATTGGTTGTGACATAGACAAAGGTGTAGTTGATGCCATTCAACGCGATCCCTTCTTCATTGTGTGTAACGTTCTAAGAATGCAAGTTTTGGCTAAACCAATTACAGTACTCTTGTTCAGCCACTCATGATTTTTTTTTTTTCATATACATATTCTTTCCGGCAGTACTATTCTATTGCTATTTTTTAAATATATCAATCTTGATCCTGTTATTTCTTGTTTGTTTTAAATATGTCATTTGATGTACCATTGTCATTTTTTAAATTCACAAATGATATGTTTATTTGATGTATTTACATTGTTTCACACGGCCCCAATGGAAATAAGTCTTGTAACTTTTGGGGCTTTTTAACCGTGTATAAATAAAGATATCAATTAAATTAAATTCAATCAAAATGTTTGTTGTTTTCACTTAGATCCTTGTAAATATTTACACGAAAGGTGGGAGATTTAAGCACTCCATTCCCTACGAAGTTTCATTGAGGATGGTTGAGTTCTTACTTTTTAAGATGTTTCAAATCTCCGAGACTCCCGGTATAGATTCTAGGCAAAACGTAATGTTTGTGTTTAAATTTAAATTTAGATTTAAATTTTCAATATTATGTATCTTTTTTGGAGGGAGGGGGGGGGGGGGGTAACGAAATAACATGAAACACGTCTACGACTGTTATGATAACATATTGTCCACATTCACGTGTCTAATTCAGATGGAATCGCGTTAACTACCCAAAAGAAAATTAGCAAACTAAGTACTGACGTTAAAAAGGCACATCTTACAAAAAGACGATTTTGACATTGCTTGTAAATTCATGACGAATTGTTTTTTTCATTTGTACAAATGCATTTTATTTTATAAATCAAGACACTTTTATTTAAGCATAATTTTTTTTTCTCGTAAGAGTTTAAGCAGGCACAAAGAACCCTTGATATTGCCATAGCCGTGCATGATCTCGCTTTACATCAATACAAATCATTTTTAATATTGATACGTTAGACATAGATACTATGCTTTGAATACATTTCGTGTGTATACACGTGGGTATCCGAAAATGTGTAATGTCGCAAATGTTTAATATTGTAATTTCTTATACAACTATTGCAAACGACACATGTATATCTTTTTGTACGTATAGACCAACATATTTTGTTGACGACATCGTCTTGTTACTGGCAAAGCAAGCTTCGAATATTTCTGAAGATCGTAATATTTTAATCTTGGTTTTACGATCAATACCTAATCGCACTTGGGCTTTTGCAATGCAAGGTCGTTCATGTTTCACTCCACATGAGTCGGTGGAGGACGTGACTATTGGGTGGTGGTTTGTACAAGTCATGGACCCCTACAACAGAGTTATGTTTGAAAGATTCCAGGGACCCGTTTCACAAAGCCTTTTTTCAATGACAAATGATAAAAACCAGTGACAAATCTGCTGATAACCAATCGGAAGCAAGGATTTCAGTAGCTTATAACAAAAACCGTCATTTGTCACTGATGACAAGTTTTGTGAAACGGGCCCCAGTTGTCTAGAAATATTAATGCTTACATTGAGCATGAGGGGGAATACCATTAAACAACAGATCTAGCACAACTCGTGTTATTATTTTTGAATGTAAGTATGCTGTGTCCTTGTGTAATTCATACCCGTCATCATAAAATAGAGTAGCCAACGTATGAAGACTTGTGCAAACTATTAGGCTTAAGGCACTTTGAGGTCATACACAAAACGAAATGTATCATTTCATGGTATCTTGATTAATATATTTCATTATAAGGTGTCCTAGTTCAAAGATTTCGTTGTCTTTATATTTAGAATTAGAGTTATTCGCTGCAGAGCATTTGATACAAAGTTCAACACTGCTAGCTTTATCACAATAACAGTCGTGATAATTATAAGGATATGGTTGGCAAAACAGTCGAACATTACCTGTCACTAGGCAAGGTTACTTAAAGTATGATAATCAGGAAATATGAAATGCTTAACAAACAAAACGTCCACGCACTTCCTTGCATGGCTGGCTTTGAATGGCAGACACCCAAATCAGTCATGCGGGGGGTCTTCGGGTTTTGCCATTGCGTACAACAATACATGAAGTAAACCGGTATATAGGCAGACGTATTACAGACAGACGATATAATATAGTACGATTGAAACATTACGTTTACCTCGAATGACGAAGAACTGATCGATTTGGAATAGTGTGGAGTCGGTTAGTCGGTCTGACTACACCGTTTACAACCATGGATCAGTGACTCTACCTAATGTTAGAATATCATACATTAAGAACTGTATATCAGTAAAGTCGTTTGATAACGTTCGCTGCGCCGCCGGTTCTTCATTGTTAGAATTACCAGCCTTGCCCTTCCTTGGAGTGTATCTATTTTGTTTTAAATTTGGATATATCACTTCCGTTATTTTCTCTCTTTGCGAAGGTGTTGCGATCACTATTCCCATTATGAAGAAGAACATAGCGGTAAATATAATTAGTTCATCAATTTTCATTTTCACTTTTGATTGTTTGTTTATTTTTCATGAATTGGTGATATCCTCTGACATAATTGCTTTTAATTTAAGTCTATAATTATCTGAATGTGGATAACTGGGTCGGTTTAAATATTGCTACAAAAACAAACCATACAAAACGTTTCCTTACTTGTACCAAAGGCACGTGAATCTGTCTGGTGGGTAGATTGTAGTACAGACAACAAATAATTATTTACTAAAATAATAATAATAATAGTTCAGTTCTTATATAGCGCATAATAGGTTATGAAATAACATCTCTATGCGCTCCCAAAGAGCTTTGGAAATGATTACCCTAGCTTTAGCTATACAAAATGTTATCTTAACATTTACTTATTTATTCATGTTTACTTTAAAGAATTAAATACAAGGTCAATGAGGGAAATTTTTTGTAATTGTTATAATAATTGCCGTCCTTATGCAATAGCGTCTGGATTATTTCAGATGATATTGTTCATACTGGTTCCTGCTATTGCCTTATCCAGTGGCATATCTGTGCATTCTTGATGGTGGTGAGGGGGTGGGGGGGGGGGTAGCTAAGGGGTACCGAATATATCATTCCCCATATACTTACAAATAACAATAATGTATGCTTGTTTATACCACTGGCCTTTGAAATGATTGGGCCATGTTTGACTCTTAATTGCATTTTATATTTACAATGGAATAGACGGTGCGTGTACGCGATTTTAGTTTGCAATTTTCATGGATTTATTTTATGTTTCGATTGTTCCACCAGGATTAGCACTGACAAAGAAACAATTATTATTACTTCGTGATAAAATGTCGTTTGTAGCGTAAACTCATTGGACCCTGTTGAATGCAATGATCTTAAAATCCTTAATCCATGCACGTGGCTCTATACATTACCAAGACCCAGTGGCTCGAATAAAATACGAAAATTGTTAGATAGTATTATTGAAATACCAGTTTGCCTCAGGAGATATATTTAAGATTGGATTTAAGCGTTGGTTCACTGAGTTTTGTATCTTGTGGGAGTTGAGGGGATGGAAAGTTTGCACGTATGTTGTTGAGAAGGTGTGTGTGTGTTCGCTTGATTAATGCCACAATAATCAGTTGTGCACTTTTTTGAAGCATTCGGCCTTCATTATAAAGGAATATTACGTAATATTTAGAGACCTATAGCTGATTGGATCTACAGAAAGATTTCAAAGATCATTCACTTTTCTTGTAATCATTAATCAATCGTCTGATATATATATTTATTATCAAATATGTCTCTTTATTCTCGGTATCCATCCTGCATGTATTACCCCATGGCGAACGAGTGTGACCCCTCCCCCTCCGCCGGCGGAGTGAAAGGGTATGTTTTTGGTTGAGGGGGGGGGGGGGGGGGGGGGAGGGGCTCTTCGTTAGTGATTCCCTTTTAAAATAATTCATTCGGACTGTCCACATAGGAGGCCTTTTTTGTATTTTACATGAACTGAATATTACACAAAAATGCAGTAAATAAAACTGTTACTTGCCCATTTGGTCAGACGAAATGATAATGAAAATGAAAATTATGACAATCTACGAAACTGGTTGAAGCTAAAATAATGTCCATGTGTCAAACTTTGCAGTATACGCTTTGTTCTTGCAACTCAACAGCATAAATTAATCATTCATGTATAATTTTGAAATAACAGGGTGCAAATTCGTAATGTGTTGTGCTGGATATTTACCTTAAAGCTAAGTTAGCTCTGGTATGGGAATTGTATTTTGAGAGAAAATTGCTATGATTTCTGGATTGTTTATTCCGCAGCAGATTGGTTGTTTGAGTAAAAACAAACTCACAAATAATTGCTGGGCATCATCTTCGATAAAGACCACAACTCCTATGGTGTCGAGCCTACGTACCCGGATTTCCTCATCTTTCTATGCTCATAACTCAGCTACTAATACATTTTCTACCAAATTTGTTTGGCACATGTCATTTGATTGTAATCTTAAACATTCAATGTATGTTTCGTTGGATTCTGTGAGAATGTATTTTCTATTCAAACCAGAAATGAAGTTTTTCTTTAACTTATTGACAATCAGTTATATAATGTAAAATGACTTTGTAAATATGTTATTACCTTGTATAGTGACATCTTTAGCCAGAGCGACTGGTCACTCTTTCAAATAAATCAAGTTAAATCAAATAAATGATAGTGGACCAATTGAGTACAGTCAAAGTGGGATAGACGAACTGGATACTAATGAATTGTTATTGGACCAAATGGCATTAAAAGACATTCCCTTTCCACTTTTCTCCCCTGTCCATTCGTGCAGAAAATTACATGCGGGGAGAAATGGCGACCATTCGTGGTTTCCCATGTTGAAATAAACTTGTTTTGTTTTATTTAGTTGAGTAAGCCATTATTAATCGCAAATTGATCACATGCTCAGAGCGGCCTCCCAAAGCTCCGCTCAAGTCGACGTGCACTGGCGTGATCCATAGAGGCAACTTAAGAACTCGACGTAGCGGAGGATCCAGGATATAGAGGGAGAGTGGGGGGGGGGGGGGGGGGGGGTGGCAATAATAAAATATCTCTAATGCCCCTCCACATAGGACGGAACTAAACAATTTAACACAAATTTAACGGGACCAAGGGCCGGTTGTGCCCCTAAATCCAGCAATGACTCGATTGGCTAAAAGTGAGTTTTTGTCCTCTACTATACTTACTGATCCACGATATGGTGTGTGAGGGTGAGAAGGAGGTGAGTGGCTGCATATTCAGTTGTGTTTAATACGGCTTTGGGGAATTAATTAAACCCTGTCATAATGGATGTTTCTAGTTTCATTTTCCGTTTGCTTCACTCCAACTCAGTTCTGAACCCTCTCTCTCTCTCTCTCTCTCTCTCTCTCTCTCTTTCGCTCCATCTCTCACCTCTCATCCCCTCCCCCTCTCTCTATCACTGAACTGAATAGTATACTATTTTAACACAATTATCTGTCATGTTTGGTCGGGTGTCAGTGATGGATCTGAAAGACGTATGAAAACCCACTTCTACTTAATCTTTAAGGGATTTGTCGATTTTTTAAATCCCCGATCGGAGCAGCGGCGAACTTGTAACACGCTGTTTGGGCTGATTCCGCGTGAAGTAAGGCCCCACTAAAGTAGGGCCATGACCGTTGGTGTCATGGTGTTTTGTTGTTGTTGTTGATGCTTTGTTGTTAAGCACAAAATCATCTATATAGACCTATGACTTTTCAGTAACAATATTCATAGACATTAATCTTTGGTCTTTGCTTAGACTATCACCGCACATTCCAGCCTTATTACATCTCCATTAAGAGCGAAGTAAATGAGAGTCATGATTAACTTTTTAGATTTGAAATTTGGTTGGATAGAAATGCTTTACACGAGTCATGTTCTGGTGTTGGACCTTCGTGATGTAATTCAATTTTTTCAATGGTTTGCTCTGTTTTGTTGAACTTGTTATAATACATCTTAATAAATCTGATTTATAATCAATATTGATGAATTAGTAGGAATGATGTTCTTGTTCATTCGTATTTTATTGCTCCACTGAGATCGATACCCCTATTAAAATGATGCAGTACCCCCCCCCCTCCCAATAGCTTAACCCGAGCTACGCCACTGCATGTGCACATATTCGACCTATAAACAAACCTTAATCATGGCCTCATCGCGTTAATAGGACTTTACATCATTATATGATGCTTCCACATGTCCAGTCCTCATTGTTCTCCTGATTTTCCCCCATCATGTTCGAATAATTCATTCTGTTGGGGTGCAGAATTTCAAATGCATCATGTTTGTCCAGCCAGAGCGCGCGAGTCCCATCCAAGTCGGCCTTCTTAAATTCGAGCAAGGTGTCATTTTCGCCCCGCGGAAGATTCGTCGTATTAAAACCACGTCTTTGGGGAAGGCTCCCATTTCTTCGTCGCGAAATTCCTTGTTTAGGGAACGACCGTCCGAATGAGAATAAGTGAGAGAGAAAACGGAGAAGCCACGCACCAGGTGTGATCATGCCCTCTTCGAAGCCGGTTTCTTGATGCCGTCCCTCTTTAAAGGTATTAGTTCAAAAATTGAGATTCGAGAAAAATTTGATTTAAACAATTTAATGTATGTGGTTGAATAATGCCTGAATCTCTCTGACGGGACAAATTGCTCGAAGAAAACATATTGGAAAGTTTCGACAAAAAGGATCATCGGTGTGTCTTCAAATAAAAATTGGCCTTTTTAAGTTATTTGTCTTATTCTAATGCATTACAAAAAAGAGAGGATTGTGGACAAAAAGAAAACCTAAGGTATAATTTTCAATCGGTGTGTTTTCATTTTCAGCAGAGTTGTTTATTTGGGTTTTGATGTTCATAGCACAACCTATAGGGAGCAAAAACATTCTTGGAACGTTAGTAAACGTTCCATAAGCGTTTTAACGTCACGAACGTCTGGAGAATGTGTGTGTCTGTCGGTTTCATATACATTTCCGCCATGAAATTTCCCGCCAAAATGTTATTCAGTACCTTTAATCGTTCTCGAGACGAGCTCATGAGAGTTCTTCCACACTATTTCAGGATGTTGATATTCTCTTTCCGTTCTGCTTAGTGAAGCAACGTTGATTTAAGGAAGACAGCAATGGGAATGATCATATTAGATTACAAAGTTCCCTTTCCGATAGTCGCGTCGTCACAATTGCAGGTATATTCTCGCCCAAGAGTATAATGATATCTCAAGCACAATCACCCCGTTTATGGAATGTTGTCCTTTGTGTGATGCATTTTGTTGTCTTTTTAACGTCTGGATTTTACAAAGGATTATTATGACGTTCAGTGATCTACATTCACCTAAATAACATTGATAACAATATTGTGGTAAGTTTTTAAAAGTGTGTCGTCCCTTTAGTTATGTACTATAGGCCTATAGTGGTATTTTTTGTTTTTCTTTTATATAATTCCGCATAAAGTGATTCGGTATTGATTTTATATACAGGGGCGACAGAATAATATTTTTCTTACAAATATTGTGTAAACGTATACGATATGGATTTCATTATCATTATTATATTATATATATATTGCATGATCGTCTTTTAAATAGGCATATTTGTTAATTTCACTTGCTCTCAGAGTCCGTGCTTGTGAACATGTCATACATTATGTGTACATGTAAATATGAAATATACCACCATGTGCATATCTATTTATTTTTTAATGCAGGCAAAAAACAAATATTAGGTATAGTGGAAGGAGTTAAAAATAAGTCAATGAATATATTGCTTCCTTCCGTGTCTCGGTGTTAGTAATGCCATATGACTTGTTGGTTCGTTCGAATGATATCTAATAGTGGTATCTATGTCACACAGAGGTCGGATTACAGTTCCAATCAGCGTATTAGTTGGAAAAATGGAAATTAACCCATATATCTTCCTGTACAGGTCTATCTGTACCATTATTACTGAGTGTATGTATGTACAATTTGGTACACATTTATATTACACTGTAGTAAGTCACTTCCTCATTTGCTCATGAATGTAATATATGCCTAATCAAGAAACGGGAAATACATTTTTAGTAAACAGTCCATACATATACAAAATATATATGTATTTACTTTCTGTTGGATGCCATGCTATCAAAATAGTCTTTTCCTTCCTTTCGGCTTCCCCCCACAAACAAAGTTTCCCCTATGAATTAATTACTCAAGGTGCCAATTTATATATTACAGAAAATAACATCAACGATATTTTGGGTATATAAAACATAATTACGTTCCTTTTTTGTTATTGCAATTATAATTAAACATAGTTTTGTAATGATAATGTAAACTAATTATGACAGATATGGGTTATTATACAAGGAGATAAAAATATGCTCGTAGTTGTGAAATGAAAATACTCCTTTCTTCTTCTTGTTCTTCTGTTGAAGTACAGGCCACCATGTTGTCGGTGCATCTTCGTACTTTGCTATGATTAGAATAAGCCTAATTTTTTTAATACGTTTAGTGTTACTAATCATAATAAGACTATAATCGACGAAATTATGGAAAATCATCTTCTCTCCCAAGCTGTTTAAAGTGAATAAATAAATAAATTTGCGCTAAAGATAGATTATGATATGAGATACAGGTGTAGCTAACAGTGTGTTTCTCTAATCAAGCACAATGCTTTCCACCTGCTCATATCATCTTGAATGAATAATATAGTCAATACCCTCTCTGGTTGCCTTCCGATCTTTATTTAGATGTCACAATCATGGGCAGCGTTTATATCAACTGGAGATAAATCAAGAAGAAAAAGGGAATTTGATTGATTTTGAGTGTCATTATGTGAGACTCGACTATGAGATGGAGATATAGGGTATTGGGAATCCGTTGTATTGTGATGATGACTATACTGAGGAAAGAAGTGTCATAGTTCTTGGGTGTGATACCTCAGGCAATACACGAACAAGGATGCGGGCAGCCCTTGCCATTAGATACATTCATCTATTTGCATTAAAGTTTCGATGCTTTGAAACGAAAATGTCTTAACGGTATGTCCCTTTTGCAGCCAACCTCAAATTATGTAGAACTTTGCAGGAATTATGAATATGTCATGTATGTCCTATCTGTGAAATTTAAACGTTAGCAGTGTCCTAATATTCAAATTATGCAAGGAAACTCGTTTACTTGCTAGACTTCACTGTCAGACACTATTGTCAGTATTGAGTGACTGACTGGCTTTTTCTTCTGCTCTGGTGATAACATACATAAAATGAGCTGTAAAGGTTTTGTCTACATCAATAGCCCACTTCTTGTAATGGCCAAAATTAAACTGGTTGAATATTTGTGCAGCATAAAACGTACGACCATGCGGTACAATGGTCTGAAAATCAAGACTATTACATATTGGCTCTATAGCTCCTAAGTCGATTTGACAACTAACAGTCGTTATTTTCCCACTTAAAGACATTTTCAAGCCCCATTTTTTAAAGGGGAGTTCTAAATTAGTATTATCTTTCAAATGCCATTGGAATTTAACCTTTTCATTTTTTGGGCCTGCAAAAGGGCCATAGTATACCTTTAAGAAGAGCTTGAACAGAATTATTTTCTTTGCCTGACCTTTTGTCACATTTCAGTAGGGTATGCTTGTTCTCGAGCTGATTGCAAGAGGATTGCCTGACGTTACAACTTTCCATCCATTATTCGGTTGTAATTTTGATTATTGTATGATCATTGAAATGGGGGGGGGGGGGGGGGGGAGAACGGGCCCAAAATAAGGACAATCCTCAATATAAAGCGTTCATATATAGTTTATTGATATCAGTCGCGAATCCGGTACTTTATAGATAGAGGGTGCGTCTGCAACTCCTCCATGTGGTCTATGGGTGAATAGATGGAAGAGGGGCGCGTGCCCTTTCCGCCCCACCCCGCCCCCTCAGGTTACGCTTTGGGTGAACTGGCTTACCACACTTCATGGACAATGCACATATTTTCTTTTGTCTAAATACTTATTAATTCAGTTGTCTACCATTTCTATTGCCTCTGTATAGACAGTTGACTTCTTTACCATGCACTCATGCATATCATTATCCACGGTCTCCTACGTAAAGTAAACATCAATTAATAAGGCAAATCACAATTTATACTCGTGGGGGAAATCCCCAAAAATATATGATTCAGATGTTCGTGTACTGAATAAAAGGGAATGTCGGTTTTCATTTTGTATGATGAAATGCTATGCGGAACTTCGGCTTGTATACTATTGCAAGGAAAACATCATTGTGTTCCTCAAGTAGGTGATCCCTTTATCACAAAGAACACACATAATATTTCAGTGAATAGACTTGGTTACAAATAATTTTTGAAGGAAGGGCTTTCATAAACCAGACGACATTGAAAATGGATATGCCATAGACGATGATTGAAAAACGACATATTTTGCATTGTATAAGAAGGGGAAGAGCAGACTCAAAAATCAGATATTAATATCAAAGAAGTAATGGGAACTATTGTCATGGCTAATAACGTTATTTTGATAGTTGTAGTTATGTCTTCATTATGTAAGCAAATCCAACTGAAGTAAAGTATTTGACGTAGTTATTCCGGAGAATTTAGACCGTCATTATTATCGTCCATATACATGACATCGTCCGTCCCCTCCCCCCCCCCCCCCCCATTCGAAGAAAAAATGTGAGAACAAGAGGAGAGATGAAGGAAAAGGATAAAGAACGTGAAATATAACGAGGAAATGGTTGTTTTACCTGAGTGCTAAGAAAGCATGTACATGCTTGTAAGTAAGCAACCAGGGGGACCGACGGTTTTAAGACCTCTCCGATGGATTTGGTAATGAGGATTAATTCCTTATCAAAGGGCACGAGCGCATAGACTTGGTTTCGAACCCGGGACCTCTCGGTTACGAGACCACTGCTCTACCGCTGAGCCTTCGTGAGAGAGATTGCTCGAAAACGCTCTTTAAAGATCATGATATTATGTGAATCAGTAACGTGGGGATAAAATGATAAGTCATGAAATCTGTTGTAAGAGATGGATTAAACGATTATCTAAAAAACTCTTTAAGTGATCTGATCTCAGTCATTGATAAAGTGTACCGGAAAAACACGATCGCAAATATTTTCGAAGAAAATCGGAGGCGCGATAGCTCAGTCGGTAGAGCAGTGGTTTCGTAATCCGGTGACCTGGGTTCGAAACCTAGTCTATGCGCTAGTGCCCTTTGGTAAGGCATTAATCCTCATTACCAGGTCCCTCAGAGAGGACCTTAAGCCGTCGGTCTTCTGGTTGCTTGCTAACAAGCATTTATTGCTTTCTTAGCTGTCAGGTAAAATAACCACCACTATCACTATCACTAAAATCAATTCCAGTGAAATTTCAACACTCTTTAATAAAAATATCGAACATCACATATAGAAAGAACTTTCGGATTACATAACAGTTGCGTCTTTGCAATGTTCGCTTATTTCAAAAAGTGACGTACAAGGCCATTGAAAGTGCTTTGGTTGATTTTTCTCGAAAGTAGTAGTGGACGAAAGAAGACATTTATTGTATTGTTATATCGAAATGCAAGTTATACCAGAACAAAGTGTCCCCCCGCACCCTTGAATCCTGATAATGTTTTGAATATCAAACTTCTTGCGTAAAATACAATAAATTAAAAACAGCCTCAGTACAATTCATTGTATTTAAGTCCATTGCATCGAAAAGGATCGAATCCTCAATCTGAAAGTTAATTTATTTGTCTATCCCTAAGCTTGCATGTCTGTGTAATGTCACCTTACTGGTTTACTCTTCTATTGCTATACGCCATCTGCCGTAACACAATGATCAAATTACGATTACAGTACGACAAAACCTCTTGGTTACTGTCAATCTATTCCGCTATACTGTGCGACTAAATTCTGTCCCTGCGCCTTCAAATTGGTGAAATAGAAAAATAGAGATTTGATTTTTGATGAGTTCAATTAAATCTATCAACAAGTTTATCATCTTTTTGATGGCATGAGCGTTTATCACGCTCTGTTTCTATGTTACCAAACACAACAATCACCGCAGTGGTTATCCTTTTTATACAAAATTCTGAATACACCCAGGTTCGCTTCTGCAGAATGGTGTTCATGCAAATCTCGAAATCTTGAATCCTGAAAGACAATTTTTTTTAAACTTTTGCGGTAATAGTCACTGATCATGAGAAATTTAGTTGATCGAGTAATACTTTCTTCTGTGATTATCCAGTGAGTTCTCCGCGATCTTATACAAAGCTATAGGGCAGATACAGTTTTCATCACTGCTTTATAATAATATATAAGAAAGGAAGATTTCGCCCACTACACGCACGCTTATAGTGAAATATTCATCTAAAGCAGTTTATAAGCCTCTTTGGGTATAAATGTCAGGTCGTTTCAAAAGTTAATAAAGAAGGCCATAATCCTTGATCACCATGATTACTGCAAATGACGGAACGCAAATTTGTTCCACTCAAAGCTTAAAGTAAAATATTAAGCCGGAGAGGTTTAAAGGTAAAGACCAGTATTGGAAACGCCCCAATTTCAAAAAATGAAATGGAAGCTCTCATTACCAATCATGTGAAAGAATATGTTTTGACTAATACATGATGATAACAAATTTGCCGGGAAACCGCCTACTAATTCATATATTTGGTAAATTTGTTTCTCTCATGGTCTGTGAAAGATATAGGGTAGTCCCATATACATCTTTCTGTGTATAGTGCTTGTAACTTTACGAAGAATGGGCCAAATTTCTTATCATTTTGATGATTCCAGAACCTTGCAGATGCTAGATGCTAGATGATCAACCTTTTCTGATTGATTCCACAACGTTTCTTTCACAATGCAATCGCATGACCATAACTGGTCTTTACCTTTAAAGTACAATATTAAGCCGGAGAGGTTTAAAAGACAGAAAAGATGTCGTATGGTGTCCACGTAACACTATAGGCAGTAGCATTGATGAGAGGAATCGTATATATCGAGTGGTTTTAACTTTTGACTTGGAAGAGAAAGGGTCATGGGTTTGAGCCGTCAATTGCCACTCAGTCTCGACCCAGACATATTGTAATTTGGTACCTCAATGGGAGATAGATAAAGTCCTTGAGCGATGTATAGCATTGGTATGTAAACATGGGTAATATTGGGACACCATGAGCACACGTTAAAGTGGCGTATATTATGTGAGCGCTATAATTATGTAAGAAATCAAAATTGTTATTAGCATAGAAAAGCATCCCTATATATGTCATCTAGCAGAGACGCAAACGTGAATAGTATAATTGAAGGGACCCTCAGCTTAAATACCTGTACACGGGAAGTAGATGTGATTTCTATACATCAAAGATACTGTATAAGCAAGAGTTGCTGGTAACTTCTTGGTATAAGACACGTCAGTGATGTCTCGGAAACGAGTCTTTTTGCGTCACGACATCAAAATCTGATCCGTCGCTCTTTACCCCCATCAAGCTAGTGTGCTCTAAATAAAGCTTTCAGGAGCATCTGTTTACTAGTTGGAAAATCATGATAATGGAATCGATTTAATGTCACTACTTTGAGATGTATGCACGTATGGTTCATTTGACATGTGGGGCAACCATCAACAAGTGGATCAAGATGACTAAGGTTGAGCATGAAGATTCCACCTGGTACAGAAAACAATGATAGCAAGACTTTCAGGAAATCAGCTAAAGGGAAATTTCATCATACACTCTTAAAAATACGTGGTCAAAAAATGACCACGTCTTGGTCGTATTTAAAGGTGCATGGTTGACTGACAAAACGTGGTTAAAAACGACCACGACGTGGTCATTTTTTGACCACGTTTTGGTAGTCAACCATGCACCTTTTAGAACGACCACAACGTGGTCATTTTTTGACCACGTATTTTTAAGAGTGTAATGTTGTATTTTTCAAAAAGGGTTCATGGTCTAGTACTATAGTAGATAATGTCCTTAGATTGGTTCGCGGCACTAATGCCTTTTGTCAAGAAATTGACCTATATTTGCCACTCTCCACCCAGGTATATAAATGGGTATCATTGGTCTTTCCAATCTGAAATGTTATGCCCAAAGGGATTGAGTCAACTCCTAATGTATTTTACTCGAATAGTGTCAAAAGATTAAACAAAATACTGTTATAATAATGTTTTCTATGCATCTTCAGACTGTTAATCCCTGTAATTATGACTTTTAAGTAACGTTACCCGCTTTGTCATCCCATTGCCCTTAGGAGCTTAATAACGAAATGAAGTGGCACGAAAAGAAGCGCACAGAAGGAATGCAAAATGCATAAAATTAATCTGGAAATCATTATGATATGGTGCTTGTAAATGCATATACTGTACCCTCGCAATAAGGAAAAATGTCAGCTAAACTTTCTTTTTGATAAATAAACAAAGAAAGATCAAATCACAGACATCACTAACTTCAGTATTATGAATTTTGCGTTCCAGACTCGTCTTTTAGTGCTATACGACATTTCGCCAAGCTATCCGTGAATGATTTCCGTACTAGTACAACTGTCTTAATAGTGCTGACCTCACGATTTGCTGCTACATCTTTTATTCATTAAGTTATTGGATAAATCTTCTGTAGACATTGGGACTGCAGTTTGTAATGACCAAGAAATTACAATATAAAAGCTATTACAATCAATAATATGATAATAAGCTGATTTAGATTCACCAAGCGTGTCCATCAACTCACATAATTTTGTAACTATCAGCGATGAGTGCGATGCATACTAGACTGTGCCTGTCTTGATTAATTTTGGTACCCTTTATCATAATTATTTTTCATAGGCCTTTGCTGAGGGCCGGGAGCATACATATGTTTTTTTTTTTGTAATCCTGACCATATTATAACAAATACACCACAAAGAGGTCATCATGACTTGGATGGGGCTAGTGGCAGATGTTCCGAGGGGGGGGGGGGGGCACAACTGCGTAAAAGCACGCAATAAGGAAGCGACGTTTTTGTTGTATTTATGTGCCAAGTGGGTTTAAATGGGGGAGGGGGAGGGGGGGGGGGCACGGGGCGCCAGTTGTGTCCCCCCAAAAAATATGGGCCTTTGGGCCCATGCAAGTCTTGATGACCTCTTTGTGGTGTATTTTTTATATTATGTTTTTTTTTTGTAATAGTGGAGAGGGGCACTTTTCGTGCATCTTATATATAGGCCTATTTCTTTTTGCTTAGTAGTTATTTTCAAGACATGTGCCCCTGCCATGTCTGTCGACATACTTCGAGGAAATTATCATGGCATGGCAGCCTTGTGTTGTGTTGCATGTGGGAATAGCTCCTTGATTCTGCAGCATGAAGAAACATCAATGAGACAAATTCTTTGAGGGCGCCATCGACATCAAGCAACGCGCTCATGACATTTTATTTATGTATTTAAAAGGAAATCTGTTAATGTCTAGAAATTTGTTTTCTAACTGTTTCTGTTATATTTAATTATTTTGTTATCGAACGCTGAATTAAAATGTAATCAAACAAACAAACAAACATTATGCCAGGGATATCTCTCTTATAATGATACAATGGACTGTATACCTCAGTTTAATGCACGTAGACAGTGCGCTTATCGGTGTTGTATTCGGTACCTTGGTATTAAAGGTAATACAAAGTATTGGTATGGGGTCATGAATTTGGTTCAAATGCAGATATTGGAAACATAAGCGATCGTTCAATATTCAGTGGTCGTTGGCGCGGTTGAAATCGAGTGTAAAGTGGTGAAATTGTAATAATAAACTGTTTATGTTGTATAGCTCCCTCTCAAGGTCAATATAATAATTTAACTATAAAATAATGTTTCTTGACTAAAATCGACCGATTGGCTATTCCCGTTCGGAAATTATATATCACAACTACATATTCTGAGATTTTCATGGTCGTAGCTACCATTGTATGGCCGTAGGCGCTATTTGAAATTTATCAAAATTTACCGGGAGCACCGGTAAATATTTATATTCAATTTATCTCGAAAGCAGAAGTGTTTTAGGAGCTAAAATTTCTAGTGCTTTAGGGGCATCCAAATGTACCAAAATTGTACAGAATCACTATCCAGCCAATTTTCAAAATTTCCCAAAACTTTGTATTACCTTTAACATACACGAAGCCTCGAAATCACGAACACGCGTTGACTATTTTGTTACGTTCCACGAACTTCTGTCTGGTATTTTTGAGATTAAAGGTGCCGGGAAGAAAATTGAAATAAAGACATGCTTGACGCACTTTTGAAGGTTTAACAGATTTTATAGCTACTCTGCATAAACCACAAAGTATATTCGAATACAAATTATCGGGCCACAATTTTGGATTGTTTATTGGTTTGTATCGAAAGAACTTATAATCACTTTTGGCCATTACAAGTAGTGGGTTATTGATGTAGACAAATGCTCGTGTACCCTTTATACAGCTCATTTATGTACGTTATTACCAAAGAAGAAAAAAGACCAGTCAGTCACTCAATAGTGTCTGACAGTGAAGTCAAGCAAGTAAACGGGTTTCTTTGCATAATTTGAATATTAGGACACTGCTAACGTTTAAATTTCAGAGATATGACATACCTGCCACATTCATAATTCCTGGAAAGTTCTACAGAATTTGATATTGGCTGCAAAAGGGACATAGCATCTTTAATGCTGAATATGATTTTATTTGGCCCCGGTACATTTCATTTACTATAGAGCTCTCATATTGTTTAGAACTGTTGGCATTGTAGCCAGTTTTTTTATGAGACACCCTGTTTGATGGTGTAATAAATTGGCACCACATCCCGATCATAACTTGATATGTTATGCAGTCGACATGATCATTGAATCAGTTGAGCTCTATGTTTGGTTAGGGGAGACACTGGGTTCCGCCGCCCCCCCCCCTCAATTTCGAATGGCAAAAAGTAGAATAGCACGAAGGAGAAATAATAGGTTAACATTGGGAGGGACGAGAGCAATAGGAAGAAAACATGGAAAGAGAGAGAGGGAGGGAGGGATGGAAGGAGGGAGAGAAGGAGAGAGAGAGAGAGAGAGAGAGGCCTGGGGAGGGGGGGGGGTAACAAAAGGGGAGAAAAGAAATAGAATGGAGATAAAAGGGAGAGAATGACATAACTATGAACGGAAGATAAAAGATAAAAGTAAAGTTACCCTGCCTATTTTGGAAGGCATGACACCGTTCCCCCATGGACCAACACTACATGACTTTGTGTCACTAAAGGAAAGGGTTTTGACGTCTCTTGCCCAAATGTAAATTGTTATTCGATTAATTTCAGCATGCAAGAAAATATTTAATACGTCAGGTACTTTTGCAATAATAATGTCGGGAGAATGGGGTGGGGGCTCTAACTGTCGTTCAACCCCTCCCACCATGATCATAAGCGATATGATTCTGTATAATTATGATAGCGTGGTACACGCATGCATGCCAGTCGAGGGATGTTGACATTGAGGCAAGTGCAAGGTATCGAAGGAAGTGGTGGAACGGGTGCTGACAGGTGGTCAGATCAGAGGGCAAGAAGGGAGGCACTAAAGGGCAAGTCAGGCGGGAAGATTTGGCAAGGGTTGTATGGCTTCAAATACTAGATTGAGATTTCCTCTCTACAGAGTATAAGAGGTGGACCCTCTCCACCCCTTTACTCCCCTCTCCCCCTCCCTCCCCCCCCCCTCTCTCTCTCTATTGCACTCGTTATCCTGTATCTGTCTTTTGATCCATGTATTCCTCAAGCAAACTTGAGTACCACGTAAGAGTTGAAGAGTGGGTTTGCACGAGTGGTAAATGAGAATCATCGCATCTTGGTCCATAATGTTCCCACTGAATATAGACCTATGCTGTAGAACAAAAAGCAGCAATTTATAGTGCCAAATTTATGAATTTGTTAACTATATACGTCCCTTCTCTGCATGGGATTGGATGATTATTGTTAATGCTTTTGATTTTGAGTTGAGCTATAGGCGCTGGTGCACAGTTATTAGTGGCATAGACATTATTGTAGCATAATTATGTACATGGGCGTAGCTCCTCCTTCTTTGTGAAGGTCTATATAGCAACATAATTATGTCAGCAAAAAAGCTTAAATATGTCAAAACTTCTCTTCGATTCAACATGGATATATCAATAGAGTCTGTGCATTTGACCCCTCCCCCTCGTTTAAAACCGAGTTTTGAAATCTCACTAAATAGCTACAGGCCTAGTCTCTCTGCAAATTTTAGTTTGAGACCCATTTGGTCTACATTTACTCTGGACATAAATACACCAGAGTATAAAAAGTGATATAAAAAGAGTAAAATAATTATTTGTTATTGATTTTGTCAGACGAACCATTCGGGTCAAAAGCCATCATAAAACGAACTCTGCGTTAGTGTACCTTGAACTTTGTCCAATATTTAGGAATTGATCACAACGTAAAATGGTTGAATCATTATAATATCTCACATTGGCAGCCTACGAAATGATAACGTCACAATGAATGTCTGTGTTCCTTTTGTACCACAGTTACATGACTCACACTGCGAGGTAGGCATATACATTGAATATAACGGAACACCGTTTTGTCCGCTATCGGATGAGTATGACAAACGTTATTTTACAAACCATAGTCGAGTGTATTGTTATACTTGTTTGCAGATACACCCTGTACTAGCTTTGTCTAGGTGGCTGAGAGATGTGTTCACACTCTCTTAATACACTCATGAACAATGGTTAACACGAGCGAGGTGGTGATAAGATGAGGAGCGAAGGGGGGGGGGGGGGCGATGCACTTTTATGATTTCACCTGCTTACCTATTTGTACCCCTGTCTTTATTTCCCGCCATCTCCTTCCTCACACCATTGACCGTACATGCTCACAATCCCCAGTCACCTCGTTTCCCCATTCCCCCCTTTTTATTAAGGGGGGGGGGGGGGGGGTTGTGTAGGAGGCAAAGAGACATGAGTCCACCTGTCACTGGCTCAATCACTTTTCTTGGGCGGGGCGCAGTATAAATGTCTTTCAAATTTCAGGACTGTTAATTTACAGGTAAAAGCTTTGATAAATCTTCTTCTTTTCTACCCGGATCATTGGCCAATTATTAATCAATGATTTTGATTTTCATCAAAGAGTCGATCTAATCAATAATGATGGACTACCATGAGTTAACCTGCTAACCTGTTAACCAATACGTCACCCAATTCACTCGATCAATAAATCAAAACCTGCCGGTATTTAGTCTCAATCGCATTGTGAGTTATCAATACAAATTAGTTCTTATAATGAGTCACTTACTGGCGCAGCATTAAAACCAATTCCCGGCTCAATAAACACTTATATACTTTACAAGAGTTTGTCATAAGGCCAATACACGTGCTTCAATCAGAGAATTGAGTCACTAAAACAGCAAATCTTCATAAATCATATCTACTCACAGTTCACCGACTGGATTAGTTGCACTTTTCTACGTCTGAACAGCTTTTGAACTTCCGCATTCGAATTGAAAGTTCAATTGATATGTTCAATTCACGTAGCTTTTTGCATGCATGCATGCATGAAATTCGTGAAACGAAGCACCAGTGGCTAATGCTGTGGATTGTTAATGTTTTATGAGATCCGTCGAGTGGATTTTAAAGGAAAATGTCGTCTTGGTGGGGACAACGCTCACAGGCTATGAGAATACCAGAGAGGAGGAGACGGTCATACATTTATGATGATTTCTTTGGATCGGTTAGTGTCAATAGATGAAAATTAATGAGAAGTTGTATCAACAAGTTGTTCGCAAGTGCTATGGCATGACATCGGAGACCTTATCGCTTTTGGGCCGGACCACGCCGGGTGCGATGCGGAGCGTATGGTGCTTGCTAGTGCTGGCGGTGAATTCGAAGTGCACCGCGTGGTTGCGTGTGGGGCCGGGGTGTTTGTGATCAGTTCATTGCTTGGTTGGCTGTTTCGGTCCTTGAGTCCATTCACCTCAAAGCTCCCCTATTATTACTCAGGGAGATAATGCGAAGGTAGACAGTACAAGAGAAAGTAACTGAATGAGAGAATTTAATTCAATAGCTACCCCTTGCCCGCTATTCAAGTATCGACAATATATTGATTTCTTCTTCTGTTCACCGACCGTGTGTACGAATACAACAAGCGCTGCACTATTGCGTTACTCAAAGTTAGTTTACAAAGTTATGGAGTCGTATTTTATTGGTTATGGAAGTAATATACACTGATGACGAAGAATTGGTAAGAAAAAATAACATGCTAGTAAATATAACTGTTTGTTTGAGGTGTGATTTAATTAAACTCAAATTGTATGGTTGTATTTACACTGATCGAGATTTGTCCAACTCCCGGGTCTAACTTTGATGTGTTTTTTTTTTTGCAGGAGAATCGCGGGGAGTCAGCGGCGGGGTCAGGCATCTTCTACCCCATATCATCGGGGTCGCACAGCGTTGGAAACCCGCAGGCGGCGCAGGCTCAGACACAGGAGAGCCCGCGGCCGAATCACCATCATCCCTTCCACTTTCATCACCATCCTCATCATCACTCGAGAGATAAAGATCATATTGGACACAATCCCCACCCTGGTGGTGAAATCATGTTAAAACCAAACTCTTTAAAAATCGGCCCACGGATTGAGGTTACAGATTCAACAGACTCATTGGATAGAGAAGTAGAATGTCTCAGCTCTCGGTAAGTCAATTATATCAATTATTTAGAAAATATATATTTTAAATTTTATACATCAAACATCAATTAAATAAAGCATGTATTCTTAAAAGTTTGTGTTTGTATGATCTATTGATGTCAGATATACTGTATACTGTACATGCATACAACAAAATATCTTTTGTATACAAAAGGCAGTTAGAAAGAAAAAAAAAGTTCTAAATTACTGGTACATTTAAAATGCTGAAAATGGGAGATACAGATTGATGAAGGTTAGAATGGTAGAAGCATTTACTTCCCTGGGTGGAGAGTGGCAAATGTAAATGTAGATTAATATCTTGCCAAAGGACATTACTGCCACAATCAGGTGACATGTCTAGTAGACCACAATACCTCTATGATTTCTGAAGAATGTTATGAATGTTGAGAATAGAACTCCAAATCAATGCTGCAGTCCTATCTGTCTTCATCTACTGTTCTCAAATCTTACATTAGTTCATAAAGATCTGCACACAGCTATCTGTTTGAGTTGAGGTGATTTGGTTTAGGCCTTTATTCCAAATGAACCAAATATTGGTCTTAGATTATTACAAATGTAAGTTATCATCATTCTATTGGAAAACCTTTTTGGCCCTAGTGCACATGTATGCACCCTGAATTTGAAGGAAAGAAAGCCTATTGTGTAGCCCCTGTCTTTCAATAACCCTAAAACCCCAAACGTACTCTAACCATGAAGAGTTACAATTTGGGGTGCCCAAAATCTAAGTCTGGACCCCCCCCCCCCCCAAAAAAAAAAGTTTTTAGTTTACATAGGGCTCTAGCATACAGACTGTAAAAAGGTCATCTGGAGCCCCTCCCAAAACAGTTAGTGTGGACCCCTTCAATAAGATAAACTGGATTTTGACTTTATAACAGACTGCATAGTGCACCCAGTCTACACCCTACCTGGACTACCTCACAGTCACAGTAGTATATTTATTGAATACAAAAGTGGAGCTCTATATTGAACATGTTTGATAGAGTGTGGCAGTGTGCATGTCTATCAAGTACATCCAGGGAAGTCTCCTTGAATACAGGATCTGATTGAATTGGGTCCAGTAAACGTCATTTGTAAACTCTGTGCTTATCAACCTTAAAGGTACAGTAGTACATGTATTCCTATTGAATTTTTTATTCCCATAACTACAAGGGTGTACATGTACATTTACATTACCTTATTTCATAATATAAAGTGTACTGTAGAAAATACTTTGGAATATTTCAAGCAATTATTTTGTTCTCGTTTATTATTTTCTTAGGGGGGGGGGGGGTACACCATGTTCATTTAACAGGACCTAAACAAAATATTCTAATAGGAATGGTTGGTTAAAGAAAGAAAGGAAAAATACTTTGCCATATTAAGAGACATCAGAGTCTCTTGATAGATTTATTGGAAGTAAAAGTAGAAGGTACCCGATCAAGAGGGAAACCAAGAACTACAGTGTAAGTGACATTGCAAGAGTGTACAGTGTATGGCAGAAAACGGAGATGTGTGGAAAAATGTTGCAATCAAGCTCTGAGCTGGGAGAAGATACCTTGATAAATGCTTAATAGATAGATGAACTACAGGTTACATGTGTATTGTGCTTTTAATACAAAGGTTGACAGGGTACATGTAAGTGACCTTGGCTTGGATTATCATACTGGGTTTATTGATATCAACCAGAGCGCATCCTGAGTGCTACCTGCTGTCATTATCTGCTCAACTTTGAACTAGTTTTGTTCCGATTGAAGACGACTAGCTGTACATGTACACAACGTACATCGGACTAACTTACATTGTAAACATGCAGATACACTGTACAAATGTACAAGTATGTGCGTAATTTGTTTGCTAATAATAAAAGTTGTGAAGTTCCAATAGTGTGTAGAAAGTGGCTTACTTCATTCTATCGAGTCTTCAGTTGGGTTGGGTTGGGTTGGGTTGGGTTGGGTTGTAGGGTTACCAAGTTTCTTGTGCAATCATGCCCCCATATTGACGATTGGGTATATAAAATAATCATTTTTTTTCAAAGGAGGACTTTGATATAATATTGCCATTTACATTTGTGAAAACATATTTGAACAATGTATATTTACAAAAGTGTCAATTGCAAGCCGTTTACGACCTCTAATGATTATTTAATCTCCTATAAAACAGTGTTGGGTAGAGATGCTACTTTATGTAGATTTGGTGTGCACGTGTTGGGTAAATTGGAGAGGAGCTCACAAGATACATGTATGTCACAGTGTTCCCAATTTGTGTTTGATTGATCGCAGCTTCAAAGATTTATAACTTTTTAAATGGGCTCAAACTTTATCTGACCTGTTCTTCTTGTTTTTATCCTTCTATTAAAACCAACCTACATGTAATATCAGGTAATGTTTATATTATTGTGAACTGCCCCTTTAACGAGTTCGAGAAATTTGTTTAGCTTTATTTTGTTGGAAAATAGAGAGCATGGATTACTAGAGTATTAGTTGTTATTGGCTAAACTGGTCTTTTTGACATGGACCATGATTGTTTTAGTGACCAAAGTACATTGTTCGAGACACACTGTGAAGCTCTTTGTTAATGCAAAGAAAAAAGTTTAAACACTCTAAGTTGGATTTGATTGGATTTAAATATGATGTTCGCGAAACTAAAATGAAATCTTTGTGTCATTTCCTCAATATCTACCTTTCCTGTTATTGTCCCATCCTGTTGAAGATTTGCAAGAAAAGGACATGGTCCTGTGGACTGTGACACCTAATACGTTGTAAACGGAACAAATGGAAAGCCTCTTATTGATTTTGGATCGAGCTGGCTTTTATTGGAGAAAGGCTGGAATGGAAGTAAAAGGATTTCAGCCCACTTTTGAGAAGGCTTTGAGTTGAGATCTCTCCTATTTAGAGCATGGAAGAGTGTGTTTTTATAGTGGGTGTCTGTAGTGCTCAGCGGAATAAGTAGACCGTAGCTCAGAGTGGTTTTCCAAGGTCTGATACCATGGGTATTATTATTTGCTGTACTATAGCCCCCCCTACCCCCAACAAATAAAGCATAAACTTGTTTGTACTAGGGCTAGCCCCCTCCCCCCTCTCCACAATCAAAGGGCATGTATAGTGAGGCCCTTATGCCATATACTGTACATGTTCAAGACTCTTATTTTTGTTCTTTACACTTTTAAGTTTTATCCCACACATTTAGTGTATACAAGTACTGTAATAATAATAATAATAATAAACGTTTTATTTACCCAGGGTAGCCACTTCAGTTATGAAACTGATCTTCTAGCGAGCCCTGCATAACATAATATGTTATTACTACCCTTCTCCAATCTAATATGCTGAGTGCCTAGCTAGAAGGCAGAAGGTCCCATTGTTATAAGTCTTTGGTATGACTCAGCCGAGGTTCAAACCCACGACCTCCCATTCATGAGGCGGGTGTACATTGCAGATTGCATCATTTCTTTATATATATGTCATTGTCAATGATCTTTTAGAGAAGATGTACCATTGTATCTTAAAATCCGCAAAATCATAGCAAGTCAGTAAAAAAAAACTAGATGATGTGTCTGTAAAAATTCAACCTGATAAACATATTGTCCATTTAATAAAGATTTTTCCTGATTGTACAGCATATCAATGTGCTCATGTTCATCCAATAAAAGTAAATATGGAACCAAAATGTTCCTGGATACATGGTCTGAATAAAAGCTCATTTTTAAAATCCTTCCTTAGACATACCAGGAACTTTACTGAAATAGACTACCGGTATTGCTCCCAAGTCAAAGGAACTCATTTTTGTGCACAATACACTGTACTGCAGGCTTTTACAGAACAACAGTATGACTACAAGTAATGTCAAAACTTAGGTAGCACAGTACATTGCATTAATACCTGTACCGTGTAGATACCGGTAGACGATAGTATAGAATCAAAGTAGAGCATGTTGCATACTACAATGGCAGGTTTATGGTGTCCGAACATGTACATATTCAATAAAAGTAGTACTTCATTTGCTATCTTTGTTCGGCTGCTGAATAAAGGAGAGGATTTACACAGTACGATGCCCCATTTCCTCACTTTTGTATACATTTTGAGCATCCCCCCCCCAAAAGTGTTTATTCATGTATGTACAGGTACTGTACATGTACAAATGTATACCGGTATGCAATGTTTAGTAGACTCCGTTAGTAATCGTTTACCGGTAACTAAAGTTGTTTTTTTTGTGTAAATGTTTTTATGTAAAATTGTAAATACATGTACATTACATACCTTATGATCAATTCAATACATAAACCAGTGCCATTTACAAACTCCATGTATATATATACATTATTCATTGAATTGTTATTACAGTTTCCTGGTGTTTGTTTAGTTTTTATCTATATTTGATTAGTCATTACCAGTACAATACAAACAAAAATTATTGGAAATAGTTTTTTCACTGCTATTCTGTAGTACATGTAATAATCAAAGACCTTAAACAAATAAATCTCTTCCAACGATCAGATCTGTGAATAGTCAATAATAGCAGCATAAAAATGTTATTGGTTCCGTAGAATGAATGAATGAACATGATCACATGCTGTCCTTAGTCTGCAGGCACAGACTCTTGTTCGACACTTGACCACAATTCCTAAAGCCTAGGGCAGAGCCTAGCTTTGTTAGTCACTAGCTGTATCTGCCTGTCTAGAGCAGCTACCTGTAAATTACAGAGCCTATATGTTCACCTGTAGATGATGTCGGTCTAGTCTAGCTGTGCAGACACTGTTATGGACAGCTACTGACAAAAGGTTTGTGTCTGTAAACTAGCTAGTCCTGATGTGTGAAATTGATACAGTGTACTATACCAGCATGTTTGTTTTATAAAGCTGGAGTGCTGCCATAATTTAGTGCCTGGTTGGCATGATTTACTACTAGTACACTCTCTTTATAGGCTAATCTCTCCTTGTACTCACTGAAATGAAATGTTTATGAAATGACATGTTTATTGTGTCACTGACTTTTGAAGTAGAAGGATCATTTTTTTCTTCCATGTTTTTGTGAATTATTCTGGCCTCTTAAAGGGACAGTTGAGTTCTGTTGCAGAGGGCGCCACACAAAATAATTTTTTGTCACTTAATGGAAACTGTGTGTCAAATTTGAAAGAACATACAATTTAAATGACAGAATCATCTTTGTTTGATCAAAATCGGTTCAGAGACGGCTGAAATATCCATAAATACATGTATAACGATTCCTATTACTTGTGTACCACCACAAATATAAGATAATTTGAAAAAGCCGTTGAAAAAATGAAATAGCGCCTATTACGCCGTATTTCAGCCAATGCCGATGTTGGATTTTTTGTTGGCATTTTCGTGTTGTTTATATTACGCACAATCAGCCGGCTCATGTATTGTTATTTTTAGTTAAATAATTAATTAACGGTCACCGTATTTTTTTGAAAGTGGAGCTGAATAGGTATATTGGCTAAATTTCACACATTTTGGGGGCTAAAATTACCTTCATAGCAATTTTAGGTTCTAAAAGGGCACTAGAAATGTCACAGATAAGAATAAGAGCAATAACCATGCACTTTGAAGGCATTTGCGGTCTGAAAACAGAACTCAACTATTCCTTTAAGTAGTACAGTGGTACATGTACATTGTACATATACATCCAGCATTCACCAAATTATTTAATAAATCTCAAAGTCCTATCTCAAACAAGGGGTCTTTAAAGAGGAGGTCCACCCTAATGATTAGCTACACCGTAGTATTAATAAAAGCAGAAAACAAGAGAAGCAAATTAGTGAAAGTTTATACAATATCTGATTAAAAGTACATGTACATGTACATGTACATGTAGGAATTTTGTGGATTTTAAAAAGTTGTCACCAGTGCACAGAAATTTGCACTTTACAGAAATTTCAATGGCATTTAAAAAATAAAAAAAAAGAAATTTCTGAATTTTGTAGTTTACTAACTGTAAGCAGATTTTGCTTAAACTTTCACTGATCCACTAATTTGTCTACTTATATTAAAACCAAATTTATATCAGGGTGGAATTCCCCTCAGTTCAACTAGCATGTAACAAATGGAGATGTCATCAAGTCAAATTCAATTTTGTTAGCATCAGTGTCCATGTTACAAAGTAAGACAAACACAAATAAATGGCTCTTTGCCACAGTTTGTGAGCAAAATACATAAATGTATAAATCTAAAACAAAGTTCCATTCTTTAAAGAGAAGGTTGAGTTCTGGGAAGAGGTGAAAAATAATTTGTGAGCGTTATCATTCTTATTATGCAAGTGTGGAAGAACATCAAATAAGACATGTTCCCTGAAAAGCATGGCTCTTTAAATGCCTTTATATTCTAAATATGTCATGTAACTCGTAAAACTCGGGGGTAGGTTTTTTATGCCACATGTTCGTGTAGTCCCATATACATCTTTCTGTGTACAGTGTTTGTAACTTTACCAAGATTTGGCCAAATTTCTTATCATTTTGATGATTCCAGAACCTTGCAATACACACAAATTCTAATATGCTAGATGATCAACCTTTTCTGGTCGATTTCACACCGTTTCTTTCACAATGCAATCGCATGACCAGAACTCAACTTCATCTTTAAGAGAGTATTCACAAACTTCAATCTCTGAATCTGTCCTCCTGGCCAATTTTTCGGAGTCAACATCTCCATCAGTGGCGGATCCAGGGGGGGGGGGGGGGAACGTGTTGATTTAACCTATTTTTTTAGATGGCCCCCTCTCCTGGCGCTAAAGGGGGGGGGGGTGCAATTTTTTTAATTTGAGGGCCCCCCCCCCCTCCCCCCCCCCCCCCCAAAAAAAAAAAAATGCTCACGAATCTGTTGTTTGTTTTACTTTCCTCATTTTCAAACTTTAAAATAAAATTTATTTGCCATCTTGGTGAAAGTTTACACTTTACAGTCTTTGTAGTTTCTTGTTGCTTTTTTTTTATAGCCAAGTTACTAGTGTGGGTACTTGTTCAAATGACTGTTTAATTTTCAGTCAAATTCAAATTTTGATTGAACTTTTTCAAGTTGTTTAATCATGATACATGAAAATCTTAAATACATATACAAACAGATCTGATCATTTGTGTGTGAAGTGCTCTGTGAGTCTTGATGCATGGTTCATATGGAGAATCAATGCTCCATATATGTAACTATGTCTGCTGCCCTCTCTTGTTGGTAACCAAACTGGCTCATGATCAATAGCTCAAATTGAAATCTTTCTAAGTCCTCACCAGTACACGATTGTTCCATGAAAATGAAGAATAGATAGATGAGGAATGTCTTTAAAAAGAATTAAGATTTTGAGAAAAAAACATACATGTAAGGCTTATTTGAAAACAATTGACCAGCTCAAATCACTTCTTGAAGACATTTTATCAGGTCTTGAAGCAGATGTTACTGACAATTAAAACAAATATAAAAAACTATAAAAATAGTATATCCCCAGTCAGACAAGTGACCATAGCTAAAATGTCCAGTTTACTTGTCTCAATTTTTAGAATTTAATAAATAACAAATACATTATACACTGTACTCTGCTTGTGTTGCCATCACTCGTATTCTAAGTTCTAACCCTACGAGGGAAGTGCAAGTTTCAAGTCTGATGTGCTTGTACATGTAGGTTGCCCACTGCATGTAGACAATTATTGGGTGTATGGCAAGTTTATAGATTCAGAAGAGAGCTTAGATCTAGCAGATAGAGAAACTCATTCAGTCCAATCATATACATGTACATTATGCACAATCAGAAACTTGGTGTGACTTCCACCTTTTAGAAGAGAAAGGGATACTGCTGGTTACGTCTACATGTACAACATGTAGGTCTGTCATTGTGGGGCTTTCTTCTATGACCTGGGTATGATAACAATAGTAAGAGATAAGCACTTGTACAAAAGTAAATTTGCAGTTAAGATTTGGGTTCCAAAAGACCATTGATTGTGTCTTCTACATTGAGGTAATTACAACAGGGGAATGGCTTTTTGAAGTGTGGACCGAAATATACCAAGATACTGTACTCCATGTATACTTCTCTCCTTGTATTAAGTTGCACATGTACTGCAATAAATGCCCCCTTGTAGGGCCTACTGCTAGGAATGAGTGAAATTGTCATATAGGAATGTTTGTGACATCTTATTAAAAGACATTTTTTTTCTCAACCTGTGTAATGCTTTGCAAGTGATGTGTATGGAGTATTACTGTACATTCATTGGTATGAATAAACAACCGAGAACAGGAAAGAGATAGAAAGAGAGACAAAGATGAACTGATCAAGGACACAACTTTGAAACAAATTGCTGGATCTTACAAGAACATATTTTCCCAAATTAGAAGTTGAGAGAATTGATTGGCCCCTTGACTGGCAGCTACATGTACACTGTATTGCAAAAGAAAACACTAAGTATTGTAGGGTGAGAAACTTGTTTTCTTGACCTAGCAATTTTGGACTTTTGAAAAAGAAGAAGCCATCAGGAATTGATTTCCTACTGTCCTGGTTGTATTCACCCTTAACAAGGCAGCATGACCTCCCCTAGGAATGTATGGAAGTAAGTCATTTTCTCTTAACCTTTTATCTAACAATTTGAGATGTTTTACAGTCATTGAAAACCATTATTCTTAACTATATATTCAAAATAAAACACATGTATACAGAAAATGATATACTGTTTAGGTACATTACATTAATCACTTCAGGGGGGTGTTTCACAAAGATCCTTAGTTGAACTTATCTCTAAGTTGGACTTAACAATTCGTCCTTGTTTTCACGAAGTGACGGTAGTGAGGAAAATCGTCACGCAAAGTGAATGCAATTTTTTTTCACTACCGTCACTTCTTGAAAACAGCGACGAATTATGGAAAGCCGTTAGCATCTTTAAAAATATTTTGTAAAAGTTAATTTAAAAGGCATAAAATGTTGATTTAAAATTTTAAATCATTCATATTTTCTATTATCATGGAGATTTCATGTTCTTGACATGGAATTTATGAAAAGTCTAAAATACTTGAATTTCTGCTTTTGAATAAATTCATTTTAAGGCTACGAATGGCTCTCCATAATTTGTAAGTCCAACTTAAAGTTCAGTTCAAATTAGGATCTTTGTGAAACACCCCCCTGGTTGTGTAATCTGATTGTTTTTTTGTTTTTTTTACGTGATGAGAAAAGGTTCCAAATGCTTGGAATGAAATGCTAGTTATCAATCAAACACTTGTTTACTCTTGGACAAATAATCCTCTTTTCCTTAAAAGAAAGCGAAAGTGCAAAAGCTCTCAACTTTGTGAGAAGACGGTAAACAATCCACTTTAAAATTACTGGCATCTGTCATAGAGTGAAGAGCATGCCAGAGAAAAGTGCACGCTCTGCATGGTCAGTAATGCATTTTAAAAAAAGTCCATAAAAAGATAAATATGCTGCCCAACTTGCAAATGAAAGCTTTTTTTGTGAGGTACATGAACACGTTTTAGCAAGGGTATTCCTTGTTATGAATACATTTTATGAGATAACTGTATTTGACAAGTGATTATGGTAGTAAAAAGTAAATATATTCATTATTACTATCATCATTACTATCATCATTATTATTATTTTTGCAAAGTGATAATTCATAAAACAATGGCAAAAATGGAGCTGTATGCAACATTTTTCTGTAACTTGATAAAGAATTGAGGTCAATTTGCCATCTGAATATTGTATACAAGAATGATATAATTTCTATCCATGTACCATCCTACAACGTACAGTATGTTGATCAAATAATAATGAATGAGTGCCTGTACATCATGTGATTAGATGTAACAGAAATGAGAATGGCATTATATATATATATTTTAAAATATAAAACACTGTAGCGGTTTACCACATATGTAAACATACCTTTAGTGATTTTTTAAAATTATTTTACTGTTACTCTGTTTCTTTATAAGATATTCAACATATGTCATCTAACTTTCCTATCTGTATTAGACCCTTTTGTGTGTGAAGTGCATCACAATGTAAATTTATTATAACAGAACGAAAACCTACTCCTCCCTCTCTTTATATTCCTGAGTCGTTGTTATTTGATTCCCAATTAGTGGATCATCCTTTGTCAGTCAATACTTTCAAACATCTCCCGGCCGATCTGCCCTCAAAAAGTCTCAAATCAACTTCCAACGAGCTTCAATGACTGTTAATTGGGAATACCAGGGCAACACGTGCCTGCGTTCACATCATTCTTATTACAGGGGAAGGTTTATTCACCAGAAAGTTGATTAAAGCTGATAGGATTTAGATTGCTTATTGAGTATGAGCGGTTTTAGTCTTTGCCATATCAGCCGAGACTCGTACGTCAGCAAATTACTAAAGCCTTTTTGCTCTGTAATGTGATGAGTGTCAAGTTGACTTTGGCATTAGAAGTGATCAACTCTATTATGCCCAGCATACAGTGTTTATTGCAGTATTCATGATATTCCAAAGTTTGCTTTTTTGTAATTTTCAGGATCACATGAAAAGTTAAATAAACTTCTTGACATGGATATGAAATGAATTCAAATGTTTAATTCATTCGGCTTGTGATCTTAGAAAAAATAAAACAACAATAAGACAAAAAATCCCTGAAACGTTTGTGGCAAAGAAAATTTATGAAATTTTGATCAGTATGAGAGAATTATTTTGGAGCTATTTACCTGATAACAGTTTGAACTATTAACTAGTAATAGCTCCAGACAGGGTGAATTGGGGGGGGGGGGGGGGGGGGTTGAACCTCGTTTAATCTAGAATGTTATGATTGCAAGATATATCAATCAAACATTAACTACCAAATTAATACTTCTCTGGAAATGAAATTTTCGAGATAGTTTTGTTCCTCTGTGTTTTTCTTAAGTTATGGACTAAGAAATGTGAGATAAAAGGCAAATTGTTTAATAATATCCTCATTTAGCTGATATCATCTTAATGAGAGAAAAACGCCAGGTCAAAATGACATACAATATACACCAAAACATTTTTTTAAATGCCATCAGGCATCAAATCTCGCATTATCACCCCTAAGTACATGCTTCATTAAGTTTTTCCAATGAATTCAGACTATTTAGATGTGTACTTTTCTTCTTCATGAATAACAAATCTGGCTGAAGAAAAAAAAAGGGAAAACTATTTATAGCACTCTCAACACAGCATACTTTTGACCTTTCTTTTGAAGCTTTCAAAGGTCTTTTCTCCTTGAAAAATGGAAGAAGAAAGGGTTTGGCAACCCAGCTCCCCTGAATGATAAAATAGCAAAATCAAAATATATGCTGGAAAGTTTGCTTAGTGTAGAAATAGCATGCAAGAATATTGATGGAAATCTTTCCAAACAGCTTTGTAAACAGATGATGTGGCTTTTCATGTGTCCACTGAGAACATTGTTCATTCAAAGAGTCTGTCTTTGTAGTGACGACTGTTTAAAACTTTATAAGTCAGTGATATACACTGGTGAGAAACTCAGTAATCTGGGAGAGAGGGAGAGAGAGAGAGAGAGAGATTCTATAATAATAATACGCTAAGGCTCCGCGGGGGGCGCGACGTCTCGGCGAGCCTTTGTATTCTATTGTTTTTTAATGAGATCGCCGACCCAAGTTGGTGCGGCTATCTCCTCCTGAACCCTCCCCTCGGGGTACCCGTGCCCGGTGCCATCGTCCGCGGGAGAGTCTACTCTAGCGAATTGGCTATACTCCGCCCGAGGTCCTCCTCCGTGTCGACGTCCAGGGCGAAAACAGACGCGACATGCATAATGCAGGATATGCGTGACGACAGAGATACCTCATGGATATTCAACATGACATCCGTAGACACACGACCGATGACCATCCACTCACATTAAGTTGCGTATTAAATGCACTATGCACAGGGTCGGGCACAAGCCACAGAGATACACACGAAGCTTCCCGTCCACGTCCAAACTTAGAGACCTATTTCCATCATTATTGCCGCGATTTGTATATAGTTTTCGTGAATGTAGGTATGAAATGAAAGCTTATTTTGTGATTATTACGGCAATGTATACTAAAATTTGATTATCATTTTCTAAAGGAAAGTTTTCCCAAGAAAACCATTGGACTGACAGTTCCGTCGCAAGCTGCCTTCAGTCAACACAAAGTGCAGTGCTGATGTGTAGTGTGTGTGAGTTGCGATGAGCTTGCAGTAAGCTCCAACACCGCGCACCGTAGCAGTGGCGGATCCAGGGGGGTTGGGGGGTTGCAACCCCCCCTTGGGCAGCCCAAAAAAAAAAAAAAAAAAAAAAAGGAAAAAAAAAGAAAAAAAGAAAGAAAAAAAGAAAGAAAAAAGAAAAAAAAAAAAAAAAGAAAGAAAAAAAAAGAACGCACGCTGGAGAGAAACCCTTTCAAGTGCAAATATTGTGAGAAGATATTCAACTCATCTGGTAACTTAACCAAACACATGATAACTCTGGATATAACTATGTATTAAACTGTTACTTGATTTAAAAAGACGTTATCATGCACTGCTTTTTATGGTCTCCATTGTGTTAATAGATGCCAGGAAAACATCACTTACGGGGTTCAAATAAACACCCCCAAAAAAATCGGCTCGCCGCTTCGCGGCTCGTGGACGATGCTCCGCATCGTCATTATTTTGGTCAAACCCCCCCCTTAGCAAAAAGCTAGATCCGCCCCTGCGTAGGCGTCCGACGCCTGCGGCGCCGGTGTTGAGCTTAAGGAGTTACGCTGCAGTGTGTGTGAGTTCACCTAAGCTAATTGAGTCGAAGAGATTTGACACTTTGAAATTGTTATCTGTTGGTTTGCATCATTATTGCCGCGATTTTAATATAGTTTCGTGAATAGATTTACGAAACCTGAGCTTAGAATTAGTAAAAGTATTACTAATGTCTACGTTTTTAAACGACTGTCAGATTTTCTTGTGAAAATTTTACTTTGAAAAATGATTATCGAAATTAATGGTCAGAAATATTCACAATCTAGGTTCTATTATGTTAAAGTTCTTGCATCAAATCAATGCATGAAAACTTAGTTATTGAACTAGAAAAATGTTTTTTTTTTTTAAATAGGCAATTATGAAGAAGGAAGCCTGAAACCTAATAGCCTACTAAACAAATCTCAACAAAGTGTAGGCCTATCCTTATATGAATTAATGAAAAAGTAGCCCCAGAAAAAAGAGCCCCCGAGAATTTCCCTAAAATTTGAAATGGAGCCCCCGAAATGAAAAACTTAATTTTTTGCCTGCGCCCCCCTCTAGAATCCCGCGGATTTCCACGGGTCCTGAGTTGCGTGTATATATAATATAGGCGTGGGGTCCACGGGTTTCAAGGGGCCATAAACCCCCAAAAGCTTGGAGGTTACGTTCTTCAAAGTTGGGGGGGGGGAGAGATCAGATCGCAACGAGTTGAGTGTATATATAAAATAGGCGTGGGGTCCACGGGTTTCAAGGGGCCATAAACCCCCAAAAGCTCGGGGGTTTTAGGCGTTTAATTAGGGTCAGATGAGCATATTTTTAATACTTTATTTGTGACACTTGCGGGTCACTAATTGGCGTGGGGTCAATACGTAGAGTTGCGTAGTGTTGCGTACCAACTACGCTGGCCTACGTCACTATATGCTGAGGGACGGAAAGGGGTACGCAAGGTGAACGAAAACAATTCAACATGTTTAATTTTTTTTGCGTACTTTCGGCGTAGAAACTTGACGCAGAAAGTACGCCTTTTTACGCAACACTACGCTACATGCCTACGCAACAGTACGCTACCCTACGCCAGATCGACTAAGCAGTAAAAGCTTTCCACACAGTAAGCAACCATAAGCAAACCTGTACGCCAGCCTACGCATAACCTACGCAGGGACTATTTTCCCATTAATACGCAGCCTAATTTCTGCGTAGTCGGTACGCCACACTACGGAACTCTACGCAGTTCCAGTGGCTTAAAGAATAACTACCGGTACAGTTGGATTGTTTTTTTAAATTTAATGTAAGGCCAAATTAAAAAAAAAACATGCTTATAGCGTCCTGTTTTTTTGAAAAATGGGAAGGAGGAGGCGCTTTTTTTTTTTTTTCTTTCTTTCAAAATGGCCGCTCCGTACATTTTCCCTAGCATTCGGGCTATTTTTCAAGATGGCGGCCGACAATTTTTTTTTTTTTCTTTTTTAAAATCAAAAATACATTTTAGCAGTGCTTTTCATGTTTTTTTTCTTTCAAAAAAAAAAAAAAAAAAAAAAAAAAAAAAAAAAAAAAAAAAAAAAATAGGAGGCGGCCCCCAAAAAGGAAGCGGGCGGGGACGCTAAACATGTATATTTTTTAATGGCCTGAATGGCAAATAACGTTCTTGGTGGTTTTAATTTAGACATTCTCTATATATCTATTTACACCGCCCTCCCCCTCTAGAATCCCGCGGATTTCCGCGGGTCCTGCTAGTATATTAAGATAGAGAGATAGAAAACTCAGAAAGTCAAACAGAAAAAAATGGGAAAAGGGACAGGGACAGATAAAATGATGTGTATAAGGGCAGCGAGAGCGAGAGAGAGAGAGAGAGAGAGAATGAGAGAGACAGAGAGAGATAGAAAGAGAGAGAGAGAGAGAGAGAATGACAGAGAGACAAAGAGAACGCACAGAAAGAGTTGCAGACAGACAGATGAGAAGAGAAATGTTTGATATTTATTATTTCATTTTTTCACTCTCATAAACATCTGTGTCTAGCAGCGCTCGCCAAGCACACACAGGCACACAATGCCAAAGCAGTGCCGACCTCCCAGGTCAAACCCATGCACTACCCTAGGAACCTAGACACAAACTCTAAGCTCTATCATTCTGTGAGGAGCTAGTGGTCTGACTAGGGACCAAGTATTAGCCCCTGCTACAAATCCAACAGATAGTTGCTGAATTTGACCAGCAAGTCTGCTACGACCGTCAGAAGAAAATCATTGCTTAGGATCAGTTTTGTTGTTGTTTTCTTGGTAGAGTTACAGCTTTCTACAGTGGCGTAATGATTTGAAATTGTGTCGTCACCAGCAAAGTCAGACCTTCGGAGGGGAGGACGTGCTTGGGAGCAGTTGTAAAGTAGCATTACGCTCTTTGAATCATCAGTTCTTGGGGGAAACCTGTGGAATCAGTCGTTTTACGCTTGTAAGTGTTCACAATCGTCATTGTGGATCTTAGCCGAGATCTGTGATATCGTTAATTAGCGTTTATCGGATTATGCCTGTTATGGAGATTCGCTCGGTATGCAAGTAATCTGATGCGAATTCAACCTTTGGTCATGATATATGAAGATTGTGCTGTTTGTTTTGGCTGCCTAAAGGAGATAAAGTGTGCTTTTTACTATTTAATGTGAATGAAACAAGCTGTTGTGGTTTTTATATTAAAAGTACTTGTACATACCTACATGTACATATACATGTACATGTAGATACGATACCCATACATACAGTACCTGTATTTATTACTTTGAAATTGAAGCAGTTATTCACCGAGTGCAAAGTTTGATAAGCTCATTATTCACGACTTATATGTTTATTGGTATGCAGAGTCCTAGTTATACTATAGTAAGCAAATAAGTACCGTTGGTGAAGGTGATGGGACAAACTATCACTTTCGAGGCGATCTGGATGTAGCTATCTTTCCAAAGCGAAGCTGAGGAAAGATAGCGTATACATTCTGATCGACGAGGAAGTGATAGTTTGCCATCGCCTGAAACCAAAAGGTGAATATTTGCTTTATATTCCACATCTAAAACAATTTAACTACAAAAAGAAAAGGATGTGTATGCATCTACATGTACATGAAAGACTCCAGGCCCAAATTCACACCCAAACAAGTTAAAAGTTTAACCCAACCCCTTGAGGGTACGGTGCGCGCATGTGTTTGCTTTAATTTCGCTCATTGATAATGCGCGCTAAATTACGCCTGTTTTAGTGCGCTTTTGGATAATCTTCAGTGAAAGTGCGTTGCCCTGTGTAGATAGTACCTCTATCTTCAGTGAAAGTGCGTTGCACTGTGTAGATAGTAGTACTATCTACACAGTGTAACGAACTTTTGGCTTCTCCCATCAATAATGGGCGAACTATCTTTCATGTCGTGATTTACTTTTGACCAATCGTAGAGCAAGATTCTTAGTATGTGGAATATAATGTAGAATATCAAACGTTTGATTTTTAAATAGTTAACTACACAAGTGCTTATAAAATGACATCACAATACGGGAAGGGATAAAAAGAGTGAAACATACATGTTCGTACACATGTACATGTATGTGATGTTAGATTCTTAATTTGCATTGGCATTCTGGTTTTGTTATTCAAAATTCACAGCAAATTAAAAATTATGTATACAGAGTGTTGCTAAGATAAATCATCCGCTTAAAATCTTGCAGTTATATTAGCAATGTAGGAAGAGGGTAGAGATCATGCATGGGATAGGTTTACCAATGCATCTGTGGCAGCCTTTAATAGCCTAAAACTGTTTTCACACTGGCAATGTTTTGCTTAACCCCATTTTATAGGTGGGGTTAAGGGGGGGGGGGGGTCTTAGCCCCACCTATAGTACGGGTTTAAGCCTATTCCACTTTCTGTTCAGACTGGCTTTTACCAAAGTGGGCTAAAGTTGGCTAACCCCACCTATGGTACGGGGTTAACTAACCCTGCAAAATAGCAGGGCTAACTCCACAATTGTGGTGCTAACTCCTGCTAACCCTGCAATTGCGGTGCTAAGCAAATGAATGAGAACAGAAACGGAAAATAGTCTGGTACTATGCAATGGAGCGTATCGCAGCTGGCCAGAGGGGAAGTTAGGAGCCCACTGTCCAATCATAACATTCACGATATCCGGGGCTAACGAATTGCAGTGAGAACAGCGGGAATTTTCTTATTCCGGAATAGGCGCTAGTACAGCGTGTGTTAAAAACAGCGTGTGTTAAAAGCCCCCCAAAATAGTCCGGGGTTAAGGATAGTACGGGGCTAAGCAAAGTACGGGGTTAAGCAAAACCAGTGTGAAAAGAGTATAAAGGGCATTCAGTGATTAAATGATGGTAGTCAAAGCCCTTGCTAGTTCAAACATCTATTAAACAGGAAATATATGCTTTGTAAAAGAGGGTACAAACAAATATTTATGTACCTTTCTATTGTTAATATGTCATTTAGAAAACTTATTACTTGGTAATATATCAACCGTGCAAATACAATTTGCTCAGATTTAATACCCTTTCAAATGGTCTTATAGTACACTTCACATAATGTAGCCAATCCAGCTAAAAGGTACTACATGTATGTCCCTTTTGCAGCCAACCTCAAATGCTGTAGAACCTTGCAGGAATTATGAATATGTCATGTATGTCCTATCTGTGAAATTTAAACTTTAGCAGTGTCCTAATATTCAAATTATGCAAGGAAACCCGTTTATTTGCTAAACTTCACTGTCAGACACTATTGAGTGACTGACAGGCTTTTTTTCTTCTATGGTAATAACATACATGAAAAGAGTTGAAAAAGGTACATGAGTATTTGTCTACATCAATAACCCACTTCTTGTGATGGCCAAGATTAAACTGATTGAATCTTTGCGCAGCATAAAACGTATGACCATTGGGTATAATTGTCTGAAAATCAAGTCTATTACTTTTGAGCTCTATAGCCCTAAAGTCGATTTGACAACTAATAGTCAGTATTTTCCCACTTGAAGACATTTTCAAGCCCCACCTGTTATAGGGAAGTTATAAATTAGTATTATCTTTCAAATGCAGTTGGAATTTAACTTTTTCATTTTTTTGGCCTGCAAATGGGACATAGTACCTTTAAGAATAGGGTTGCTCCCTTGATCCGGTGGAGAGAGGGGGAGGGAGAAGGGGGGGGGGTGGTGACATACTGGGCTATCACCCCCTTTTGAAACTCAATTTACATGCATGTACCTTATTAGTAAACCACACAAAAATCCTCTCTTCATTCTGTAATTTTTCAGAATTGTGCCCCTCTCAATTTTTTACAAATCCTTGAATTGCCCCTCTATTATTAGATGATAATAAAACTGAAGGGGCCACTTTTTCAAAACCGATGAAAGTACAAACTCCTTTGGTCACTCTCTGAGATGACTATAAGTGCTTCTTGACGCATAATTGTGAATCGATGGTGACGATAGGAGCATAAGCTAGGAGAAGATGCAGTCCCAAGAGATGGAGGATGGAGGATGATGTTTGAGCACCTGTTCCTTGCATATTCTCCTCCTTTGATGTAGAACTGCAATATTCACACAAATATAGAATCAGGTTGTGAAGATTTCATTTTGAGAAATTCTGCTCTTATGCTCTCTGGTTTTAGCGCTGGAGTATATTTATAACGTGGGTTAGGCTTATCATATGATTTTGTATCCATAATATGAAACTTTTCCCCTATTCTTTACAAATGTAATGCCATTCAATTGAAAATAAAACAAGGCAAAGTTGGTATACCCTTACAGCAAAATGAGAAAGATTTGAAAACAACCAGTCAACCACTGATTTGTAAGGGGAAATGAAGCCCACTTATTTGATCCCCCCCCCCCCACTGATTTACATATTTATAACTTGAGAAATAAAGGCTGACAAAAATTGTGCAGTGCTTATTTATAGCTCAAATTTGTAAGCAGAAAATATAATGTAAAAGAGGGTACGAACAAAATATGTGTTGCAAATTCGTTCCTCAAATTAGGTGATAAAGTGTATACATGCATTGTACCAAATGATCACTACTGGTAGGTTAACACCTGTAGATAAAGGAAGCCAGTGAAAATATGATCTATCAGACAACAATTTGTTTTGTTATCTCTCTTTTCATATCTGAATGTCACCTGTACTATCACCTTTATTATAGTAAAGTGCTGCATCCTGAGGCATTTTGCCTTGTAGTTTAATGAACAGGAACATCGTCAGTGACATATCTCATATTCTCATCTACCTTTATTACACCAGTATTAGATTTTTCTCCTCAAAATATGGGAGGATAAATCGCAATATAGGTGAATAATACACAATATAAGGAATTTTTTAGTGGGACGAGATTGGAGGGGCTTCGGGCGAGAACGCATCTGGTTGCGTGTCGTTATTAGATGAAGGAAACGCCTCATGAGTTTTAAGGTCATTGAATAATACTTATCTAGGATTGGGTGTCAGAAGGATCTTAATTACATGGATTTGGACAAGCAAAAGGAGGTTCAGTTAGTGGGTGGAATCTGATTTCTTTTAGATATCTAGCACATGAAAACCAGGTGCTTGTACTTTTTCTCCTATAACATCTTCAAAGGAGATTGAGCCTGATATCAATCATGATATGGATGTTATGCTCCATAGTAGATGGCCTGCTTGACTTGAATGTGGAGTGCTTTAAGCATAGCCTGGACTTCACTCTGGCATTATATCCCCCACTGTCTCTCCCAACACAGGTTTAGGAATAATTTCTGGCAGATATAAATTAAAAAAGTATACATCCATTTACTTTTGATCAAAGCAATTCATGCATAGAAAAAACCTCTCTTGATGCTATTAACAATCCAATACAAACCTGGAATCAGTAATCCGTCTTTGCTTATTTTTCTTTCTCAATAAAGTTGAGTCTGGAAATCTACGCATAGACGATCCTAACCCTTTGCGTAAGTAGTAGTTATGGTCAACCAGTGTCTTACCATCCTGTGTTTAGCCTGTCTTAAGAAAACACCAAATTAAGCTTCAAATTGCTTGTAATGTGCCACTCCTATTTACCCAATGCAATTAATCAGGGAGGCAATGAACCGTAAGTCTGGATGATCGAAAAACTGGGTCTCTCCATCTCATGCCGAGGAGGATGTCATTCCTGCCTGGATGCGGTGGGTGGATGGGTGGGTGGGGCAGCCAGTGCAGACATGCGTGTGTAATAAATACCGACAGGCAATGAGCTCTAGACTGGAAATGATGTCCAATTGATTACAGATCATGCCCAACCTCCTGTCCCATCATGCAGAAACTGTATGCATTGGCCCCAGAAGGGCACCCCCTCTGTTGCAAGAGGCCTGTTTTCATCAGCTCGAGATTGCCAAATATCCCGCTATTTTAACTATCCCGATTGCAAACTATCCAGCTAATTTGCGTCTTAATCAGCCCGAAGTTGCAATTAGCGGGATATTTGATCGAGATAATCATCACAAGATATCTTGGGCTAGTTTGCAAAATATCCCGCTATTTCTCCGGTGCTTCCTCACCAGCCCGAAGACTTGCACTTTGCACGAACGCTGAGCAAAATTTCTCGAGCTCGAGTTTCAAGTTTCGAGGTCGAGTCTCGATCTGATGAAGACGCGATTTGTAATTTCAGGATTATTTCCCAAAGCAGAAATAGCGGGCTATTTGGCAATCTCGAGCTGATGAGGACAGACCTAAGGAGTCAGTCCTCAAACGCCCTTTCTGCTTACAACTGACTTGACCTTCTGCAGCTGCAAGAAAGTCTTAAATGGTTGTAACTTTGTAAGTAGAATCTAATCAGTTTGTATCAGATGAACATTTGACACATTTAGAATGTTAGAAACTAGAAAGATGTTAAGTAAAGAAATGTAGTGAGCTTTAATTAGTAAAGGGTATAACAAAATGATGTGCAAGTTGATAAGTTTGACTACTATGGTTACCTATTAAAATAGTTATCCATAATACATGTATGTTCACTGTCACAGTTGGACAAGACGTTATACATGTAGTTCAGCCTTTTCACACACAGCTAAAATTCATCGTATCTAGAGATGATTAGAATCACTCAACAGTTTTAAACATGTTTATAGACAAAATTTCCCAGTGTGAACATCGTTTATACGATGTTGGGATAGATACGAAGTCGCGATCCATACGCCCCTAAAAGCAGGCTGCAGATACGAAGTTCGTATCTAGAGAGCTTGACATTTTGTGTGTGAAAGGAAATTCGTGTTTAAACGTGTTTAAACTGGATGGAGCATGCACTTTGATTGACATGACATGACCTTCAATGCGCAATGGCACTATTGCGCATTTTACGAGCAGTAGTTCATCACGAAACTATTAACGATCGCAACGAAATTTCTGTGTGTGAAAGGCTCGTGATTAGTTTAAACACGTTCGAAACACGTTTATACTAATCATGTTTATAGAATTTTAGCTGTGTGTGAAAAGGCTGGTTGACACTTAAGTAATCAAGCTCGGCACATACCCGTAAAGCTGCAGCCAAATTGACTTGAAAGAGTATGATTTCTTTTCACTCAAAATCACTCATGAAAATCCCATTGATGTATTAATTCTTTATCTCGGATTTAAAGTTGGACTATAAACATTCCAATACATGTTCAAATGGCGCAGTTACATGTACGAGAATTGATGCGTTCAGTCTCTCAGAACATAGCTTTTTAATATAAGGTGTGCACATGACCTTGTCGTCAGTGTACTATTACAGCATATTGCTACCTGTGAATGATGCACAGATCATGTATTGTTTGTGTGGAGCCAGAAGGGTATCTATACATATTCTTTAACACAGAGTCAATACTCTTCTGGCTCGGAATGGACAATATAAATCATGTAGTCTCTTTCATTTTTACAGATTGAATAAATTAACTTTTCTGTTTATGAATTCATCCTTGAAGTTTATCCCATAGGCTGTCACACCAATAACCTCACATCAATTTTTGATTGATAACCTTCTATATTAAATGAAGAAAAAGTAGCATTCTTCATAAAGAACCCCAATTCTTTTGGAAAATGGGGCGAATGCTATATAAATCTGATAGAAGAAGTAGGGCACATTTACACAGTGATCAAACTGATTTGTCTGTGATTCCAAACGAATATTTGCTTACATGTTGACACAATACTTTATACATTGTTAAAGATGATTTTTTTGTCACATAAAAATGTATATTTTTCAATATTTAAAAACATTTGCAAGGGCTACTCATCTACTGCTCAAGTTAATTGATTATTTTCAACAGTTTATGCATAAATTAAAAACTAGCTTACATTTTTTCATATTCATATCTGCTCTTTTAATTAACCGGGGCTCTTTCACGAGTTTTAAAATGACCCCAGCTATTACTTTTTTTTAACCATCTGTCATAACTTTCCTATTTTTAATGGTATTTTGCTCAAACTTTCAATGACCTGTTTTTCTCATTTTTCATGCTCCTATTAAAATCAACTTGATATCAAGGTGGACTTCCCTTTCAAATTAATCATTAAAAGGAAAAACTCTTCATACTCTTTAACTCTCTGCTTTAATTAAGCGGTTCCATTCAAGCAATGACCAATGCCAAATTCCGCATGATGTACTGATTTGTATGTAACAAGTTAAGTAATAAATTCACTTTCCAACGTCTAATTGCTTTCTCTCCTTGAATCCAAGCCATTATTGGCTAATCAACCATGGATTTAGTAAAAGGGCAAAGACGATTATTGGTCTTGTCTAAAAGATGGCAACAGCGTGAACAGCCTTGTTCATACAATTTCATGGAGATAAAGTTTCTTAAGAATTATATGACATTTAACATTTTCATTGAGTCATTCAGATACTTTTTATCATAAAATGAATCGCTTTTTTGTAACCCTTATTAAACAACCAACCTGATCATAAAGGCTTTCAAGAAATCGACTCAAGGGCACCTTAGAATCCTATTTGTATATCCCACAGAAATCAGGTTTGGATTATGTGTCATTGTAGAGTTCACACGTTTCATTAGGTAATGGATCATGCCATTTAGATTACTTGAGTGTGATTTTCAGAAGTCTTTACAATCTTGCTCAGTATAGGAAAGCAATTAAATCTTGAATGTGAACAGAACTTTCTAGATCATAACACAATCATCAATATTATATCTCTCATTTCAATCAACAACAAAAAAAAAAAAAAAAAAAAAAAATCATTTTTATCTGTGTTTAATATTTAGTAATTTTCTTTCACTTTCAATGGCAAAATAGAAATATTCAATACATATTATAAGTATCTATTTTATGGAACTACTTGTGTAGGACAGAGATTAAATATTGAAGGTGAAAGATGCTTGGTCGATCGTAAACACGATCATCAATATTATATGAACAGATGGGGTAGAAGATTACAGGGTCTCGCTGGCCTGGTTACTGATTTATTACAGAAAGTGATATTCTTTATTGATATGATCACGGTTGAGATGTAATGCTAAATTGTCAACACTCTTTATCGACAGGCTGAATAGATGAAACAATCTCTATCATATTTCATCAAAGATTGAAATGAAATACGAGCACCGACATGAGTACATGTGTTTGTGTCAAATTGAGAAGAATAAATAAAGATAAGATTTAGTAAAGATAAGAATTAGTTGTGATATCAATACGGAAGTTGAAGTATGTTGGATATTTGTTCAACTGTACTTTTATTAAATGATACATTCTTTTTATTGTGCTTTTTAAGAAGAAAGAATGTGCTTTTTAAGAAGCAAGTGCGTGCACTATGAACATGACAGACAATGAAAGCGGACAAAATATACAGTTCCTCAGGTAGACCAAGGAACATCACTTCACTGCTTTTATGTAAAAATGTGTGGAACAGGTGTCACATGCATATTCACCTGTTCTACACATTTTTACATAATAGCAGTGAGGGATGTTCCTTTGTCTACCTGAGGAACTGTATATTTTGTCCGCTTTCTTTGTCTGCCATGTTCATAGTGGTGCATGCTTTACTGTATAAACATGAACAGGTGGAAAAAACAAATTACATAGATTTGCTCCCCGGGTTTCTACTTTATTAGGTACATGTAGATATAATATTGGTCATGAAATTATATCAAAACATTTATTTCTTTAGAGATATAAATAGTACCCTTATAAGAACAGATGGTTACTTATAATGGATTCTGCTTATGACTGTAATGGAGAAAAACAAATTATTATTTGATTGTCTTCTGCTGTATTGGTATTTTGCCAATTTTGACAAGTTTGGCAATTTCTTCTCAATGTCATGTAAACATATGAACACTGTATATGCATGCATATATGCTATAAAATATGATGAATTCTAAAACTAATGTTGTCTTTTATGTTGCAAGCTGTGGGAGATCTAGTATAGGCACCTCATATTTCTAACACAGACAGTGCATGTATATCGTCGCTGTTTTCACAAAGTGACGGTAGTGAAAAAAAATTGCATTCACTTTGCGTGACGATTTTCCTCACTACCGACATTTTGTGAAAACAGGGACAATATTATCTAAGAGATTTTGGTGAAAGAAAAGTAAAATTTGAAAAGTCTGCCTCTCTTCCCTATCCTTCCCCCTTCCTATTGACTCTCTCTCTCTCCTCCTCCCTTCCTATTGACTCTCTCTCCTCCTCCCTTTCTATTGACTCTCTCTCCTCCTCCCTTCCTATTGACTCTCTCTCCTCCTCCCTTCCTATTGACTCTCTCTCTCTGTCCTCCTCCCTTCCTATTGACTCTCTCTCCTCCTCCCTTCCTATTGACTCTCTCTCTCCTCCTCCCTTCCTATTGACTCTCTCTCCTCCTCCCTTCCTGTTGACTCTCTCTCTCTCCTCCTCCCTTCCTATTGACTCTCTCTCCCCTCCTCCCTTCCTATTGACTCTCTCTCTCCTCCCCCTTCCTATCGACTCTCTCTCCTCCCTTCCTATTGACTCTCTCTCTCTCTCCTCCTCCCTTTCTATTGACTCTCTCTCTCCTCCCTTCCTATTGACTCTCCTCCTCCCTTCCTATTGACTCTCTCTCTCTCCTCCTCCCTTCCTATTGACTCTCTCCTCCTCCTCCCTTCCTATTGACTCTCTCTCTCCTCCTCCCTTCCTATTGACTCTCTCTCCTCCTCCCTTCATATTGACTCTCTCTCTCCTCCTCCCTTCCTATTGACTCTCTCTCTCCTCCTCCCTTCCTATTGACTCTCTCCTCCTCCCTACCTATTGACTCTCTCTCTCCTCCCTTCCTATTGACTCTCTCTCCTCCCTTCCTATTGACTCTCTCCTCCTCCCTTCCTATTGACTCTCTCTCCTCCTCCCTTTCTATTGACTCTCTCTCCTCCCTTCCTATTGACTCTCTCTCCTCCTCCCTTCCTATTGACTCTCTCTCTCCTCCTCCCTTCCTATTGACTCTCTCTCTCCTCCTCCCTTCCTATTGACTCTCTCTCCTCCTCCCTTCCTATTGACTCTCTCTCCTCCTCCTCCCTTCCTATTGACTCTCTCTCCTCCTCCCTTCCTATTGACTCTCTCTCTCCTCCTCCCTTCCTATTGACTCTCTCCTCCTCCTCCCTTCCTATTGACTCTCTCTCTCCTCCTCCCTTCCTATTGACTCTCTCTCCTCCTCCCTTCATATTGACTCTCTCTCTCTCCTCCTCCCTTCCTATTGACTCTCTCTCTCTCCTCCTCCCTTCCTATTGACTCTCTCTCTCCTCCTCCCTTCCTATTGACTCTCTCTCCTCCTCCCTTCCTATTGACTCTCTCTCTCCTCCTCCCTTCCTATTGACTCTCTCTCCTCCTCCCTTCCTATTGACTCTCTCCTCCTCCTCCCTTCCTATTGACTCTTTCTCTCCTCCTCCCTTCCTATTGACTCTCTCTCCTCCTCCCTTCATATTGACTCTCTCTCCTCCTCCCTTCCTATTGACTCTCTCTCTCCTCCCTTCCTATTGACTCTCTCCTCCTCCTCCCTTCCTATTGACTCTCTCTCTCCTCCTCCCTTCCTATTGACTCTCTCTCCTCCCACTTTCCCTCTTTTATCCATCTTATTCTTTCCTCTTTTTTCCTTTCCTCTCTTTTCCTTCATCTCTCTCTCCCTCTTTCTATCCCATCTCTCCTGTTTTGTTCTTTTTTGCTGTCCTTTCACCGCCTCCCCACTCTCTCTCTCTCTCCCTCTCTCTCTCTCTTCTCTCTCTCTCTCTCTCTCTCACTTTCTCTCTCTCTCTCTCTCTCTCTCTCTCTCTCTCTCTCTCTCTCTCTCTCTCTCTCTCTCTCTCTCTCTCTCTCTCTATCTTAAGAGGCATTTAGATCCAATTCTCATGATACAATGTTATTGATATTAGTTGTCAGTATAGCACTTATCATGATTGCTGCCTTCAATGTTGTAATAGCTGAACCCATCTCCCTTTTCAACTTGCCATTGGTGCAAGTGCATGACATTTACATATGTGATGTGAAGTTGTAAACTGATGAGTTACAGAACATTGCTCATTGACAAAAACCAGCTTCTATTTAGCTCTTTGCCTATTTTGTGTAGTTCTTTAACCATTTTGTGCAGCTTGTTTAATATATAGTGAGTGTTAGTGGAGGGGCATTCTGATTGCAATGTGGTTAAAATAAACATAATTCCAAAGATATTGAAAAAGGCTATCAGAATGGCCTCGTCTGTACCCTATTATAATCATTACGACCACATTGCCTTTTCCAAAGTCCAAACATAAATTCTATGAGTTATACAATAGGGTATTGAAATTGTTCTTGAGTTAACATTTTTGAAAGTACTTGCAATTTTGTTAATGTAGCTCTAAAATTACAATCCCTTCTTTGTTATGTGTGGCAAATTTGGTCCCAGAATCTTTACTAAAACATCTGACTGTTCAGAGCTTATTTATAAGAACTGCTCAAAACATGATGGCTATTTTCCAAAAACCAACTCAAGGGCAGTTTCTATACCCTATTGTATAACCCAAAGAAATCGTGTTCGGGTGGATTATGTAATGTAATGGATTAAGTAATACGTCATCTTCTTATTCACACATTTTCAAAAGGTGACGCACAAGGCTATAGAAATTGCCTTTAATTAATTTTTTTAGAAAGTAGTTGCTATCGTGTTTCAAGAATGAAGGCACAGCTGGAGAGGGTTGAAAAAACTGTTTAGTTCCTTTCATTGTTGATGAAAGAGGTTAAAACTCCTTTGATTTTTGTGTCTAAGTAACGTATGTAATTTCACTTACCCTTTACCCTGATGCATGCCAGCCCCTCCTGAAATTCATCCTGTCATCCAGCCCACTAAACACTATCTCAATCTTCTACAATCAGACTTGCTCTCACAGATACCTGTATTATCATTCCAAAGGGGACAGTTTCATTTTTCATTTCCAGTGCATTTGAAGCCAAGTCATCTTTTGACACCCAGAAAGGCATAAGGTCTGTGTAAAAGTATAGGAGTTTATATACGCCCTTCTGGCTCCAAACAGACAAAGTATTCTTGGCTTGGGTATCACAAACTATCAAAGGAACAAGAAGAGACAATGCGACTCCTCAGAAGGATGTGTCTTGTCATCCATAGGCATCGGATATCAATTCAAACACAGCAATCAGGATGAATTGCAAATATATTCCTCTAGCCCAATCCATCGGTACTTGTGCATTAGTATCAGTATCCCTCTGCAAAACAGTTCCCTCTATCTGGAGCCAGAAGGGCATTGAATCTCTGTTCTAGTATACAAGTTTAATAATGCCCTTCTGTCTCATCCAGGAACAATTAATTTCTTCTTCTTTTCCAATCCATTAACGTACATGTAATAGTTATTATGAATAGTAAAATTGCAGTGTCTTGATATGTGGTCTTTCAGTCACAGACATGCTAGATCGGCTGATAATGGTAGTTACCTTGTAAAGGCTAGTCATAAGACAATATCAAGCCTAAATGGCCTTTGTTTTAACTGAAAAGTGACCGTACTCTGGAACTTAAATTTTGATACATAGTGCTGTATGCACATCCCATTTAGATCCTCATTTATTAGATCTAGGCTTACATAACGTTATATTTTGTATCTTTGAATACTGAAATGCCTGCAATTTAATTTTTAAAAATATGATACAGTGTGTAATAGATTCTACACTACAGATGATATGTAATAACACTAGTTTCACTGATACAGTGTTTTCATATAAATGCTGTACAAAACTTACAAGCTTATTACACCAGCTGTGGACAAACTACCATATTAGAAAGTTCAGGGCATATAAGGAATTTCTTCCTCATTTACCTGGGTTGAGAGTATCAAATGTAGGAAAATGATTTGTCAAAAGACAATCCACTGCTCCATACCATCTTTCACTGTGGAAAAAGACTTTTAATGTTTGCATTTATCTGTTACCCATTTAAACACCTGGGTCGAGACTGAGAAATAAGGATAAATACCTTGCCATCAGACAGGTTAATGCTCTATACCATCTCTTACTGTGGGCAAGGATTGTATACATGTTTGCATGTTGCTGTGTATAACTCAACAGCTTCACAGACGATGCATGCACCTACAAAACAGGGTTCAATATTCTCTATTTACCTTTCAAATGGAGAGAATTTCTGCAGACCACGTCATACGTGTGGCCCCCCTCTTAAACGTGCCTAAAATAATGGAGTATCAATTTGGAGAACGCTCGCTGAAAAATCTGTCCTGACGGCGAATGCCATCGGAAGATTCTTCCACGGAAAGGTACATCGATGACTGTATGCAGAGTAATTTGCCAATGCATATAAAAGCTAGTTGGTTAGGGGAAATATAAGCCAATATTTATGATGCCTTGCCACTATGCTATTATTGGGTACTAGAAGTGATTTAGAACTTGCTAAATGCAGTTGAGGTGAATATTCCCCCTTTAACAAAAAAAATGAAATGAAAATAATTGACACTTTCACATTGTGATAAAAACTAAAAAACCTACTGCATCAGAACCTGTCAAATATTGCATCGGAAGACTCATTATATATATATATATATATATATATATATATATATATATATATATATATATATATATATATATACCACCCAAAGTAATATACAGTACATGTAGATCATGTTTAAAATCAGTGTGTGAACACTGCAGGATCGATTGCAACATACATATCACTTTTGAAGTGGCAGTCCTTAGGTTGAATTTATGGTTTAATGATACAGATGACACTACACAAATCAGGACAGATAAAGTAGAACAGCTTATAAGTGGGTCATACCCTTAGGAAATAACCCTTAAAGTCCTATTCACATATGAACCAGTAACCTGCCTTGCAAAACTCACAACCTACATAGAAACCTACCGGTACTTTTAAAACAAGTGAAGGTAGTCAAATCGTCCTTGTTTTCACGAAGTGACGGTAGTGAGGAAAATCGTAACGCAAAGTGAATGCAATTTTTTTTCACTTCGTGAAAACAAGGACGAAATGTACAATGTACTGTAGCTGCATGCAACAAAGACACCCAAATGCACTTAATTCATTATCAATGAATTAAAAGATAGGCAAATGTAAATCTTGTATCATTTTGAGATGTTGTTGTGGCAGTTGGGTATACCATGTCACATAAAAAAAATGGCTTCACATTAATATAATAGTTAGATGAAGGTTTATGATAGTGCACATGTACACATGTCCATATTAAATTATGACTGCTAGTGATTTAATGTTAAAAGAGTCAAATTTGTGTTTAAAAATTCATAATACTTACATGTGATAATTGGGGCGCGGGAGTACATTGGAAAGTTTGAAATGAAAAAAAAAATGTTTGATTTGGAAATTGAGGAATTTGATGAATTTATTTTTCCTGATTTTTGTTACAAAACCTGTTCTGTAGGTCTTTGAAAATAAAAGAAATGTGATTTTTTTTTGGTGAAAAATAGATTGTCTTTTTCTCGGTTATTCTGTTGTTTTTAACAAATAGCTGACTTAAATTGCTTAACTGCAATTTACCTTCATGTACGAGTATCAAAGATTTCTTTTTTTGAGACTGAAAGAGTTAATTGTGATTATTTATTATCATTTTCCTCAATCTCTTGGATACTGCACACCCTCATCATAATTTAATGGGAAAGCATCGTACGTATTAAAAGGCTTACCAAACTACCATCTCTCCCCTAGCGCTGTTTAGTTTACATGTGACCCAAAAGCTAAATGAGCTGTGCATGTAATTATACAAATGCGTTGACCTTATCGCAACTCAAGGGCATAACAGTACTGTACTTCATCAGTTTTATATCTAGGAAGATAATGCAATGCTTTTATTAGCCAATGATCAATTCCTAAAAGGGCATTAATTGCAAATAGTGATCACCTTTCTTGCTCTTGACAGGCAATAACTACGATGATATTTTCATGAATGCAGTTTATTTTAAAGAAGTGAAAATTGTACAGGGGGGTTTCATAAATACATATTTTTTCATATCAGAATTATTTTCATGAAAAGAGCCTTACCAGATTTATATAAATGCTGAACTTCAAGATTTTCTATGCTATAAGCCTACATTGTATGTTCACATCTTAGCCTGATAATAGCACAATTGTGGCAGTAATGTTTAACAGAATGATTGTCACACACGTGGGTTCATTTGCATTAAAAATTACGATAGAATGCAAATTATGCAATCAATAGAAAGGACCCTTTCATTTGGCCTATTGTAATCAAGGTTTCATAACCCTGTGAAAAGGCTTAACCTTGATATTGGCCAGTGCTTTGAATTGTTTTGAATGTTACAATCAAATATAAGCTGCATGCAATAACAAGTTTGATGCAATAAGATCCTCTTCCTTCAGGTGAGTTTTTGACAGGAAAAAAGTTAGAAATTTGCTTCTGATGTACATGTACATGTAAGTGGTTGTTTATTTGCAATCTATCCAACATTCAGAGAGCACTTATCCTGGCAAGAGCTTTCTGTAATTGTATTATGATGGATAATCTTTCAGAGAGAAAGATAGAGAGAGGTAGAGAGTGAGAGAAAGCTCTAGAGAGTGTGTGAGAGTGAGTGTGTATGTGAGATAGAGAAAGACAGAGAGAGAGAGAGAGAGAGAGAGAATGAGAGAGTGAGTGTGTGTGTGTGTGAGAGAGAGTGAGTGTTGTGAGAGCGAGAAAGAGACAAAGAGAGAGAGGGAGAGAGAGAGAGAGAGAGAGAGAGAGAGAAAGAGTGAGATATGGTAAGAGACAGAAAAAGAACAAGGTTATATTCCACCAAATACTTATCTCTTTATTGCTTTGATTGTTTCAGCAGTGTTTGTAGCTTGTAGCGTGTCCTGGTACATGTATACTTCTCACTAATATTAATTTGGGTTATCTACCTCTTAAGTGCCAGACGGTGTAGGATGTATTTACCATTGGCTCTTGGGGTTACCTTGCCTAAAACTCATACAACGTGATTGTTTTTTTGTGCCCTGTGTCGGAGGGGTTGTAAAGCTTCTTCTCACGATATATTTCTTTCATTAATTTTGTCTGTTGTGAGCCAGAAGGGCGTTATTAAACTTCATGTAAAATTAAATGAGTTAATGCCCTTCTGGCTCTCAATAGGCAGACCATTTGAGCTATCTTCTTAACAAGAGGAATACAATACGTGTATACTCTGGCATTTTAGATAAGAGTGCCGTATCAATTATCATGAAAGAAATTTCCACTCCTGGAGAAATCTTTCAAGTATGGAATTGTCATTTGAAGTCTGTTTTGCTGATTATTATTTTTTAAACCCAGTTCAGGGATAGCTCCATAAACTTTATTTCTACAAACTTTCATAGTCTAAACCTAACCAGTAATTCGTCCTTGTTTTCACGAAGTGACGGTAGTGAGGAAAATCGTAACGCAAAGTGAATGCAATTTTTTTCACAACCGTCACTTTGTGAAAACAGCGACGAATTTGACATGTCAAGAATACATTTACATTGTCAATGAGAAGACATCATTGTCACTGAGGCTTGACAACCCATCACATGAAATCATGAGTAGTATTAAGATTAAATTCTGCACAGGTTTTACATTGTACTTTTGTGTAGAAGTTCAAGTGTGTGATTTGTACTTCCTCATTTTCTTTCTTCACTGGACATTCCATTTTCTTTGGCATTATATAGTCCATCCTGAGTGAGGTTCACTGTCTTTCCTGCATAAAACATGATTCCAGGCAATGCTTTCTATGATATTGCTTACTGATGTTTAAACCATCGGGAAAACAACTTTGTACTTTCTATGATCTCAAAATGCAACATTTATTTTCACTTGTATGCATATACAAAAAAAAAAGAGTATGGGGCTAACTTTACCCCTTCCCCCCTCAAAATAAGGGGGCTATTTTAAAAACTGAGACTAATGAAAACAGACCTATGTATAGGGTTACTGGACATACACTTGTATATTGACTGAGAGATACTACAAGGAGATCATTCATAGGAGGGATTGACAGCTAGTCAATGGAATACTTCCCATTCTTGACTAGTCCCCTGCAAAATGTGTAGACCAATGATTGATTGAGTAGGGACCAGGGCTTGGATGATGGCAGTTATCCTAAGAACTTGGAGAATGTGCCCTTGTGTGAATGGAATGGGTACAACCCCCTCCCCCCACTCTCTCTCTCTCTCTCTCTCTCTCTCTCTCTCTCTCTCTCTCTCTCTCTCATTCTCTTCATACCACTTGTCAAGTTTACATCGGTAGTCTGGAAGTTTGGAATGAATACACTTGTCTTTCAAACATAAAAAGTATATATTCAATGGAGGGGGTTGAAAGAAGATTTTGAGGGACTTTCTTGATCATGCATGTGTCCTTAAGGGAAAAAAAAAGAAGAGAAATATCGTTGAATTTGCTTGTCACAACGTCATCAACATTGTATAGAAAGTGCACTTACATGACATCCGTAGCATTCAATCCCCAATACCATTAAATTTGATAGGACTTGACCTTTATTTTAGAACTTTTTGGATGTGCTGACCTTATCCCAAGTGCGTGCTTCAGACCGTGAAGATGGCATATCCAAGACAGATCAAATTATACCTAACACTGTCTCCCTTCCGGTGGTGGTGGTGTATACGTGGATTCCCCTTTCTCTTCTATCCATGTTTGCAACGAGGAAGAAAATGCAGAAGAAGATTCATTTATAGCTGCTTTGATGTGCAAGACGTTTTGTCAGCCGTGGAAATTGAATTACGTTCTACTTTATGGATTTATGGAAACGATAAGAGCCTATGTCTGTCTCAATCTGCTCTTCTTCTTCTTTCCTCGTCTCTTTCTCTGTCTTTCATTCCCCCTTTCTCTCCCCCTGTTTCCCTTTTTTCTCTCTATTTCTCTCTCCCTCTTTTTTTTCTCTCTCCTGATTTCTCTCTATGGAACATGTACTGATTTTAGCCAGATTTTATTGAGAAGTACCTCAGTTTACAATTTAACAGAGACTTTTTAGTCATTTTATTTGTATCCCTTATTATCTGTCATTTTTATAAGGAAAAACATTTTAATAGTCGAAGTAGTGCAGTATCCTGTTTTGAAAAGTTACAGTGTTATTTTCAATTCTAAGCAATGACAGAATGTGAAAGAGCAATCTTTATGAGATGGTGAGTAAAGTAACTGCTGCTTCAATTTCAAAGTAAAAGAGGACAATATAGGCCTACCCCTAAACGTGTATAGTAGAAAATGAAATGCCCTTTATGTTGGGAGAAGACATAATATCTTCTAGTGTATGTTTACTTGGAACAAGTGGAATAGAAATTCAAACTTCTTTTGTACTGTAAAACACCTACAGGTGTACATGTACTACTTCAGTTCCAAATGTCAATGGTGAAAATGGAAAACCTGGATCAATTTTGGTCATTTTGTGGTAACGATTGATTTCATCAAAATGTAGAGATTAAAAGAAAAAATGAAGACCACAACAGCTGTGTTCATTAACTTCATTCACCTGATATTCTTTATTTTTTTGCCTTATTTCAGATTCACTTTTATGAAGAGGAGAAATATCAAACACTTGAAAGCGCTAACTGCTTCAGTCGTAGATTGAGATTAATAACTCTTAAGATAAACCAGATGTTATAAGTGGAAATATTTTTTCTGCATTCCAACATACAATTTTATTTTTTAATGTTTGAAACTTAATGTTGTGACACAATTTTTGAGGAGCTGAAATTCTCTTCTAGATATTGAGGTATCATGAAAACATCTGGCAGTAATGATATACTTCTTGATGTTCTGTGACATCTTAGGATAAATAATTCACTCAGGATTTGTGATTCTTTAAGTGTTTGCAATTCCTTGGGATTTACATAGCGTCGTCCTCGTCCGCATCATTAGCTGCTCCCCCTCTTGTGAATGAAGAGGTTGAGGGAGACTTAAACAAAACACTGCAATCGTTCCTGTCTGGAGCAACTATCCATTTCATCCCTCACGGACAAAAAAGAGCGATTATCAGATGTTGATTTGCGTGTGTGAGAGTGCGTGTGCTTCTAATTCAGCTCAGTTGAGGGGCTTTCTACACAGAGTCGACAGTTTAAGGAATACCGTTGTCGTGCAGGGGTAGCATTTGGAACACTTTGTGATTGTGTTGCTGGAAGCTGGAATGACATTTCACCGTTTGGAGCCCCAGTCAAGCCAAGTTCCTGTTGGCAAAGTCTGATCTCTACCAAAACACACTCCACTAAGCTTCAGCATTATTTCAACGAGGATAAACTCGGAATTGTGTTTTTACTTTCAACATTGCTAATTTGATGTACATGTATAGTTCAGTGTTAACTTACCAGGAGGCTAATTATTAAACTCTACAGGTAACTATTGGACTTTGTTAATTTGGTCACCAAATAATTTGTTCTTTATATTGCCAAAGGAATCTGCACAGACTGCACTAAGATGAAAAATAGTCATTGCTTTAATATGTCAGCAACTGTAGTAGAATGGTAACTCGCAGCCAAATTACTCTTGAAGCTACTCTGGTCAGTTCTCTCATCTTGTATTCAATCTACACTGTGCCTGAGTAGCAGTTTTTTCCAGACTGAAGAAGGAATTATTATTCCATCTGGTCTGCACTCTTAATGCAATTTTCAGATATTTCTTTGATTGCTTTTGCAAATTCACTTTGATGGGCACGAAGATAGTCATCTAGAAATCTGTGCGGGATCAAGGAGCCTCAGTTACATGTACTTCCTAGAATCTCACATATCATCTTGTCAACAACATCTGTTGTGTGCTCAGTCATACTTTTCCCTTCGCCAATCTACAATTACAAGAGAAATGGAGAAGAAGTTGATTATCATATTGATTCTTTTATGAGCAACCACTTTTTAGCGCAACAGCATATACGTGTATCTGTGGAGGACAGAACGGGAGAGAGTGAACGCTCTTTGTGACTTGTTCAAGTGGAATAAATGGTCGGGTAATTATTGGCTTTTCACAAGCAGTTGCTCACAGAAGCATAATCATCGTTTGCCTCTAGACAACTGGAAACGTTGGAAAGATAAACTACTATCTTGGAAAACCAGCAGTTGCAAGAAACAACTTATTTTACCTTCAGCAAATCGTGGAATATCGCATCAGTTATTGTCTTGCGCCCAGCATTTATTGGGAATTTATTTGAAAGTCATTTTGTGGGATTTTTCGCCGGACTGAAAGATATTTGAAGTTAAGATGAATCCTCATTACGTACCTGGAAGCTTAATCCCGATCCGCCACAGGCAACGCCTCAACCGCCCTCGCAGGGTCACGCTGGCCAATGTCGATTTTGGGTAAATATGCATACAGTAATCATTTACATATTCTGAATATAACTATCAGATAATGAACTTACATGTAATATGTGGTATATTTTTATTATATTGTCAGATATTTAATCAGAATTTTTTTTGTGTGTGAATCTCCCGACAATGATTATATGATGATGTTCAGGACAAATATTAAGGTGCTAGAATTTTGTACCTGTGCCTCCTAAAATAAAGTATGTGATTTCAATGCCTTTAAAGATTAGAATTATCTCATAATTGTTGATAATTTTTGTTCTTGTTTAATTTCCCTGTATAATTTAAACCAGAGCTCGGATAATACCACCAAAATAGCATGGTGTTCTTTTTGTCAATACTTCCACAAATTCCCTAGGTACCTTTGATTTGGTCTACTGTGCAAATGAAATATAATGTAGTACAGGATATTGTTCTCAATTTACCAAATGGATATTTGCCTTTATTTAAACTTTCAGGCTTACTGTGATTTGAACTGGAGGTTATAACAGAAATAGAAACACATTGTAAAGTTTGCCACCATTCATAATTGTTGGACCAACATATAATTCATGTTACCCAAAATAGTATTGTAGTTTCGTCTGGGTCATAACTCAATACCATACATGTGCATTCAGTTAACATTAGGTCACAAGATAGTATAATGTAGGTCATAAAATGTTGATCTTTGCTCTTCTGACTGTTTACTCCCCCAAATAGGCAACTGATGATGCTTATTGCAGGTGGTTTTGGTTTGTTTTGAAAGCAAATGTGCACTGCGATTCTATTTTTAAACATGACAGTCAGTACTAAATTTAACATGACTCACAAGAGTGTCGTTAAATTAGTGTACATTGTGATGAACAAGGTACATATTTAGGGTTATTTTATCTGACACTCTTGTATATTTGTCAAAATTTGCTGAAAGACATCCATAATTCATAAGAGATGCATTGGAATAGCCATGTTAAATACTGGTATGTCATATGTGTCATCTAACTAGAGATTTTCATTTGAAGACTGGCAATAACATCACATGACTTACTTCAATGTGAATTAAAATCATGCACCATATTCGATTCATTATTCATACGCAGAGCCAAACATAATACATCATATCTCATTTACCCCTGTCAGAATTCATCCAAATGACACTATCAGGAGACCCATAATAAATCATACTAAAGAATCTCTGTGTGATAAATGATCATTGAATAAACTGAGTATCCCTTGGAACATATCTCTTTAAGGGACAGAAGGCTGTTTACTCTTTTAAAGTATTCAAGTTAACACTCTTTGGCTCCAAGTAGACAGACAGATAATATGCTTGCCCCCCCCCTTCTGAAAACAAATCAATAACCATGTATGTATATATTTATATGTTTAAAACCATTTAGTATACTTCAGTAACATTTGAAGTCTTGTCATCAAACTACTTCTGTCTCCATAGCTGTCATCTCAGATTCACAACTCCAAACAAACATTATCCCTCCTGCCTTACAACACCAACATACCCCCATGGCTTGTATATATTCCCATGTCATGTAAAATGACCTTTTTGCAGTCAGCATAGGCTCAGATCAAGGCTGAGACACATACATGTATGTAGGAGTTCTTATTAGGGCGCGTTCATGCTTGATTTTGACGGCCAGAATCAGGCATCTGTTACGCATTTAGTTTAAAACATGATTGCGTTCATGCTCACTTTTGTAGAATCACCGAAAAACGGCGATCACGATCGCCGATCGTAAACTCACAAAAAGATGCGTTTACAATTTGTAAACGCGTTTAAATGGGGTCAACGCACTGACCTCTAGTGGGTCTACGTAGCATGCGCACACAGGTTTGCGAATCCAGCTGAAGGCCACCCAAGGAGAATTGCCTGGAGAAGTGAGCATGAACAGTGCACCGTGGAACTGCGATTACGATGAGCGTTACAAATCGCTTATTCTGCCTTCAAAATCAAGCATGAACGCGCCCTTAGTCTACAAGTTGTGCAGTTTGTAGCATTTAGTTCAGTCTGAAGGGCGTAGCCATAGGTTTGCACATACAGTAATCAGTTATCTCAGTTACACCTGTAGTCTGTTGAGAGCCAGAAGGGCATTAACTCCTCAGGTATTTGTAAAAGTAAGTGAACAAGCACGCTTTTCCCCATTCATATGTTTGATTTATTTGGTATAAATTATCAACATTGTGGCCCGAATTCACAAAGGAGGTTTGTCGGTTTGTCAACAAACCTCCTTTTGTTTCGACAATCCTCCTTTTGTTTTTTACAAACCAGGTTTGTAAAAAACGCGTCAAAAACTCGTCATATGACGTACATAAACCTCGGTTTGTCGACAAACCTCCTACGTGAATTCGGGCCGTAAAGTTCAAGAACTTGTGAACATTGGCCACATGCTGGATATGAGGCTAGAGGCCAGTCAGTGACCTCATGCATGGCATGATTTGTTGGTATGTTGCTTAGTAACCATAAGTGTGTGACATTGGAGTTTCATACGTCCTGATGTATTCCATCACAGAAAAACAACACCTGCAGCATATGTATTCTGGGATTCGTTGCCGGCACAAACATTTCTTATGCCTCCATCCACCAAAGGGGGTATGAGACATGTTTTCTGGTTGTCCATGTAAAACTGTACTGAAAATTACCTCATGAATTTGAATAAACAACATAAAATTTTAACCCTTCCTCAGAGTCTCAGCCCCATATCTTGACATTACTATTCAATTTAATACCATGTTATTTTGAGCATGTTCAAAACTCAATAAACATTGCCCAATTCTAGAGATAATCACTTTTGATTATCTTTTACCTGTCAAATGAACAGTAGGATTTCTATTTTTAGATTAACTTTCATGCATTGTTGCATTCATGAATACTGATAATTCATGTGTAATTACACTCTTTCAGTTGTTATAGCTTCTCTATTCATTTAGCTAGGCATTAAGTATATCTGTAAAGCGCTTTAGAGATATAGAGATATTGTATTAAGTGCTATATAAAAGCAGAATATTATTATTATTAAAGTCAACTCTTATGCAAATACTAATCTTGATTTAAACCAAGGCAATGATAGCATTAAATGTATAGCATTGTACCGATTTTGAATCACACTAAAATACAATATGTTTGCAGCATTGTGAGCATATTTTCTGAAGTCAAGCATTTTCTTGTAGCATTGAATCAAGAAATATATACGGCATAGTAAACGTCAGTGTACATGAATTGTGCTTGTTATATTATGCCCTGGAGTAATTATGTTGAGGTTTGTGAAACTTTAACAGTTAGGCCTTAATGTATGATTATTGCTACATGTATGTATCAAAATGGTGGATTCTAAAGAGAAAAGCACTAAATCTGATGAACCATACCCCACAGCAAACATCAATCGCCTCAAATGTATTTCATTGATTCATTATACATTACGTTACATTGTCACTGAGAAATATATAAGCGTGAAAAGCATACAATATGTTGTTTGAACAAATTTTCTCTGGCTGTATGGATTTTGAAGTATTTTCGCCTGTTTCTTGAACTTTCTTCCGTCAACGAAAGAAAAAGGAAGAAGGAAAAAGAGAAAGGATTGTGACCCGCTGCAGTCATTCAAACCATAAAGCTACTGTTTCTTGTCGATTTCACAGACTGTGACCTATCGATCAGCTCACTCTATGCTTGTGCATTTTGAAGTTGTATCTTTCTCCCGCCTCTCTCCTGCTCTCCCTTCCCTTCCCTTGTTTTTCTCTCTCTCTCTCTCCTCTTATCCACTTCTTTATTGATCACTGTTGCTATGCATTTGCATTTTGAAGTTGTCTTCTCTACCTTCCTCTCATTTTCCCTCTCACTCTAACCATGGACCTACATGTAGTACTACACATCTGTAGGAGGTCCATACCCTTTCTCTCTTTCTCTCTCTCTCTCTCTTTCTCTTTTTGATAAGGCCCCCTTCACCACAGTAGTTTGATTGTACGTGTCCTGGAATAATTTAGCAAGTGAGTATGTGTGTACCTGCATGACTGAGAGGAATTTAAGGGGAGAGTTACTTGTACAAAAATAGGAGTTATGCATTCAAGGAAGGCTCCGGGCAGAAATATGTGAAGTATAGGAATCTCACATCTAGAAAATATATTGATTTCATTTGGGTTTTTTTTCTCGCATCGACTGATCCTAGTGTTTCAGTTGCAAGAGATTTCCACCATCAGATACTCTGTCACAAAGTAAAAGGATCTATATACATATACACTCTCCTATTTCAACATAGGAAAATGTGTAGTGAACCATGCACAGCCTGTGAAAGCAGCTGTCAGAAAGCCTTGCGATAATTTTAGTTTCTTGACTTGAGAACATCCATTAACTGTTTAAAACTGACAATTAATAATAATAATAATAATAATAGTGGCTACTTGTATAGCGCACAGGTCCACCTTACGGTGTCGTATGAAAATAAATATGATCATTCTCATTTAATCAAACATGTCATCCTTGCAATTGAATAGCCATTATGTAACATGAAAAATACAGTAAAGGAGTGCCATGTTGGGAAGGGAGGGTGTAAGATACTTATTACTGTCTTTTATCTTTTTGAAGTTAATTGACTGCTAATAGAGTTTTCAGAAGAGCAAAACTCTTTTAACTCTCACTTAACTAGTATACCGGTAGTGCTCACACGTCACAAGCGTGTATTAAAGCCTATGCGCGACACACCTCCTGCCAACTGGTATATATATATATATATATATATATATATATATATATATATGACCTTTCAGAATAACGATTTGCTAACTGAGCACTAATTGAGCGCTAAGTGAGCTTTCAGAATACCGTCCCAGGTATTTAAAATTTTCTGTTCATCTTTGGCTTTGCCTTTTGGGCCATTCGAGTGAACACATTTTTCATTTTATACACCTGATTACAATCCTGGATCTCTTCCTGTTTAGTGACCATCTCAATGAAAAGAATTTTGATTGAATGCCTTTCATAGGCTTGACTCCACGTGAATACAAAGTTGTAGATGAACTATATCCCAATGGTATGATCATGGACCTAAAGGAGTCCATGGCATGATCAATCACACAAAGCTTCCTTGTAAATAGTGACAAACGTTAAGAAAAGATTGCCTGCCATTTCACGATTGCTGGAAGTAAGGTATGAAGAAGATGGTATTTTTGTGGAGGTCAGAAAACTAATATTTCTTTGTATTTCATGGCCAGGTTTATGTTTATGAGGTTAAAGTATTAGGTTTGTTTTCTTTGGACCCCCTTGGCAGTTTTGTGTCCTCATTTGTGTATTGTTTCTTGACTGTTTTATATATTGTGTTACCTTGGCGAAATTATATGACCTGACTGGAGTAGAGTGAATGACCAACCTTTGACCCACTCTCTTTCCTCTCTAGCTGTCAGCAAATGTCAAAATGCATCTGGAAAAAAAGGATTCAAAGTTACATATTTGGTATCACATAAATACTCAAAATCTTTACTCTACATATTGTTATGCATTAAAAGGGAGAACAATTTTTTTTTCCAATTCTAAATTCCACATGGGGATTATTTCATTGTGTAATACTCGCTGTGCAATATTTAGTGAACTGAGACTGGTCAAGAATATTGAGGGATAAAATTCAAATTTCTTGGTCTAGCAGGGATTGATCCTGCAAAGTTTATCTGCAGAGACATCTTTTCTATGCCAAACCACATCTTCAGATTTCAATCTTGTTTTATTTCATCCTCCAGGCTTACTGGTCCATAATTCATACTTGTATTTTTTCTCTCCATCAGTTGCGAAAAGTGAAGTAAATTGCAAGTTGAATCTCTTTATGCCCCCAAGAAAAAGATATGAAATTACCTTTCAATATGGACTTAGACTGCAAAGGTCAAAGTGAACAATCTTTAGGCAGACAAAGTGCTATTTTGGGATGGAAAAACCAACAATAATTTTTTTCTTTGAAATTGTCTCTCACAGAGGGCAGGCTATCTCCCTAAGGGGTTCGTGCATACTTTCTGTCACAGTCGATCATGAGTTGGTGTTAATACCTTCACGCTAGATAGCAAATTATGATATATATATATATATATATATATACTATTTTTCTCTCTAATGTTTTCCTTTTAGTATAGTTGCTGTCACGATACCATTGATATACAGCCCACCTAAACAATAAATGCCAAACCACATTCTGATTTCTGAATAGTTTTCTTACTTACATGTATGAACACAGTAGGGACTCTTTTCATAGTTTATGTAAGGATAAAAGGCAACGAATTGGTGATGGTTGTCAAAATGACTGGCATGAACATAATTATGTTCTATATGTGAATGCATGAATGATGCTACACAACAAGACAATACAAATCAAGATATTTGTTAAGAAATAATAACTTGTGTATGATTTTGCAACCCAAAACCATCAACAAACTGAATGAACAATACTAAAGAAAGAATAAACTACTCGTTTCAGAAGTAATAAAGACTTGCATTTGAATTGCATCATAAGACGTGAGAAGTTAGGATTAAGAGGTTTTATGTGTATTGGGTACTTTTTGAAAAATAGGAAGGAGGCCCTTTTTTTTTCTTCTTTTGTTCCCTTCAAAATGGCCGCTTAAAATGGCCGCTCGGTACATTTTCCCTGACAGTCAGGCTATTTTTTGAAGATGGCCGCCAGCATTTAAAAAAAAAATAATTAATCAGAAATAGATCCATTTTAGCAGTGTTTTTCATTTTTTTTTCTTTATTAATTATTTAAAAAAAAGAAAAAAGAAAGGAGGCGACCCCCAAAAAGGAAGCGGACGGGGACCCTAAACATGTATATTATTTTGAATGGCCTTATGGATTTCCATAGAGAGCCTCAGTGCGATGCTTCCCAGTGGAAAGGGCATGATATAAATCTTAATCACACATTTATGCGAGGGAATCAAATAAAAGCCATTAAGCAGCTCAATGCACCCCCATGCACTTCCTTAGCTAGCCTGAAAATGTAATAACCGAGATGATATTCGTTTGGTCCGCGCTATCTCTCAGGATATATATAGTCTGCTTTCCAAATATTGACCAACTTTGATACAATAATAGAGTGTGAGTACAAGGTCGAGATAAATCTATAAAGATATGCTGCCATGGGATGGATGAACTACTGAGATAAATAAACATGTTCTTGTGATAAGGAGATGGAGCTCGTTTAAAGGCACTGTCTTCTGTATATATGTAGCCCTTGTACTGACAAAATATACATATTCAAAGTCATAATCTTACAAATTTGATGTAACATGCTTCAAAGTACAAATAAATAATGAGCATATATTTTTCATTTCAGATAAACAGTGTTGATTATAAGTAAGGAGATCAAGCTAGTGTGAAGGTACTTATTTACTATTAGCGTATTTGCTTGTGCATAGACCTGGTACTTCAAAATCATAAAAATAAGTTTCCTTCAGTAAGAATCTTAAGAGTAAGAGAAGTTGAGTAGAGGTATGAAATAATTGTTTGCAACATAGTTACTCATTAATACAATGATAGGCATCATCTTTACTTTAAATCAATTTTTCTCAGTATTTCTAAAAGCTTTTAGGACTGTCGATCACAAGGTCCGCGCTTCGAGTCAAGCCACGGCACTAACGTCCTTTGGCAAGACATTGATCTACATTTGCCACACTCAACCCTGGTGATGTAAATGGGTACCTGCCAGGAATTAATTGCTTGAAACGCTAGAGTGCCGTAATTGTAGCCGTGCTAAAGCCAGGGTGATAATCAGGAGCGTACTATATTAATATGTCCACACAGAGAACATGTCATAATCTTTAAAAGCAATAAAGATACACATCTACAGATAATTTTGCACGCATTTCTTTGAAACCAAACCACACGTACATGTAAATGATAAAAAACATTTGTCTGAGTCAACATTGTGTATTTGCATTATAAAGTACACATTCTCTGTTACAACTGTGTGAGAGTTAAATATTGTCTTTTAAGAAACATCAGTATTGTCAAAAAGTGTCTTTTAGAAACATGTGATGATACGTTCTAAATATATCCAAAAGCCGATCTACCCTGAATCTATTTGTCAAGAACAGCTCGGTGGCTCGTACCGCATAGCAACAAATATATCCCAAGTCTCTAATGAGCGCCTTACAAACTGAGTGAGAAAAGAATATTTGCCCAAATATCTCCTTACTTCAAAACCAACCCTGATACCACTAGAATTTGAAACTGATCCAAAGGCATTATGCAAAGAATGAAAAATGGAATTCTTGCCAAGACCAAGAAACATTTTCCTTCCTATTTCTCCACTTTGATACGTCAAGCTAAGAACATGCCTTATGCCTCATACAAATACAAATTCACATCAGCCCGTGTTTACTTGTGGTAACAGTATCATGGCCTGCAGCCCTTTCAATGGTGGTACATTGTATAGAGCCCGCTTATAAGTTCATTTCTGTCACAGCATGTCTTGTTGAAACCGTTATTAGTATCGCTCATTATTATATCAGCCCTAGCTCCCAAGGTCACTTGTTGTGTTGATGTTTGGACTTGATGTATAACAAATCCTTTATCGGGCACGAAAGATATCATTCACTTTTTAATTTCCTGTACCAGTACTTTTGTCATAAGTCAAAGTCAGTTGACTTACATTTTTTTTCCAATGCCATTGTGTATATATAATTTGGGAGTACTCTAACAGTGAAAAGTTACATTTCGAGACCAAATCATGGGCTGGAATATACAAACATTCTAGACTATTTTAATGTGATTGTAAGAATGTGTTCAGTACATGTTATCTGTCAATAACAAAAATTACCCAAAACTATAAATGTTGGAATTTTAGGTAGGTACAGTGTACTAAGTTTAATTTTCTTTCTCCTTTGCATGTTATGACTGCCAAGGAGTAAATTAAGAGGATATTCAAGAGTTTGAGAGGAAGAGAAAAAAAGAGTAATATAGAAGAGCTAGAGAGAGAAAGAGAGAGAGAGAGAGAGAGCGAGAGAGAGAGAGAGAGAGAGAATGAGAGAGGGAGAATGAGAGAGGGAGAGAATTAGATGTAGAGATATGGGGAATGAAAGAGAGAGGGATATGGGGAGATGGAAAGAGCAAGTAATATGAGGAGGGAGGGAGAGAGAGAAAGGGGAGAAAGAGAGCAAGGTGAAAAATGATGAATAACTTACAAGTAACACAGTAGAAGAATTTGTAAGAGGCATGCTGTCTCTCCCAAGGCTAAGGCAAAGCTGTCAAGTGTATAAGGGGCTGATGGAACGCTTTCTTTAATCCTGCTAAAATGTTTGCCTGGCTGCGTCGGCGCATATCCGATCTGCATCATTTAGGATATTGCAATGAGGCTCTTAAAACCTTTCCAAGAGGACGGAAGGCAGGTATTAGCAAGTAACAACATCTCTTGGATAGGCTCACAGAAAGTGAGTGCAAATACATCCTCTTCTTGAAAAGTAGTTTTTCTTTCTCGACCCTTGACCTTCGTAGTCAAGGGTAGAATGGTAAAAAGGCCAAAGGGTCAGGTGATTTTGTTTTCTACTTCTATACATTGTAGAAACAGTTTTTATCTCTTTCACTTTGTGTCTTTTAACTTAAAGGGATTGTTTAACAATATTAAATCTGAGATACACGGCCCTACGTGTTATCAGTGTCTGTGATAGGGTGTAATATTGAAGCCAAAAAAAAATTACGCTTCAAAATAATCAAGAAGTGCCTCAAAAAAGTAAAAATCTTTGAGTGACCGGTTTTACCATACTCCTTTTCTTCAATAGACTGTAGTGTTATGAAAACCGTTTGGCAAACAGTTTTCAAAATTTGTAACTTCCAATCATAAATATCTTGATAATCGGACAGGCGATCAGCTTTTAAAAGTCATGGGGTTCCTGACTGACCTAAAGGTTTATAAATATCAGTGCAGCATGAGCTAAATCCAGAATCTGAGACAAAGTTACAGGATCCCTTGAAGCTTAGAGTTGGAAAAAAAGGAATTAATCTCATGAAAATGCTTGCTGATGTTACATTGAAAGTATCCCTAAAGAGTGATTCCCACCTCACATTTACATTAAACATCAGTTTCCTTTTTTCAAATTCTGAAATGTTCTAACATGTATCAATGAATTTTTCCCTGGACAAATGAGGTACAAATACTAAACCTCAAAACAGTGTGGCCTAGAGCTTTAAAAAAATATTTTGAAGCACTAAATTAAATAGTCCTTGAGGTGTATAGTTCTTTCCAGTATTTACATCTGTAATTAAACAGTAAGGGTATTAACATAACATTAGCATTACATCCTCTTTGCAATCAAGCCAATGACTTTGTACTTTTTTCTTCACTTGCAATCTGTAAATAGCTGTTGCATGTGCTTACCTAATGCACTTGGAGAAAATACACAATGTTGTCAGTCCATTGCAGCAATTGTTTATATCTCCTTGTCAAAGTTGACAAGCTAGCCTAGGTTAGAATGCTCCTCCTCTGATCATATTGAAAGTGCACAGGCTAAGTGCTTTTAGGCATCAATAATATCATCAGCTGAATAACAGCAGAGAGGTCGTTCTGTTAACTGAGTATGTTGACTTACCACCTTCTGCATCTGAAACTGACAGACTTCATCTCATGGTGGGGGGGGGGGGGGTGGGTGTATGCTAATTGCTTTTAGACATGAACAACATCTCCCTCTGAATCCCTAGCAAAGTGGTTGTTCTGTTTACAGATTATGTTGATATAACGCCTCCTGCCTCTCACTCAGGAGAGTAGCTGCAGTCAGGACAAAGTGAACTTCTTGTTTACTAAGTGTGTTGACATAGCACCTTCTGCCTCTAAACTGCCAAAAGTTGATGATAAGGCCTGGATGAACGATGCTAATTGTTTATACGGTCTATTGACTTATTGCCTCCCTACGCTAACATGACAGGGTACATGCCATGCTTGGATTAAGCTGGAGAAGAGAAGGGGAGTGTACTATTTAACTTAGCACCTTCCTACCAAAAGATGATGTTGATTTCTACACCAACCAAATTCCAAATATCATCTCTGGATCAATCTCTGGAACTCACCTTAACCCTAACCCTAGAGTGAACTCAAAACCCTGTTGCAACCCTAACCTTAACTTTATATTTACCCAAAATAAAGCCTGAGTTGTTGCCGGAGCATGAATTTGTCAGAGCATGCTATTATACCTAATACCTACATTGTAGTTTAGTGTTATGGATGTAAGTGGAAGGCTGTGGTTATTTAGACATCAAGTTACACTAACATGTCAAACGTTTTGGGAAATTGCAATCTTAGGAAGATGTGAAAGTAGTCTGTAAGAAGGGAACGCTCTCTCTCCCTCTCTCCCTCTCTTTCTCTATCGCTCTCTCTCCCTCTCTCTCTCTCTATCGCTCTCTCTCTCTCTCATTCTCTCTCTCTCTTTCTTTCTCTCTCTCTCTGTGTCTCTCTCTATCTCTTTCTTTCTCTCTCTCTCTCTCTCTCTCTCCCTCTCTTTCTCTATTGCTCTCTCTCTCTTTCTTTCTCTCTCTCTCTCTCTCTCTTTCTCTCTCTTTCTCTATCGCTCTCTCTCTCTCTATCTCTTTCTCCCTCTCTCTCTCCCTCTCTCCCTCTCTTTCTCTATCGCTCTCTCCCTCTCTCTCTCTCCCTCTCTCCCTCTCTTTCTCATTCTCTCTCTCTCTCTCATTCTCTCTCTCTCTTTCTTTCTCTCTCTCTCTCTTTCTCTCTCTCTCTCTCTGTCTCTCTCTCCCTCTCTTTCTCTCTCTCCCTCTCTTTCTCTCTCTCTCTCTCTCTTTCTTTTCTCTCTCTCTCTGTCTCTTTCTGTCTGTATCTCTGTCCGCTTCATTTTATCTTACATACCCCCCCCCCCCCCCTCTCTCTCTCTCTTTCAGTCTGTACCTCTGACCCTGTATCTGTTTCCCTTATTCTTTGTCTCGATCTGTCTCTTATGGACACATTACTTTTCCATCTCTACTTGTTAAAACCAAACAGGTATCTCGACTATAAAGCTTCACTTACGAGAATTCTTCCACAATCATTGTTTTGTACATAACCTTAGGTCTCTAAAAAAAATATCAGTCATTACATGTATACTGTAATGTAACTGTATTGTACTATGTACACTGTACCTTACACGATTGCCCATATACTGATTCTAAAAACAAAAGTCAAATTTAATCTAAACACCAAGTACTAAATAGTTGGTTAGTAATGCATCATTGATCATATCACATTTATGAAATGTTATATATTATGGGAATTAATTAATATATCTTCTTCTTAGAGTAGAATAATGGGTTAAATATCTACATCTTGCGGTAATTTGTTCTCTTTTTTTTTTTTTTATAGAAACACATCATTAGTGCCAAACCTGAGTTAATTAATTTCGTATTACACACAAATCTCCTGCTTCAGGTCAGGATTGTCATGTTCGTCACTTGGCCCCAAATAAAAATAGAGCTGTCACTTCAGTCTGTCCGTGGAATTGAGATGACATCTTCATGTAATTCTCAGCAACTTGTATTTGATTAGGAATGGTCCACTCACAGCTAGTCTTTATTTGCAGACCCTCTTCTATCTTGGGTGAAGATTCACATTTAGAAGTTAACATAGCTATTACATGTTGGTAGTCTTCTTACTTCAGACTCATTGTCCCGAATTCACAAAGGAGGTTTGTCGACAAACCTCTTTTTTTTAGACAAACCTCCTTTTGTTTCGACAAACCAGGTTTGTAAAAAATGCGTCAAAAACGCGTCATATGACGTACATAAACCTTAGTTTGTCGACAAACCTCCTTTGTGAATTCGGGCCATTAAATGTACTATGTCCCATTTGCAGGCCAAAAAAATGAAAAAGTTAAATTCCAACTGCATTTGAAAGATAATTATAATTTAGAACTTCCCTAAAAAAGGTGGGGCTTGAAAATGTCTTCAAGTGGGAAAATAACAACTATTAGTTGTCAAATCGACTTTAGGGCTATAGAGCCCAAAAGTAATAGTCTTGATTTTCAGACAATTGTACCGAATGGTCATACGTTTTATGCTGCGCAAAGATTCAATCAGTTTAATCTTGGCCATCACAAGAAGTGGGTTATTGATGTAGACAAATGCTCATGTATCCTTTACAACTCTTTTCATGTATGTTATTACCAAAGAAGGAAAAAAGCCAGTCAATCACTCAATAGTGTCTGACAGTGAAATCTAGCAAGTAAACAGGTTTCCTTGCATAATTTGAATATGAGGACACTGCTAACGTTTAAATTTCACAGATAGGACATACATGACATATACATAATTCCTGCAAAGTTCTACAGAATTTGAGGTTGGCTGCAAAAGGGACATAGTACCTTTAAGAGGGAAAACAAAATACTCTCAGCAATTTTTATTTTCTTAGCACTGTCTGATAGAAAAGGAAAACGGGTCTCATAGTAAAGACAATGTGTAATGTATCCTGTAGCATTGCACTGAACATTGATGAAATGAAATTTTGGATATAAATTTCAGAGACACCATGAACTATAATTATACAAGTTTCTTCTCTCATCAATCTCTGAATCTATTTATATGCAAATGATGAATGCGCATGATTGAGTGATCTATCTGAGGATGTGTACAATCTAGCGTACAAAACCATTATGCTGAGTATGATAGACCCCTGTTACAGTGAGCAAAAGGCCTGGCCTAGCACTGTAAACGCACAAAAGGCCAAATGCGAGGCCAAACTGGCCGCGCATTTGGCCCTGCTCTGGAGGTAGTATCGGCCATGGCCTGGCCCGGCCTTTTCTCACTGTAAACGCATGCAGGGCCAGGCTGTGGCCCAACTGTTACCCCGGAAGTGAAAGTTCGCCGTGTATAGGAAATTGGGGAAAAGATTCACTGCAAATCGCGCGCGACCGGATCTGCACTGTGACCCCTGGCGGGCCCCCCAAATAATTGTATGTTTACATGCAGAGCGCCACTCTGACAAAATATTGAAAGGTTACAATTTAGGCCGCGGCCTGGCCTAGCACTGTAAACGCACAACATTGTAGATGGGTATTTCCATTTAGTAGGGTACCAAACTGTGACATGGGACCTAAATTTTCAAAATGTTTAAATCTTATGAAAAATGTCATATTCAATTGTCAAAACATCCACACTTTCAGAAAAAAGTGGTCATTTAATCCCTTTGTCCCATGACTTGATGTTAATATCAACCGAAACAGAACTTCACAAGGCATGTTTCACGTGTAAAGTGGGAAAAAGGGACACCAAAGTAAAAGTGTCTTGGTGCTCTATCAGTGACTTGTTATTAGTATCATGGAGTCTTTTTGCCAGGTTAATACTTTGTTGTAAGCACTTTATTCATGAAACAAATGCCAATGTCTATTCATTTGATGCAAATAAATGGCACCAATACACATTTTGGGCATTTTAAACAAAAAATGCAAATTTGGGGTATTTTCGGCTATGTTGAACAAATATATGATAGAAAAGCATAGAGATCCATCATTCATTGGAAAAAGCTCTTTAAATTGCAGTTTGGGAAATGTTATAACACCTTATTAAGTTTCATCTTCAAGTTCACATGCAAATTCCCACACATTAATTTCAAATATCATGTTTCACGTGTAAATGGGACACCAAAAATGTTGGTGTCCCCTTTACACACGAAACAAAGTCTTTGTGGAGCGATTTTGTAATCAATGCATGTATTTCTGTGAAAGAAAACTTTGAATTTGGATTGAATTTAACTTCCAAATTCCAATCAAATTAAAATTTAGTTGTATAAATAGCTTCATAGTACTTGAAGCTAGTTTTTTTCGGTCATGTGACAGTCCACGAAAAACTATACAAAAGTGTATAAAAGCATAATTGAAGAGTTGGCCGACTCCAGTAACTCCATAATCATACAGACACAAATTTTGCTGCTTCTATTCAAATCACATCATCTGTGTTAATACCCTTTATCATTCCACAATCATCAGATTAATTGTACATTTCCAAATTATCATAATTGTTGACATGTTTCACGTGTAAAAGGGACACCAAATTTCAGCAACCATGTGGTCATTTCCAAATAATCGTTATGCATTTTGTTTTTCTTTTCATGAAGTTCCATGCAACATTTAATAATACATGTAACAATGTCAGCCTTTGTATTGTGTCACCCAAAGTTAAGAGACCATATTGTTTTGGATTATTTACACAGGTTATTATGCTGATGTCATCTCTCAACCTCAAGTGCCACGGAGTGTTAAATGAGTCAAGTTCGCAATAAAGACTCACAAAACGCAGTTTTATTTAGTGTTGATTTATTTCAATGTTGACTTCAGTTCTCCATCTTCATGTTTTAATTAACATTATGTTAAATGTTTAGAGACCTCATCATTCATTGGAGGGGCGCCATCAACTAACTTTATAGCAACAACAATCATTAAAAAAAAGTTTTATATTGAGAATATAACGTTCATACTAACATTAACCTTTTCAGTTGATCATAATTCTTGTTCCTGTTCAGACAGAAATTTGTATCTCGCAGCTGATAAAAGCATTTGTTTATTGTTGACTTTAATTTTCCATCTTCAATTCTTCCTGTTTAATTATTACATTATGGTGTTTATTGACGTCATCATTGATTGGAGGGACGCCATCAGCCAAGTGAGCCAACTTTGCAACAACAATCATTACAAAAAAGTTTTATATTGAGAATATAACGTTCATACTAATAACCTTTTCAATTGATCATATTTCTTGTTCCTGTTTAGACTGAAATTTGTATCTCGCAGCTGATGTAAGCATTTGCTTTTCTGTGATCAGTCGCAGAAGGTCCCTGATACAAACAGTCTCATAACCATTCATGCAATGCAGGAATCAATAGGAATCTTGAAAACAATTGTTCACCCTTCAAAAGAAAAAGGATGATAATTGATGGGCAAATTTAGGTAAACCTCCACTTTAGTTTTTTGTTCAAGTTCCTACTGATTTCTGTATAAAGGGATTGAATCTAGCACAGTGATTTTTTAAACAAACAATATAATTTATGCAAACTTAAAATTTTGACAGCCCACGTACAGCAGGGCAAAAAGTTGACGATCAACATTACTAAATTGAAACTAGTTTTAAAATACTTAAAGGAACTCGTTCAATTTTGATACCCTGTGCTAGTCCTGTGGATTTGTTGCTTAAAGGTGTGTGACCCGATATTTTTCTCATTACCCACGCAAAATGTTAACCCTGGCCCCTGAGAGATGTTCCCTTTTGAAGATATTGGCAATAAAGTAGTAAATTACCCCCCCCCCCCCCTCCCAACCACACTGTAAGTTTGTGTTCTGTTTGATGGGGAAAATTTAAGGAACCTTTTGCTTCTAACATATTAGAACCAGTAGAGTAATTTCACTCAAATTTTAGAAGACTATTTTTATGACGCTCCTTCCTTCATGTGGAATTAGAAAGCATCATGTGGACAATTGGGTCACACACCTAACAATTATTAACATTCAAATGTTTAAGATTCCTTGTGGTAATCCAGCATTTTAGTCATACAATAAAATTATGGGAAAAATGATAAACGGGTCAAGACAGAATTCAGAAGCTTTCTATTTTTACCGATATAGGAAACAGAATTGAGTGATTTTGTTTTATAATTGTTTTATATTTCATCACTTTTTCACATTGATGTGATCCTTTACGTTACTTTATGCTTTTTTATTTCAGGATAAAGTTTGAAAATGAATTCAATCGAGTTCATCATATTGGTGAACTTGTAACAGCTAGCTCTGCCATCAAATACTGGGAGGGGGTCGATCATAACTGTAAAAATATCAGACATAGGATGGGTTGCTTCTGACTCAAATGAAAAGTCGTACAGGTCCCTCTGTCTTTGTTGCATGAATCGAACTTGAATGGGAAGATGATGACACTGTAAAAAGTAAAGAATACAATAACTTGAGTAATTTTTAAAAACATAAAGAAATGGTGAACCATTGATTTTATAATTAAAATCACCATCCTTATAAATATTCAGGGCTGTCAACTTTGGGGAACTGCTTCGAGGGAGATCGTATGCAATTCTTTTTGTTGGGCTCAACGGGGCGGGGTTGTTCAGTAAAAAATAAAAATAAATAAAATAAAAAAAATTAAAAAAATTTGAAGTGCCCACTACCCCCCCCCCCCCCCCCCCCCCCCCCCCGTTGAGTAAAAAAAAAAATGCCCTGAATATTCTGTTAATAAATATACAGAACTCAACATTGAATCGGTGCAGTCTCATGTTAAAATCATCAACTGATGAAATAAAGCCCTTTTCCCCGTGCGATTTGTTTATTTGTTTAAACTTGAAAACGCCAACACAAAATATCATATATGGGACTGGGTGCACGATCGTGACGCATTTTACGATGAGACTTTGATCGCTTTAAAATTCACATTTAACGAGCATTAGGCAATCCAAAATTATCATCTTTTAGATTAAGAACGAAATATACGTATAATTTAACGGAAATATTTCTAAAATGTAAAAGGAATATGTTTCAAACTACCGCAAAGCGATCAGATCAGAGTAACATCGTAAAATAGACACGAAAAAGATGTGCGTCGTGTCGATTTGTTTACGTAGTGATGAATTGGTGTCCTTCACAACGGTTACAGTATTAACAATATTTACGAGTAAAACAATAAATGAAGATGATTATTATTTGTAAAAACGTCTAAACTAGTCATTTTCTTGTTAAAACAGAAAAATGATGTTGCTTACCTTTGAATTCTGATTAGAAAGCCTCTCACAACGTAACATTCGTCCGCAATGTTCACAACGTAAACATGGGCGACACGAAACAATTTTGGTCTAAAAAATAATCGGAGTATCATCGCGGCAAGAACCGCATGGTAGTTTCATGCGATAGCTTCATCAGGGCTCTTTATCAACTGATTTGCTTGTTCATCAAGGCGCAGATCGTGTCGGGAGAACGATCTCAAAATTCACATCGTAAAATTTTGGCGAGACACCAATTTGTGAACTAAGAGAGTAGCAGTAATATTTTGACTCATTTTATTGCGATACCCATGTGATTCATATTTAATTCTAAGACCTTATTTGGCCTGATATTATAGGTATTATTTCTTCTGGTTTGTTGACATTTTATTCGAAAATATTTAAGCTTGAAAAGGTCCGTTTCATACGTAAAACTAGCGACACGAACATTTACGTTGTGAACAAAATTTTGCTTGCACTAAAAAAACATGTTGTCATTACGATCGAAAAACGGGAACCGCACGATGTTTTACTTCAATATCGAAGATACATTTAATCACTAAGTTATTGCTCTCAACTGTTTTCCAAGATCTTTGTAGGATTTTATAGTAACAATACTTTTCATGTACCAAAAATACCACAAAAAAGTTGGAGACACGTCACATGTTTTCATTATTTTTTCTTTATTTATCTATCTTTTTTCTTCTTTTTTTCTTCCGGTGATATACTTTGATCCTTACTTAAAAATATTATGATTAAGAAAAATGTCCACACCACTCTAAATAACCACACGGATGAACTCAAAACAAAAACCACCCACGACACAGCTGGCCCCCAACTAAATGGAATGACCCAGATGCACATACAGCCTCAATGAGAGCCATTAGACCAGTAAATTAACAAAATGGTCTTATTGTAAGGACCATGTAATTTATATCCTGGAACATTGAATATTAATGAAATTAAAATTGGAATATAGAATTGAGAGATACTGTGAAATTTTAGACATGTTCAAGTTTCTTACATCCATTTCCTCATCTATTAATATGCAAGTAGTGAATGCCCATGAGTTTATTATACACATATGATCTCCATGTAATTGCACTTGAGTTGAGGAAGTGTACAATTTACACACATGTAATTATTACTTTGTAATCAGTGCTCATGCTCTTTGTGAGCATAATAGTATATTTAAGAATATATGTTGCTAATGTATTCTAATGTTTACCAGCTAACCTTCCAAAGTTATTCCTTATCTTTGCAGAGTTTTGTTTCAAAAAGTGTGTCTGTTAGGCCAAAAAAAAGACGTATTGCCCTTTGTGACTGACCCAAAAATCTTGAAATCTACGGTCAGCTTTTAAAAAAAGTTTTTTTTCGTTATCGTTTTTTTAGAGAAAAACAATATTACACCATTAAAAACTGAGAAATATCAGCCCAAAGAGGGGGATAAAAAATAGATTTCCGACCAACGGACCCATGTTTTGGCATCTAAAGGGCAATAGAACATCTTTTTTTTAGGCCTTATGTGATGACACAGCATTTGTGGAAAGATGTTTGTATCAATCAACTACTTGAGTTGAGAAGCTAAAGCAATCGCACCCAGGACAAGAGTCATTTTACACACCAAATTCAATTTGCACTTCATTAATGGGTGCCATTAAACGACATCAATACATGGGGGAGGTTACAGAGCTTAACTAGCAAGGGGCATGTACTCACTGGATGATCATTGAGAATGAGATCTTACAAAGCAGGGAGGACAGACATGATGGGTGTGTGTGTGTATAGAACGTTATCAAGCTCTTCGCGCGCATGCACAGTTACTAGACAGAACATAATATTTAAAAGATAATGGTAGTGAGAACTTCCTTTTCTGGAAAGGACTGATTGCTGATCAGTGGTGCATACATGTATTTGTGGTGGTGTATATTTGCCTTAAAAGCCCTATAATTTGATTTAAATGTTCAGTCAATACAAATGAACTTTTGTAATGTAATCTATCTGTGCAGTTGTATAAAGCAACACAAGTTTATATGTAGCTGTATTTTGTGAAAGAAAGCACCCACCATATATTTCATATCAAGTCATAATTTATATTACCCTCTAACAAGATATCTTTCCTCTCTTTGCTTTTCTCTTTCATATTTGCTCCTGGTGGCTACCTTACTTCTGTGCTTTGAATGTCAATAGGTAAGTCTTTTTGGTTTGAATCTTACATTTCATGTTTTGTGAGATCTATTCTCCAGATTTGGCAACATAATTGCAAAGTCTCTGAAACATGAGCCTCAGGCAATTTCAGTAGCCGTGTGAGTCACCTATGGAGATGTTTGAAAATTACAATCTCTAATTCCATGATCCAAACATGATTTCTGAAGGCGATACAATAGAGTTTTGATATTGCCATCAAATTGATTTCTTAGGTATTTGTGATACATGTATTATGTTAATGTTTTGCCAAGATATAGTACTCATATAATATTTTGTATCACTCGGTTAGATAGAAGGAAATACAATAAAAAGTGAAGTGGGATAAGGTAAGAATCAAAAAGAGGAAGAAAGGTGTACATATGAAATGAAAATAAGCTGCATATTAATATGTTTTGATTATGAAATGATATCAGGAAGGGATAGTAAAGATAGAGAGAGAGAGGGGAGAGAGAGAGAGAGAGAGATATAGAGAGTGAGAGAGAGAGAGAGAGAGAGAGAGAGAGGGGGGGGGGGGTGAAAGATTTTATGGGAGAACACTCAAGATTGAAACTACTTAACATCTACCAAAGATTGTCTTTTGACGCACCAATTTGGTCTGTTCTGTCTAAATACATCTAGCGTCACTTCCATCTCTTTTCTCTAATTCTATAAAGAGGTGCAAGGTATTTCGTTTTTTGGCAATTTTGTGTCCCATAACTTACCAAATAACTTGGAGTTCTGAACGTAAATTGACACACACATTGTGTCATTTCACTTCAGCTCTTATATAGCCGTTAGCGTCATACAATGGTCAGATATACTCAAATCTTACATTTAGTCCATAACATATTTGACAAAACATCTAGGACTTGCCGGTAACATGTCCATCTGTCTTCCTTGTACCATCCTCTGTGCTCCATTCTACACGCTATTTCTGCAAAGGTAGTAGTGTTTTAAATTTCAAATGTTCCTTTAGCCTCATGGCAGCAATAACTTCTCTGCTACAACAGTCCCTTTTTTGAAATAAATATTCATTTGATATTAAGTAACTCTGGCATCTGGAGTTGCATGCATGTAGCGTATTACAGATTAATCCCCAATTCATGGGGGGGAGGAGGGGGGGGGGGGGGTATTGCATGAGCACATTAAGCTGTCTGAATTTTCTTCCTCCTCGTAGTGCACCATCATGTTCAGAGCCATTAAGGAAACTTAACCAAGATTAAGACTCTGGAAATAAAAGTCATGTCCTTTATGCTTGGCCTATTTTGTAAGATAATCTGTCTCAACGATTTTGTCGTTTTGCCCTACCGTATCTAGAATCTAGAACATGACTTCAATCAAGCAGAAGATCGACATAAAATGTGCCAGACAATTTTAATAATGTGTGATGTGACTATATCTTATTAAAGACGAAATATAATGATGAAAATTACTATTAAGAGAAATAGTACATTAACTCTTAGCATACTAGGAGGTAATACTTAGAATACTGCAATGTTTACTTGTCAGTTAATATTCGGGACACTTTTAAATAATTTTGAAAATTGCAAAATCTACTAATGTAGGGTTGTGTTTTCAATTGAGAAGTGATTTTTTTAATATTTTTAATTGTGTATCAATAAAATTGAAAAATATGGATGTCATTTTAAGACTTTGTCACTTCAAAGTTTAGAGTCCTATTGGTCACAAAGTAGAGATCGTGAAATACATGTGCAGCCTTTATCTATTTAGAGTCTTATATATTCAGTATAACATATTTTTCTTTTCATTGTGCAGCCTATCTCTCCTTCTTGATAAGATTTACTGCTGACATATCACATTTATAGCAAAAAATAGTAGATTTGGCAAACCAATTCTTGTGATATTTTTCTTTGTACTGCATATATACAACTTTTTTTTTGTGCACAATAGTAACTTATTACTTTGTTAGATATACAGTCAAACCTGCTTTAGTGACCACCTGTATATAAAAACCACCTGTCTACAAAGACCACATTTTTTGTTTCCCTTGAAAATGGTTTCTCATTGAAACATATACTAAAGGAACCTGTACACAAAGACCACCTGCATATAAAGACTACTTTTCTTGACTCCCTTGGGTTGTCTTTATAGACAGGTTTCACTGTACTACATTTTCTTCAAGTATACATGTACATAGTAATACCGCATGTTTCTAATCCCATCTCCTGTTTAAACATTCAACACACATGATACGCTGAATCTAGGTTAATTATGATATATGGTGCCCGGAATCCTGAAAAAATAGATGTGAAAAATGAAACCCGGTCATCTAAACAAGTGGAGTATTTTCCTTGGTATGGTTGCATATAGCATCCAATTCCCCTGATCAATACCAGTATTGAAGTTCCATTGTAGGATAGAATTTCTGAGCTAGAAACTATTGATGTGTTTTAGGAGAAATACATTATAAATTAGGTTATACTATGCCTCAAAAAATGAAGTAAAAGGGCGAGAAGAGCAGAGGTTCTCACTCTTTCTTTCTCTCTCTCTCTTTCTCTCTTTCTTTCTCCTTGTCATCTCTCTGTATGTCACACTTTCTTTCTGTCTCTCCCCCATCTTCTGTCTATCTTTCTCTCCCTGTCTCGTTCTCTTTCTCATTCTGAGTGTCTGCTTTGAATTATTTTTCTCGATCTTCATCCCCCCTGTTACTGTCTCTTTGTCATCTCTATATACAGGTATGTATGTCATTTTCTCTCCATTTTCTCTTCTCTCTCTCTCTCTCTCTCTCTCTGTCTCTGTCTCTTTTCCTTATGTCCCTGTGTCTATGACTGTCTCTATGCCTTTGTATTTGGCTAGTTATCATCTCTCTCTCTCTTTCTCTTTCTCTTTCTCTTTCTCTTTCTCTCTCTCTCTCTCTCTCTCTCTCTTCAGCCCAGCTTGCAAGAGTGAAACTCTTAATCATCATCTGTTCATATCACTCCTATATAATGATAATTAGGCCCATTGATTCATGCATGTTTCTCTTCCTATTTTTCCTGAAGTTTTGGCACTTCTGCCCCTCAACCACCCCGCTACACACTTTTTATAAATGAATTATTACAGTCCACTTTACGTCGAGACTAACCCCCCATCGTTCCTGCTCCCCCCTCTTAAGTGGGCCCTTACCCCCTCTCGGGTGGGCTCTTACCCCCTTTTAGTGATCCAGTTTCTTCAGTGAGTTTCATGAAGTCCAATCACCGTTTTTTGTAGGCCAGACAATCATGACGGCCACTTCGATAACCACTTTGACAAAAATCACGGGACTCGGGATGGACATCAATGACTTCTAACCTGAAAGCACTCACATGGTTCTTTGGAAAGATCTAATCTGCCCATTTAGGTAGGCAAGCTTTCACCACAAAAAAAAGGAAAAATAGCGAGCAACCTTCCTAGGGAAGCATGTCAGAAAACGTCAGTCGTGTCCATTATCAAACTAAATATAGAGGGTGGAAGTTTGAAATTGGAGGGATGGAAGCCTGGAGGAGATATTTGAGAATGAGACAGAGAGAGAGAGAGAGAGAGAGAGAGAGAGAAGTGTAGAGAAGCAAAGAGAAAGACAGTTATAAAGTGGACATGTCCATGGTTGAAATGGAATAAAATCTTAAGCATTTGCAAAGTGGTCATGTTCTTTACAGCGACAAAGGAAACAGTTTTTTAAATAAATAATTCTGTGTTTTGTGATTTAAGACACTTTGCATCTAGAATGATTCCCTAATTTAATTTGGAAAGAGTGATAATCAATGATTTGCTCCGTCGTCCCTTATACTCCGCATGCACAGCATATATTTGTAGTTCTTTACCATGCTTTCACATGATCTAATTTTAGTACTTAAAAGGGAAAAAAAAGGGGGGGGGGGAAGGAAAGAGGTTTTTGAGATGGCAGAGCTGTAGAAGTATGAGAGTTGAGATGCTTGCAAATTAAGAAAGAGAAAGGACTGACAATTATGTCATAGATAGATTATGAATATTGTACACACATACAGTATATGTTTTAGAGGTTTAAGAATTGAGATGATAGCAAAAAATGCAAGGATGTCAAGAAAAATATCCTTGAAAAATGTTGAAATAGCCATAGCACTTGAATAAGCTCAGGAAGGAGTCTTGAATTACAGACACGAGGCTTTCTTGAGAAGAGTACAAATTGTCAGGCTATACATGAAGAGATCAAGAGATGGTCCCCAGACGAATTGATGGATCTCAATTGGAAAAGACATCTAAGCAAACAAGAATAGTCCCTCTTAATAGGCAGCAATCAGACTCACCACTTACCTGTCAAATGCCAGCTTCATGTGCTCGATTGCTCAGCTCTTTCACTGGATTATGCCCCCTTAACAGCACCCCTGCTATTTTCTCAAAGTTTGATCACCAAATCGTGCCAAATTTCCTCTGATTGGGTCAAATATCCCGGCATTTCTTCACGCCGCTTGTATTATGTTATGTATTCGTGGGTATGCTGGCTCGTTTAACGCATGTTTTCGTTACAGTAGTAATGCGGGCAAAGCGAGAATGAGATTAATCTCCCTCTGGAGATAAAGGCATAGCAGCATGGAGAGCAGGTGGAGAGAATTACAGTGTTTCAGGAGACATAAGATCAACATCAGCTTGATGTATTATATATCCAAGAAGATTGGAAAGCAGCTAGGTTTACAAATGATGGCAGTAGTTTAGATATTCAAAATATATTGAACAGTTCCTCTCAAACAAGAATTTACAAATAGGGCCATTTGTTAAACTTATTTTGACACCTTCTCCTTTCCCTCAGTATCGTTAATTCTCTGATTTCTCTTGTTCTCTCTTTTGCTATCTCTTGTAAAATCCATGAATACCTGCAAATTTGAAATAAACAAATTTCCTACAATAAACAATACCAGATAATTATTTCCTGCTGTATTATCCGAATACAAATTAGGAAAGAGGTCTATAAAGAAGGAGATAAAGTATGAGTTGCTTTTTTTTAAAGTAGGCTTTTGCAATTCTCCCTCAAAAATAATGACCATATTAAAGTGGAGAGACAGTTGTCATGAATTGTTCAGATATTCAGAAAGGAAAATGCACTTTGATAATCATCTTTTTATGGTACTTGAACTCCTTATATGAAACGTCTTTCCTTGATACGTCTCAACAAGTGCTGGCCGGATATTGCATATTTAGGAGACACTTTAGAGCATTCATATTGTACTCTGATGTATATTGTCGCTGTTTTCACGAAGTGACGGTAGTGAAAAAAATTGCATTCACTTTGCATTACGATTTTCCTCACTACCGTCACTTCGTGAAAACAAGGACGATATATACCCCGAGCTTTGGCTTACACTATCCGATGGATGTAGAAACTAGGTTCTTTCTTAAGTACTTTATCCTGGCAGATTATTCCATCGAGGGTTAGACCTACTTGTTATTTGTATCAAATGTTTTCATGATAGGAACAATTCCTTTTCTTTCCAATGCATAGAATCTGGTTCAACGATAAAGACATCTTCTGACAGTTTTTCTTAAGTTCACTTTAAAAAGAAATTGCCAGAGGGGCACATGTCAATATCAAAGAGGTTTGTATACTTAATAAAATTTGGAGTGGGCTTTAAAAGATTATTATATTATATTATATTATATACAGTAATCTATACACACAGTTGTCTAATTGCTGTGCTGGTGTATGTGAATAGCATAGGTCATAGGTCAATTGCACATAGACCCACCATGAAGTCTGGTCAATTTGTATCATTCTTAGAGCATGCCATGAATATCGAAGGATTATTATATCAAAGGATTATTATATGCCACTGTAGACATATTTTGAGGAAATGGCAAATTTTGTACAGGACCTTGTCTAATTACAACATTTGCATGTAACAATGGTAAAAAAAAATGAGGAACAAAAAGATCAAATACTAAAAGGAAACTTGTTTATTATATCATGCAATAAAAAATGTTGTTCTTGAAATTTAATATATCATGCAATTTTTGGTATCATGAGAAAGAGTAATAGATTTTATCCAACCTTTAGTGCACAACATTTTATGATATAAGATATAGTTAGAGAAGTACAGGCATTCAAAAACTAAACCTTGTTTGTGTTTTGGGAAAGTCTTGAAAGCAGCAAAAACGTTTGGCACAATAAGAGTTAAACAAGCAAAATTTTACATTCTGACCAGGGATGTAAAATATTTTTCACTTTATCAATCATGTTTAGAACTGCTTAACTGTTGCTACATATATTTATCAACTACAAAAATAAAACTATCTGATAATGATTTTGAGGCCTTATATAATATAATATATAATTATAAATGATTATTCTAAAATATGTAATTAAATTGGAGAAAGTAAGACGCTGAGTTTGAATTCATGCTATAATCATAATCTTTATATACATACATGTATGAAGCCCAAAGTCTTCACTGTTCTGCATTGGAACATAATGCAATTGACATTATCTTCAACTAGTATTTCTTATTTCATAGCTATATAACCCCATTACCCTACTACCTGTAATGCAGCCCTACTGAATTATTGAACATTTCTCACCTGCAGTCTTATTCCATTATCCAAATGGTTGAAACGTCGGATTGAAATCCATTCCTGAAAATGGCCACGAGGTTTCTTTGATCAAAGTGGACCGGTTTGCTCGACATGACAGGATTAGTAGGCTGATGTAGCGTTAATTCTATTTGGACTACTTGCATAATTTGGCTTGAGGGATGCCTGGTAATGCTATCCGGTCCGTCATCTGATTGTGTGGTATGCATCATTGAGTATATGCCCCTTGAGGCGGGCGGGGGAAGTCTTATGAGGTGCAAGAATGCTTCATAGAAGACAATGAGTTATAACAGAAGAGGTCATGTATAACATAACCAGCTCTATTATTCTTAAGAAGTATTTATATATTCTTTTAATACAACATGTGCAGTTTTTTAAAACCTTGTGCATATATAACTGCCTTTTCCAGTGTGTACCATGTAAATCAACGGGACTGTGCCCAAGGCAGACACAAATACAGCATTTATATCATATTCACCAAACAGCTTAATGGTATGGTGTCAGAATTTGATCTGTTTCAAAATCTTCAATTTTCATCTATCGATTTTAGATCATTGATAAGGTGTAGATTGTCTAGCATGTTTTGAATTTTCATCTAATTATTTAGAAATTATGGTATTTTCTTCTATTCTGTATGCAGGCCTGATAAAAACCTGATTTAAATCGGTTTCCCGATTTTTTTTATTTTTCCCGATTTTTTCCCGATTTTTTTTTTCTTCCCGATTTAAAAAAAAAAAAAAAAAAAAAAAAAAAAAAAAAAATATATATATTTTTTTTTAAATTTTTTTTTACCAGATTTTTTTTTTCCTGATTTTCCTGATTCCCCCCTTATTTTCTCTATTCTTCCCTATTTTGCCCTATTTTTTTCTCCCAATTTTCTTAATCGAAAGGGGGGAATGTTGTTAGATGCCGTTTTTTCCCCGCGAATCGCCTTTTTTTTTTTTACTCAAGGGGGGCGTGGTTGAGGGGAAAACAAAAAACCTATTTTTTTTTTAGTGCTCACTATCACCCCTGTGTATGTTAATTTGTCATTTTGAATGAACAAAGGGATACAATGATTTCTTTAAGAGGATTTAACCAGGATTTAATCAGGATTTGAAATAAATCCATGAAAAGAGGATAAGATTAACATAGATTCCTGTCCCAAATTTGTTTGCCTACCGGTATGTTCAAGTAAACTATTTTATGTATATAAAGTGAAGAAGTGATGTAATAATATTGTAGAAAGTGAAGATGGAAATACTTTCACACATCGTATGAGTCCACATTCTTCTGGCTCCCAGCATAGAATCCTGTACGTTCTTAAGGATCACCTGGTCTTGTGAAAACACATTGCTCTCTGGGGCACAATTCCAAATAGGCACCGAAGATAAAGTTTGAAACGGTCATTTCCCCCATCCGAATGACCGGTCTGTTGGGAGGGAGGCTTGAGGTAGTGATGAGAGTAACCAGGCAGGAGGGGTTGCTAAGCAACAAGGAAGAGGGGAAAAAGGGGTGTTCAATCTCCCTTGAGACTTTGTGAAGGGACAGGTGGTAACTTGTGGAGGAGGAAATGAAAAGGAGTTCTTCTGATTGAGATTGGGTCAGTAACTACTTCTTACTGTATCATGGGTCATATTAGGTCTTCCTTGGCCACTGGCATATATACTTGTATGTGCCCTATAGTTATTTGAAGTGACCCATTTTATTACATCGTCTATCAAAGGGAGAGTCAATATTGTCTTTTAAGAGAGAGAAACGTATTAACTTGTATCATCATCATGCAGAGTTAGTACCCTTCTGGCTCTCAACAAATAATATGTAAAAAGGTAGAGTCAGAATAAATCATCATCTGTTGAGAGGAAGAAGGGCATTCATTCTGTGTTATAGCATGAGATAATGCCCTTCTTACTCATCAGCGTATAAAGTCCATTTGTCCCACTTTGTGGGGTTGGACATTTCATTTCCTTAATGGCTGCTTTCCAAGCTTTCCTGTCTGTGGGATCCATATGACTGATACCGGATGTTTTGGCATCTTCTTCAATGGTTTCCCTCCAAGTTTTCCTGGGTCTCCTGCAGGGTCTTCTTCCGGTGACCGGAAAGTTTGGAGCCCTCTGGAGCCAGTGTGTTGCCTCTCTTCTTGCCACATATCCAGACCATCTAAGTCTATTCATCCTCATAACCTGTGCCACCCCCTTGAAGGAGGACTTTGTTCTTCTTTCTCTCATGAAGTGATACCCTGCGCATCCACCTCACCATCCTCATCTCAGCTTTCTCCATTCGCTGTACACTGGATGATTTCAGCTTATAATATTTACTCTGCTTTTTCCTGTCGTAAAAATACATATTGTACCTCAAAATTATTTGAAGCAACCGATTTAAGTGTATCATCAATCTAAGGACGAATGAATATGCATGAAGATACAATAAGAAGAAATCTCTGTGATTGCTAATCTGTAAATTAGGTGTACAGTTCGTCTGTATAGACTCTAGAGAGCAAGAGGGGCTTTTACTCCATGTTAAGGTATTAAAGTATTTCTCCTAATGGAATATCAGATTATCCAGATTTGCTGATACTTCTTGTTACAGTTGTAGCCTTGCCTGAAGTACAAGCACATGATGGCTCCATTACCTACCAATTACCACCCCCATTTTTATTTCCAGAAAGACTATTTCCAACAAGTTTCTTTTCTATGTATTGCACTCAGTACTCATATCTGAAGCATCAAAGAGAACCTACATACACATATTTATGGTGTCTACATTCTAAATTTCCCTATACTATGTATAAAGCAACTGTTTCCTTCTTTTTTGGATGATATGGATTGATGTCTTTGCTCACTTGTGTGATTATGAGATTGAAGAATGTGTATGCTTGCTCATTTCTTGTTTACACTAATGCTATGGTTTGCTGTTAGCCATGCACATGACTTAACATTTCCACTGGAGGGAACTACCAAATTTGATACTTGCCGGTCGGTCGCCCCTGGATGTTGGCAAGTCATTAGAGGAAGGATCACGGTTGGATAATGTGTTTGGTTTGCTACCATCATGTACAGAGAGATCTTTGCTGGGGTTGTGTGATTTGTATGGTGGTGTTGAGCTGTGTATGCATGGGTTTGCGAGTAGGGGTGAAGTGGCAGGATGGGTAGATGCGTATGATGAAAGAAGAGAAAGAAAGAAGGAAAATGGTTAGGTATAAGAAAGATGATTTATTCCATCAATGTTGCTTATCTAGTTATGCTTGGATTTGTCACATGTGTAATTAAATGAAATGAAAGCAAATGGAAAAAAGAAAGATGATGATGAAATTAAAAAGCGTAGGACATGTCTGATAGTGCTGATAATGGAGGTTATGAAGATGAATTCATTGTTTTAAGCGAAAAAAAACATGTAAGAAAAGATGACAGACTATTATGTGAATGAAAACAATGACAAGAGGGAAGATGGAAGAAATGGATGAGCAACAATAATTATAACAAAAATGCCCTCATTCCAGCAGTAATTTGTTACACTACATGTAGTTCCACATGTAATAAAGATAATTATCATATTGTACTATTATGCCTATCATATTGTACTATTATGACTATCATATTGTACTATTATGACTATCATATTGTACTATTATGACTAGCATATTGTACTATTATGACTATCATATTGCACTATTATGACTATCATATTGCACTATTATGACTATCATATTGCACTATTATGCCTATCATATTGTACTATTATGACTATCATATTGTACTATTATGACTATCATATTGTACTATTATGACTAGCATATTGTACTATTATGACTATCATATTGTACTATTATGACTATCATATTGTACTATTATGACTATCATATTGTACTATTATGACTATCATATTGTACTATTATGACTAGCATATTGTACTATTATGACTAGCATATTGTACTATTATGACTAGCATATTGTACTCTTCTATCTCATAAAAACTAGTTCCACATCTACCATAGATAATAATCTTAAGAACTTAAACGCTATCTTAGAATGTATTTTTTACTTCCTTGACTTGGAAATACAAATCATGTCTCCTGGAATTATTTTGAACCAGTACACATGTGCACCATCTCCACAGACTTTGCTTGTTTGAAATTGATTGATTTATTTATTTGAAAATATTTATACAGGATGACAATATCAACCAAGGCTGTTTTTCATATTGGTCCTGTATATATACATACATGGTAAAATGAAATACAAACAATGAAATACAAACTATCAATGAAATACAAATATCATTGAAATATGCAAAACATGAATAGATTACATGGATATTGAATAATATAACATTTTATAAAATAACCAGCAACTGGACACATAGATTTACATTCAAAGGTTTACCCAGAATCACAAAAAGAATGATTTGAAACAATCTAAGAAAAAACAGAACTAACAAACTTGTATTTATTAAAGTAGGGTAAAAAAAAAAGATATATATATACACACATCCATGAAGATATTGGTTATTTAGAACATTAATGAAAGTACAATCTTTTATAAAGGTATTTAAATGAAGAAATAGATGTAGAATTGTGTAAGTTAATAGGTAATGAGTTCCAGATAACTCCTCCTGAGTACATAAGACTGTTCTTAAAGGGATCGTTTAAAAATGTTAAATCTGAGATACACGGCCCTACGTGTTATCAGTGTCTGTGATATGGTGTAATATTGAAGCCCTAAAAAAATTGCGCTTCAAAATGATCAAGAAGTGCCTCAAAAAAGTAAAAATCTTTGAGTGACCGGTTTTACCATACTCGTTTTCCCCAATAGACTGTAGTGTTATGAAAACCGTCAGGCGAACGGTTTTCAAAATTTGTAATTCCAATCATAAATATCTTGATAATCAGACAGGCGATCGGCTTGTAAAAGTCATGGGGCTCCTGACTGACCTAAAGGTTTATAATTATCATTGCATCATGAGCTAAATCCAGAATTTTATTTCAGAATCTGAGACAAAGTTACCGGATCCCTTTAAAGCATTCTAGATTAGGTTTTGGTAATATTACATTTGTTTTGTCAGCGGCTCTAGTATTTAAGTTATGTCTATCGCAGACTATTTCAATAGCATTACACAGATGTGTTTGTGCAATACCATGTACAGATTTATACATTAAAATAGCTAAAAAATAATTTCTCCTTTCGTCAAATGATTGCCATTTCATTAATTTTATTAAATCATCACCTCTAACATTTTCATAGTCATAATTGGATGTAATTATACGTGCTGCTCTCTTTTGTAACCTTAAAGATAAACTCCAGTACTGGTAAAAAAAAAAATTAATTCTCACAGAATCAAACAAAACTTACACTAAATGTTCAAGATTACAAATAAATGACATGTGCCAAACAATTTTGGAAGAAAATGTATACTGGCTGAGTAATGAGCATAGAAAGATAAGGAAATCAAGGTAGTATTAGCCCAGACACCATGTGTGTTGTCCCATATATAGCTTTCTATGTGAGTGCTTGTTACTTTACCAAGACTCGGTCAAATTTATTATGATTTTGATGACTCCGGAACCTTGCAGTGCACACCAATACTTACATGCTACATGATCAACTATTTCTGATCCTTTCCACACCTTTTCTTTCACAATGCAATCGCATTACCAGTACTAAAGTTTATCTTTAAGAGTAACTCTTTATTTTGCCTTGAGCAATTTCCCCAGACTGTGCATGAATAGTCAGTACATGGTAAAATAATTGTATTATACATGAGCTTTAAGGATTTGACATCTAAATATTGGGACATATTACGTAATGAGAACAGTTTCATAGAGATCAATCTGGTAAGTCTTTTAACATGAATATCCCAAGTAAGGTGTTCATCAATTTCCACCCCTAAATATTTAAAATTATGAACCTGTTCCATTTTCGTTCCATCCATGTATATATTCAAGTTATATGCTTTATGTGTACTTAAAAGCATAATTTTGGTCTTTTCAGCATTAACTTTTAAATTATTCTGAGTATACCATCTATGTATTGAATGAACATCATTTTGTAGCATATATGGTTAGTTCATCAATATTCTTATGAGAAGTGTATATAACAACATCATCAGCAAACATATTACAGGTACATGTCTGCAAAGACTGAGCTATATCATTAATAAAAAGTAAAAATAAAATTGGTCCGAGGATACTCCCTTGAGGGATTCCATTTGATAATGTTTTTGAGTTCGAGAGTATACCATGACAGAAAACCATTTGTCTCCTTTCAAACAAATAACTACTAAACCATTGTAACTGTTCATCCTTTATACCATAACATTGTAGTTTCTTAAGTAATAATTTATGGTCAATTGAATCAAAACATTTGGAAATATCTAAAAAGCACTCAGCCACTAAATCTTTTTCATTAAAAGATTCCAGCCAATCATCTATAGTTCTATGAATACATGTTTTGGTTGAATGGTTGGGTAGGAAAGCTGATTGATCAATAGAAATCAATTCATTCAAGCGAAGATAAGTCAATAATTGTTTTGAATGACTTTCTCTAATATTTTAATTACATGACAGGTTACAGATATTGGTCTATAGTTGGTCGGATCATCTTTTTCCTCTTACCTTTATAAATCGGTGTCACTTTGGATATTTTCCAATCAGACGAAACTGAGCCATTTCTTACACTTGCATTATATAGTAAAACCAATGGTTTAGATAAAACTGATGCTCCAATACAAAGCAATTTAGACATGCCTATGTTAATGGATGCAACTGCAATAGCTACATGCAAAACGGCCCCTAAGCGTACTCACATTAATATCTATGTGTTTTAAGAAACACATATATAGCATGATACATTAGTATCATTTCATTATTATGCAGCATTTTTCTTTCAAGGTCATTTAGCGCATCATCTGCATGAGGCTTAACCTCATCCTAATGAGGTTTGTGTCCTTAGAGAGTCCTATATTCATAACAGGACATGCATGCTTATTAGAGGTGTCATGGTCTAATGGATACGTCATTGGTAGGATGCTAACGTTAATGTGGTTGGATTGGCATGTGTGTGCTTGTAAAATGGCCCCTAGCTGGAATACTCCCCAGGGAGAGGGGAATGTGTGCACTATCATATGTGGATTATCAATTGAATCCAATGAACGGGGTAATAATTAAATGTCAAGTGCTTAGAAACATAGTATTAAGCACTTTACAAATGTGACTATTATTATTATTGTTAATATCATCTGATGAGAGCCAGAAGGGCATTATGAATGAATGAATAAATGAATGAATAGATAGATAAATGAATGAATGAATAAATGAATGAATAAATGAATAAGTGAATGAATAGATAAATAAATGAATGAATGAATAAATAATGAATGAATGAATGAATGAATGAATGAATAAATGAATGAATGAAAGAATAAGTGAATGAATGATTAAATGAATGAATAGATAAATAAATGAATGAATAAATGTATAAGTGAATGAATAGATAAATAAATGAATGAATAAATGAATGAATGAATAAATGAATAAATGAATGAATGAAAGAATAAGTGAATGAATAAATGAATGAATAGATAAATAAATGAATGAATGAATGAATAAATGAATGAATGAAAGAATAAGTGAATGAATGAATGAATGAATAGATAAATAAATGAATGAATGAATATATGAATAAATGAATGAATAGATAAATAAATGAATGAATGAATAAATGAATACATAAATGAATGAATGAATAGATAGATAAATGAATAAATAAATGAATGAATAAAATTCAATAAATGAATAAGTGATTGAATGAAAGAATAAGTGAATGAATGAATGAATGAATGAATAAATGAATGAATGGATGAATGATTAAATGAATAAATGAATGAAAAGGTGGATGGAATGTTGGATTGATGGTAAGATGAATGAATGAATGAATAAAACAAACTTTCCTACATAAACCTGATCATAATGTCTTACAAATCAGAAACACAATGCTTTAGTCACAGAACACCACTAGATATAGCAAGATTACCAGTTGGGTGTTACCCTTATTAGCAACTTACAAATAACACACCTACTTTGAAATGTAAGTGTATAACCTGTAAACCCATTCGAGTTAAGTGCCTGTGCTGTCATCAGAAAATATTTTCAAAGGCGCTTCACCTTTTCTTTCCAATATTCGTGTGATAATCATGGAGTCAGTCTGGTGTGATAACCATCAGAGGTCTATATGGTTAGGGAGGGATTGCTGTATTCATGATTAGAGATGTGGAGTCTAGATTAATGTGCTAATGAGTACTCCATGGCTGCTAATTTGAGTATGGCATTTTGATATTGGTTTCAAATTCCATTGGTACTATTTCTAGCTTAACCTGTAGCCATGTATACATGTAAGTGAGTACATTTTTCATATTGTTTTGAAGAGGTCCTTTTTATGCCTCCGCCACCGAAGGTGGTGCCGGAGGCATCATGTTTTCGGGTTGTCCGTCCGTACGTCCGTCCGTACGTCCGTCCGTCCGTACGTCCGTCCGTACGTCCGTCCGTCCGTCCCGTTTGACCGTTATCACAATATCTCAAGAACCATTTAAGATTTAAACTTAAGACTCGGGAATAGTATTTATCACCATAGGAAGACGATCTGATTAGATTTTGGAGTACGTAGGTCAAAGGTCACAGGTCACAGAGGTCAACTTATGAAATTCCTTGTATTGAGTTTGTTAGCGCGATATCTCAAGAACCATTTGAGATTTAAACTTCAAACTTAAGGATAGTATGTATCACCATAGGAAGACGATCTGATTAGATTTTGGAGCACGTATGTCAAAGGTCAAGGGTCACAGAGGTCAACTTATGAAATTCCATACATTGAGATTGTTATCATGATATCTCAAGAACCACTGGAGATTTAAACTTCAAACTTAGTGATAGTGTGTATCACTATAGGAAAACAATCTGATTACATTTTGGAGCACGTAGGTCAAAGGTCAAGGGTCATAGAGGTCAACTTATGAAATTCCATACATTGAGATTGTTATCATATCTCAAGAACCACTGGAGATGTAAAAACTTCAAACTTAAGGATAGTATGTATCACCATAGGAAGACGATCTGATTAGATTTTGGAGCACGTAGGTCAAAGGTCAAGGGTCACAGAGGTCAACTTATGAAATTCCATACATTGAGATTGTTATCATAATATCTCAAGAACCACTGGAGATTTAAACTTCAAACTTAATGATAGTGTGTATCACCATAGGAAGACAATCTGATTAGATTTTGGAGCACGTAGGTCAAAGGTCAAGGGTCACAGAGGTCAACTTATGAAATTCCATACATTGAGATCGTTATCGCGATATCTCAAGAACCACTGGAGAATTTTCACTTCAAACTTAATGATAGTATGTATCACCATATCATAATATCTCAAGAACCACTGGAGATTTAAACTTCAAACTTAATGATAGTGTGTATCACCATAGGAAGACAATCTGATTAGATTTTGGAGCACGTAGGTCAAAGGTCAAGGGTCACAGAGGTCAACTTATGAAATTCCATACATTGAGATTGTTATCATGATATCTCAAGAACCACTGGAGATTTAAACTCCAAACTTGTTTAAATTGCTCTATGGCGGAGGCATCATTTTCGACTGCGCGCAGTCAAAATTCCATCTAGTTTCAGTGATATCTTAATTAAATTTTGTATTTGTAAGCTGATAGCATTGTGCTCATTCTTGTTTATATGTATATAAATTAATTCTAGTAAGTATTAAGAACTGCATTTTTCTTTGTGACTCTTTTTTTTTTAAAGCTCCACTGCATAATTTGTGATCAGATCATTGAACAAGCAGAAATTATCACTTATATCGTCCTTGTTTTCACGAAGTGACGGTAGCGAGAAAAATCGTAACGCAAAGTGAATGCAATTTTTTTTCACTACCGTCACTTCGTGAAAACAGCGACGATATGAAGGAAATTATTGAGTTGCATAATTTACTAAGAAGTGTAATAGCTTCCTTAATTTTGTCAAGCTTTTCTATTTATTTTGCTTATTGATTGGGATGAATGATCACATATAAAGAAAGCCAGACCAGCATGATTGGATCCACTGGGAACATGACATAAATGCCAAATATTTCATTAGAAATTGAGTAAATCCTCACATAGGCCCTATATAGGCAGCTGCATTATGTACCCAGCATTGAGAGTTGAGACTAAACTTCAAAAGACAAGCTTCCAGCTAGAAAAAGATCTTTAGGAACGATTGTATAAGGTAGAAGATGGAAAATATGATACCTTTCAACATCAAAGTTACAAGGAGAGAGAGGAAACGGAGCTGAGATTAAAGAGGGACAATGGTATATAATTAAATGGTTCCCAGCTGTCCAGAAAATCAGGGAAAACCCTGGAAAATAACATATTATTTTTCAAGGAAACGTCAGGGAATGTGATAAATGGCACTCGCATCAGGGAAAATCAGGATATTTTATGGGCTCAAAAAGAAAGTAGTCCGTATCTGGCTTTGCCGAGTGTAAAATGACTGTTTTAATGATCCTAGTATTTTGAAACTCCATCAGGGTAAAGCAGGGAAAAATCAAGGGATTTTCTTTTCAAGAAACTCCAGAAAAACCCTGACATACAAAGAGCTAAAAAGGAGAATATCCCCGGGCAGAGTTAATATATCACACCTAGAAAGAAAATTCTCAAATATACTAAGGATATATACAAGGCTTTTAAAAGATGTAAATTTATGACCATTGTTAACATTATCCTGCTGTTATTCACCCTTGAGTGTCAAACCAGTAATGGATCATTGTCCAGTGTACTTATGAACACTTGTCTCTCCTCAAATTGTACCTTTTTTTTAACAAGAATGTGAAATTTTAGACTTTGCCGATTGTAGGCCTCTCCTCACCAACTAAAAACTGCCATCTGTACACAATAAATGATGACATGGCTTTGCTTGGAGTCAGAAACAATTTACTAGAAGCCAAAAACATTTTATTTGGAGCCAGAAACACTTTATTTGAATCCTTAAAGTGAACATATAGATTTAATGCCCTTTTGGCTCTCGGCAGGTACAGTCACATTAGGTATGTCTTCATCAGCTTGAGATTGCCAAATAGCCCGCTATTTCTGATTTGGGAAATAAGCCTGAAGTTACAAAGCGCGTCTTCTTCAGCTCGAGACTCGACCTTGAAACTCGTAACTCATGCTCAAGAAATTAGCTTGAGATATTTTGCTGTGGAGTCTTCGGGCTGGTAAAGACGCACCGGACAAATAGCGGGATATTTTGCAAACTAGCCCAAGATATCTCAGGATTATTATCTCAACCAACTATCCCGCTAATTGCCACTGCGGGCTGATGAAGACGCAAATTAGCTGGATAATTTGCAGGATAGTTTAAATAGCGGAGTATTTGGCAATCTGGAGCTGATGAAGCCATGTCTTACTGATGGATTGATTGTATTCATGTGAATGAGTGCATGCATTGGCTATGGCCACATTCAGAAGCTATGAATGATTTAAAGCTATCTAGACCATAGCAGGCAGGAGTAGACCCTAGATGCATGCTTCATTGGAACCATTAGACTATGCATGTCTGACATATGCATTGGATGCTCAAGGAAGTTTGTACCCATTAGAGAAGTCAATAACTTAATTACATTTCGATAATAGTTGAATTTATGAGCATAGTTGAATTTATGAGCATGTTTGATCAATAGATTAGTGAGTGGAATTCTACATCAAGGTCACCAACTAACATTTCAGTTTGAGCAAAAGTACTTGAAATCACTTTACAATTTAATCCCGTTCTACGCTTGCTGTTTTGAAATGCATAGAAAATAGGTTTACAAAACTTTGGTAAAGAAAAAACAAGAGGAAGAGAAAAAAAAGGGATAGATGAGCTCAAATAAGAAAGAAGAAAGAGAAGAGAAAAGAATACAGAAAAGGAGGTAGGATAGAGAAGGGAAAATGGAGAGAGAGAGAGAGAGAGAGAGAGAGAGAGAGCGACAGACAGAGACAAAGAGACAGAGAGACAGAGACAAAGAAAAGGAGAGAGGCAGACGGAGAGAGAGAGAGAAAGAGAGAGAGAGAGCACACAAGCACTAGAAAGCACAGACTTGCTTGAGATGAGATCAGCTCAAAGCTGCAATCTAAAGCAGCGTTTTTTCAACCTTTTAAATGTTCACAGAGCCCTTTTGATAAATGAAAAGTTTTGCATCATCCTCCCAAATAATTTGCAAGCAAGTGAAGTTAGCGATCGCAAAAACATACTTTTTAGTATTTACAAAATGTTGTTTTGTAAACAAAAAACAGTTCAATAAGATAAGATATTATGTATGCGGGTGTCTTGCTGCCCAAATATTCTGAGCGAGTGAAGTGAACGAGCTTGGTAAAATATTCTGGCACCTTGTTGACTAATTATATGTTTATTCAGGCACTTCACTGCCTCAAATCAGACTGTTTCTAAATGTTGCAAGCAAGGGAACTGAGCGAGGAAAGAAAAGACTTGTCTTTAGTAGGCCTTTCTCCATGAGAATACATATCACTTTATAATATTTTGTATTCACAAAATTTGTTATGTTTATTTCATAATGGGTACAAATATAGATATTGAATTAATTTCTCTCTAGCAGCATCCTAAAGATGTCCTGCGGCACCCGAGGAAGCCGCGGTAGCCCGGTTGAAAAAACTCTGATCTAGAGTTTCCCCAAGGTAGAATTAACTTCAAGGATTTAAGATCATCCCACATCTCCCTGAGGCCTAACATGTGTATCGATTCATGTTGTAATTAGTCAAATGAGTATCCTGTAACACATCCCTGAGCTGTCCTGTCTGCAAGAAGGATTTAAGTGCTTTGGATCATCAATGGCAGTAACTGCCTTCTTGCATGCAGCAGACAGAGTCTTGAACTGCTCTACTTTTCATTTGCTTGTGAAAAGAACAATATGGATTGCATTATTAGCATGCATGATGACATTAACAGAAAAGTAAATGGATAAAAATAATTACATATATATTGTGGAGTGTAGACTTACTGCTGAAAAACGATGAAGGACAACAAGGTATTTGTTTCAGATTTTTTTTATTGTATGCTTACTATTCACCTGAAGTCATGCCCAAGGATTTCCCAACATAGCGGCAAATAATGCATGCAGACTGGATCCAAGTATTGTATTTCATTCATTAATAACAGGTTAATGGACTACCTCGTCACTAGGTCCCCCAAGAAAGAATCACCCATAAATTGTGAATATGTTAGTAAACTGGTCTGTTGCCAAGGAAATATTGTCAAAAACATAAATATTACAATTAAAAATAAGTATGAATGGGTTAGGTTGAAAGATGCTGAAAAACAATAATTTAATATGAAACTCCTTTTTATGGATATTTTTTTTACTTTAAAGATCACACTCTGCATCTTTAATTTAAAGATCACACTCTATATTTTTACTTAGAAAAGTTTTTTTCTTCCAAATGTATAAAAGGCACCGGCTTCTAGTGTGTAAGTACCTCCCATCTATTAAGTTGATTATACCATGGACCTACTAGGTCCATGATTATACCTCACATGCAAAGCCTCTCTACATGTGTCGTAGCAGGACAAGGGCCCTTCCTAGGGCTGCTAAGTAGATCCTTCATGCGGTAATCCTCATCATCTGAGGTGCTTCAATGGGCAAATAAACTCATGGTCAGGTATCTAGGATGCAAATAAGTCCTTAAAGGTTGAGTTCTAGTGAAGATGAAATTAATTTGTTAGGGTTCTCGTTCTTCGATGTAAGACTATCTAGTGATGTGCTCTGAAAAGAATTGCTCATCAAATGCCCTCATAATGATGTGAAGTATAATGAGAAATAGCTAAAAAGTTTGGACCGAACTTTCATGTCATATACCTAGTCCCATGTACACACAACTGTGTGCAGAACATCTGATTTACACTAAAAGTGAGTCAATTTTCTGTGCCTTTTGATCATTCCAAAACCTCACATAACACATTACTTTCAATGTACTACATGATTAACATTTCCCAATCAATTTCAGTTTTATTCAGAATGTTATCCCATTATTATTATTATTATTATCATGTATTAGGCCTATCATAAAATGCACAATACTATGACATTTTGACAAATCATGCAATACATAAATACAAAATAAGAGGGAAAGGGAGGGAGCAACGTGTGGGCCAGGGCACACAAAAGTGAAATTCAAAACTATTACCCGGTGGCATGGGAGCCCTCACATGTTGCTCCCAAATCAAAGTAGATATAAACATAACATTGACATACAAACGACTCCCTCAAAAAAATAAACCTAAAACTAAAATGACACATTTTATTACATACCATATCACATATTCCTACAAATAAGGATATTATTTGGATGTACCAAGGAAATTATAATCATTATGATACAAAGCAGTATTATATTAAATTAATGAGGAATTAAAGAGCAAGGGAGGCCATGATCATTACTCAACTTTACCTTTAAAACACATGAACGTTGTTTAATCACTGCTTCGTCAACGCGATGTCTTGGAGGTGATATTAAACATACAGAAACAGATGTCAACGACCTGAAGCACTTCACATAGAGCAACATCCTAAGAATGGAAAGTATGTTGTGTTTGCTGACAGACAGAAGGACATTAATGTATATATGTTTACATACAGTAATTCCCTTCTGGCTTTCAGGGGATGATTTCCATCTTATGGTAGCTCTTAGGAAGCTCCTTCAATGGATTTTAAAACTGTATCTAATTTGTTGAGTCTGAAGAGCGCTGACTCACATCATTATTCAAACACTTAATGCCTTTGTGTTCTCAAGGTGAGTGTTTGTAAATAGAGCTCCTGAAAGTCCCATCATTCTGTGAAGGACCATACCTTCAAGCATTTTACATCGTGTAGTCAATCTTTTAATACAAGCTTCTTCAATGGATTTCCCAAGTGCATCTCATATGGAAGGGGAGAGAGAGAGAGAGAGAGAGAGGGTCATTAACTTCAAAATATCACTGTATGTAAAGTTAACTCCCTTCTTGCATTTAGCCAACTGTAAATAGCGCCTATATAAACTGCCATCATTGTGTGATGAAACATCAGCAGTTCACATCATGTATTCTATCTTAGAAAGCTGTTTCTGTTTAAAAATGCAAAAGAGATTTAACTCAAATCTTCATTAAAAGAGTTATGCCCTCTCTCTGATTCAGCCTCTGGTGTCTCACATAAGCTCTCCCTCTCTATCTCTCTCTTTCTCCCTCTCTATCTCTCTCTTTCTCCCTCTCTATCTCTCTCTTTCTCCCTCTCTATCTCTCGATTCTGTTTCCTCTTCCCCATCTTTCCCCTATAAATATATTTTGTCAAAATAAAATATTAACTTTTACTCTGTCTCTCTAATCACCCAGACGCATTTTCACTACTCGTAATTTATATTGTTGTATTCAATGCCCATTTTCGTCAGTAGATTTGTTTCCCTATATGACCTAATTAGTATTGATTTTGATATTGTCATACGTTTCCTATTGTTTTGCAATACAGCCTTATTACATGTGAACCATGAAGCTTCTATTCAATCCTGTATTTACACTACCTTAAATTTTAAAGGTCATTCCGTTTTGAGGAGGACATTGATCCACAATTATCCTTTACTGTGTTCTGTCTTGGGTCTTTGGTTTAGCTTAATTTCGCGTTGTATTTCTCTCATTAGATCATTGTCTAGTGTTCAACACTGCCCCACTTAGACATAAGGAAACAACTATCATATTGCACAAATTAAATATTTTGTTCTGTTTTTGTAATGTTAAATACAAAAAACATCATGTTCAAACACCTGTTTCTTCAATTAATGTTTGACATAGATAAATGTTCGTAATGTGATTGCACAGACTTTTGAGATTATAAAAACATTGGGCAATTTTAGTAGCCTTAACAATCACCCATTGAAATGTGTGCACATTTACAATCATGTATTATGTAATCAGAATTTTTCTTCTATTATATATACAATAAGCTATTGAACTCGCCGTGTTATAGATTTTGTGAAAGTTTTTGCGATCATGTTTCTTGAGTACACGCTCAATTTACTCTTACTGCTCTGAATGTGTTTGTGAGGGGTTTTCCCCATTATTCAATGAAATTCATCAGATGACAGTTCAAGCCTTCTTTATCTCTTGAAAGCATTTATGATATTGACTTTATGCCAAGAGTGAGAAGAGTGGTGATGATCATGAAAAGCAGTATGAATTATGGTTCAATATTGAGGTATTCCTGCAAGGTAACCTTTAAAGTCTGAGGACATTCATTATTAAGTGAGCAAGCACTTTAACGATATTCAAGTGGCAATCCAAATATTAAAGGTAAAGACCAGTATTGGAAACGTCCCAATTTCAAAAAATGAAATGGAAGCTCTCATTACCAATCATGTGAAAGAATATGTTTTGACTAATACATGATGATAAAAAATTTGCCGGGAAACCGCGTACTAATTCATATATTTGGTAAATTTGTTTCTCTCATGGTCTGTGAGAGATATAGGGTAGTCCCATATACGTCTTTCTGTGTATAGTGCTTGTAATTTTACGAAGAATGGGCCAAATTTCTTATCATTTTGATGATTCCAGAACCTTGCAGATGCTGGATGCTAGATGATCAACCTTTTCTGATCGATTCCACAATGTTTCTTTCACAATGCAATCGCATGACCATAACTGGTCTTTACCTTTAAAGCATCCCTCAAATCATGAAGAACATTTATTCTTAACCATCTTCTAAATCATGGTTGAAGTACAGGTAAATTTTTCAACAAAAACTTGTGATTTCACTGAATGAACGAATGGCATGTTTCATGCAATATTGAAGGCGTTTGGTAATGAAAGGTACCTTACCAACACTGTGACTGTATGTGCTAATATTTTTGTTGGCTGTGAGTGTGGTTGCCAGGGGTGACCGTGGGGTACCAGACGGCACGCTTGACACCAGCAGAATTGTAATCAATGGAAAGTAGGTTGCATAGCATGTACTGCTTGTATGCCTGCCATAATGTGGTCTCTCCTCCATCTGTGTGATTTTCATGTTGATGTCACAGAAGTTAGTTTCTCATACAGTGTGGGGTGTTGTTGTTATGGACAACATAAAGACAACACGGTATATAGTAACCAAGCATCATTTTTTTTTAAATCTCTTGAAAATTCTATTTTCACATCAGTGTTAGATCAAGAGAAATGGAAACTGATCAAGTTGATTTCCGTGCTACAAACTTTCCCCCTCTTTCTCTCTCTCTCTCTCTCTCTCTCTCTCTCTCTCTCTCCATATAACTGATTTTCTTTCTTTTCTACATTTGAATATATACCATTAAATAAACATACCCGAAATGACTTCCCACTGAATATGACGCTAACAAATAATGTAAAAAGCTTTTATAACTATTCAAAAAAGAATGCTTGCAATTTTGCATAAAACAATGAGAAATAAATATTGAACTATGTATAAAGTAATGGGAAATTGGTGTGTAGGAGTGATAGTATTGTATAGTACGATAATACTCTATAAAGAGGTCTGTACACAAAAGGAAGAAGAAGAAGAATTATAGAAAAATAGAACAATGTTAATGCACTGATCTTTTGAAGTGGTTTTATATCACTATCTTGTAATTTTGTAATTCTTTAAATTCATCAAATAAGTGGCCTTGTTTTTTTAAATTGCAAATACATGTATATTTATCATTGAAGATTTTATGCTTCTAGCTTCTATTGAATTCTAGTATTTCATCCATCTGATGGTCTTTTTTACACTCTATCTGTCATGTGCACTCTTCTCTTAGGAAAAGAAATATATTTTCCAAACAAAATCTGATAATACATAAACATCAAGTTCCATCTGTTATCCTTTCCCTTCTCTCTCATTATCAACAATTCCAGATGTTGTTTTGAATAATCAGTGATAATCAGTTTTCTACGATCAAGGTTGCTTGAAGGCCTTGCGTTCAAGAAAGGTGGAGCCGAGATTGGTTCATGTTTACATCTTCAACCTTTTCATCGTTAATTAAATGTATTTTTATTTACGTCAAGACAGGTACATCTGCCACTTCGAGTTGATCTCTGCTTCTATCCGAGGATTTGATCGTTATCTTGCTCTTTTACGGTCTGTCTGCCTCGGCTTCGACCCACTTTCTTGGAGGAGCGAGGCCACAGATAAACTCATAATAGCGGCTCAAATCTGAGATAATCAAATCAGCATCCATCCTCTTGTAGCTGAATTCAGATGCTACAAGGCACAAACTTCTACAAAGTCTTTTCATGAAAGATCTTTATCGAATCTAACGGCGAACAGCAATGACAAGTATTTGTAGCCATATGGCTGATGTTCCCGTATCAAGGTCTGACTACCGAAGAGGCACAGGTACATCTCGTCTTTTAAGATGGAGTAAGAGGAGTTATCTGTAAGAATGTGACTTAACATCCTTCTGGCTCTCAGCAGACGATACAGTCTTGATGTAAATATGACAATCCCTAGCTCTGTCATCAGGGCAGGGCGATCAATCATTCCTCTGCTCTTTGTTTCTTCAAAGTTAAATGGTCAGGACTAGGATTGCAATTCAATTTTAGGCTAGCTTTAGGGTCAGGGTTAGGATAAGTTATAGAGCTAGGTCTTAGATTGGTTAGTGTAGGACATTACACTTTGAGAGGTAGCAACCATCTCAGGAACATATGTTGTACAATCCTTTAGGGATGTCACTTGACTTTTTATTTTGCTAGTTTTGTGTGCAAACTAAAGAATGTGTGTGGTTGACAAATTTGAGTTTTGGTACAGATGAGAGCAAGGTATCATAGTAACAGGAGTTATTCTGGGATCTTTTTTCTTTTCTTGTTCACAATTTAGTTTGCTTGATTAAAGATAGTCAGTGGCTGGGACAACAACTTTTGATTTCAAGTTTGATGTTTATTGTGGAATAAACCCTGCAGGTGCTTCATTTTTACAATAAGATGACATCATCATAAAACCTTGAAAGATGATTACTGATATTCTGACCATGTGAAGTGAAAAATCCAATCTACGTCACCTTGGAGAATATAATGAACGAATCTATCCAACAAAAGAAAGACAAACTCCTTTTTCTCTTCTGCATTATGCAATATGAATTGGAGGCAGAGCTTCGGAGTCTATTCACACTCCACATGCAATGTCTATTGATTTTGAAATACAATATAATTATGAGCTGCTGAGTGAGTCCAATTCCTCTGAGCAAGAATTATTTGGCACTACACACAGCATCAAAGGATCACCTCAAAATATATTGTACTTGTGTAAGAACTTCCAGGAATGGAATAAGTTAAAAGAACTTTGCAGGCAGTGTAATTCATGCCATGCTTTTTAATACCTTATATATATATATGAATTACATATTTTCAATCCTGAAAGTCTAGATAAGTTGACAAGTTTACTGCGATTTATAATAAGCACCTCTCATTTAGATATTGAAATTCATGAACATTCCTTAGTTCTCTCTCCCTGTTTTTGACTTCTGCCAATCTCTCTCTTTCCATCTTCCTTTCTCTCTCTGTCTCTCTCTTTCCCTGTCTCTCTCAGTTTATATCCCTTTCTGATTCTCTGTCTCCCCTCCCCCTTTCTTTATTTCTTTCCTCCCTTTCCCTTCTTTCTTCACATTCTACCTTCTCCTTTTCTCTCTCTTTCTATGTATTTCCCTTTCTTTAACCGTGTCTCACATTGTCTCTGTCTGTCTCTGTATCCCCTCTCTTTCTCTCTGTCTGTCTCTCTTTCTCTATCCCTCCCTGACTCTCTCTCTCTCAATCTTCCTCCCCCTTTCCCCTCTTTCTTCCCATTCTACCTTCCCCTTTCCTTATCTCTTTCTATTTCCCTTTCTTTACCCCTGTCACACTGTCTCTCTCTCTCTCTCTGTCTCTGTCTGTCTCTGTACCCTTCTCTCTCTCTCTCTCTCTCTCTCTCTCTCTCTCTCTCTTCTATTCTCACACACATACACACACACATTCACTTTCTCTCTCCATCTCTTCTATCCACCTCTTACAGAGCATTGATTATGGTGTTTTCTCTGTTTTGGCTGAAAGATTATGGCGTCATTAAAAACTGCAATGTAAGCAACGATGCCATGGTGTTGACCTTTCATCGTAATTACCTTATTATCGTCAAGGTAACCAGGCAAAGTACAGGTTCAGTCAACCAAGATTACCACAGATCAATTTTTGCTATATTTTCACCAGAAGAAATGCTGTAATATCATCAGTGGAATTACTCTTTTCAAGCTTATATAATATTCATGGTACAGCTAACAATGTAAAGGTGGATTGGACAAGGTGGTTGTCATTCTGTAATTCCATAATTAGACTCTTATCTTATTTTTTAATCTCATATTATTGCTTTTTATTTGTAGATGAAATTTGACCTGAAATCATGCATGATCATTATCTCCAGCTTGCAATGAGGTAATGAGATTAAAAGCAAAAACCTGCAAGTAGCCAACATTATAATATATATTGTTCTGTTTGTTTACTTGGGATACAGATTAATTCAAATATGATGGTTGCAATTTATATAGCACCTTTTCCATTGGATACAAAGCGCTTTGAGATCCATCTAAGAGTCAGTGTTAGAGTTGAAATATATCCAAGTTACCAAGCAGGGATAGTGTGAGTTCAATGAAGTATATTTTTCAGATAGATGTGACATGATTTCAGTTTAGGAAGGTGTCTAGCTGTTCCAGAGTTTGGAAGCATGTAGTAGAGGAGAAAGATGCAATACTAGAGATGTGTTATTGAATGGTGGAATAAATGTCACTGATGATGCTAGATGAGGATGCTAGATGAGTGTAGTCTGCAAGCACAGACCCTAATTTGATACTTTATCAAAAAATCATTGTGCCTTGAGAGAAGCCTATCCCAGCTACCTACTGGTTGTGTCATTATAGGAGCAGCTATAGTACAATATGGTAGTCTTATAGTGCAGACTCTGTTTAAGACTGACCAGGGTTTGTGCCTGCAAACTAACATGAGTGCACCGTCAATGAGAATGTTGACAAGACACTGCTCAACGTACATGTACTTCAGTGCTCTTTTGTTGACCATTTTTTAGACCAGTAGGAACAGTACTCATATCAGATTTTGCACTTGATGCATGTAATCCCCTGTTATGTTGCCATCAAATCATTTTGTGATAAGCTTACTCAAGTAGATTGTCTTAATGTGATTATAATATTGCTTTCCAATTGTGCACTTTTTTTGTTGAGCTCAGATGCATTAATCTTGGTTTATATCATGCTTGCTACCTGCCTGATTGATGCACAGTGAATCTTTATTTGCCTGTTCAAAGTCTTACTTGTGGTTGACTGTAACCCAGCCTATATCCTAGACAAAGAGAAGAACACAAATAGTTAAAGGTCTAGAGAGGAGAAGAGGAACAGAAAAGGAGAAGAAGAAGATGTTGGAGAAGGAGGAAAAGAAGAAGAAGAAGAAGGAGAGGGAAGGTAGAGTGGGTTGGGAAAGAAAGACAGAAAGAGAAATCTGGGAAGTAACTAATGCATCGAATGAAGAACAGTTCAGAAGAAGTACTAGGAATGATGAAAAAAAGGAATGAGATAAGTGTTTCACATCATAATACAAAAGAGAAATAGAGAGAGAGAGAGAGAGAGAGAGAGAGAGAGAAAGAGAGAGAAATAAAACAAAAAGACAGAAAAAAAAGAAATTGGGAAAGAGGGGAAATACAGAAAATAGAATAGAAAAACGTATAGTGAAAAAGAGATGATCAAAAAGAAAGAACATTTCAATTTAACAACTTAACGGAGTAAAACTAAGAGAGAGAGAGAGAGAAGAGGTCAGGAAATATATGAGACTTGAGACCAATTACAGACAAGCAAGAGAGATCATTACAGTTTTGAGAAGGTCCTTTTATGCAAAGAGAGAGAGAGAGAGATGTTGGGGAAGATGAGAGCATATTTAACATGTGAGAAGGAATATTTCCGTTTCTAAATGTCATACGGGGTACAGGGGTAGATAAATAGACATTGGAGAGTGAAAAGGGAGAAGTGGCTGTACACTAGTTAAGAAGGGGAATTTCACTTCCAAAGATTTATAAGTTTACAGAGAAAGGTGGATAAAAGAGAAAGGAAGATAGAAAAAGATAGAGAGAGGAGTAGAGAAGTTAGAGATGAATATGGAGAGGGTTATATGGAGAATTAGAAGGGCGAGATCTAGAGAGGAGAGAGAGGGAGAGAGAGAGAGAGAGAGAGAGAGAGAGAGAGAGAGAGAGAGTAGATTTTTAAAAGAGGAAAGGAAAAGAAGATGACAGAGTCGATGATATTAGATGATGAGACGTTGACAAGGGGACACCCAATGTATTGACTGGAGACAAACAAATTAATAAAAGATGCAGTGGAGCTCTGGGAATTTGAGAGATGTAATACATCTTTCTTGTAAGGTCAACATGGGGATGGGTAGGATGCATATAGATCTAATGAGGCTTGATGTTATTGGGGTGGATGATGAGGTGCTTACCAGGAGTGGAGATAAATCACTTTCCTTTTCCGATTTTGAAAAAAAATGATGCAAGATGAGAAAGATGGTTTTGATTGTTTAAATGTGTTTACCTCTGTCATGTCCGAGAGAGATTTCTGTTTTTTCTCCTTTTTTCTTTCTGTTTGGTCCTAACTTGGTCTGCATTTGTATTACCAGCATCTGCCACAATTCTGCTTCCATCTACCATATATTTTACTCCTCTCTCTCTCTCTCTCTCTCCCCCCTTTCTACCTTTTTCTTTAAATCTCTCATGTTCTCTCTTTCTTTTTATTCTTTTCTCTTAGTTTCTCTAATTTTCTCTTTCAATTTTGACTCAAATTCTATGTCCCCCATTCTGTATTTCCTTTTCTAAATTTGTATATCTTCCCATTTATCCCTTTATGTTTTCTTCTCTTTCCCCTTTCTCTTTCTCTCATTTCTCATTTTCTTCTTCTCTCCCCCTCTCTATTTTGGTTAATCTTCGTCCTGCACTCCTTTCTTTCCTTCCCTCCTTCTGTGATGTGTATGAGCCAGAGCTGTTTCATTCACTTGTCATTTTATCAAGCTTATATACTATTTTTGATTTATTTTATTTGAGTTTCACTGGAAATTCTGAGCCTACTTTCTCCCTTTTGAATGCATGCCCATCTTGATGTATAATCCCATCAATACAAAAAATGGATACCCAGTGTCAATTATTTCTGGCAAATCTGACAGATTATCTGTCCAAAACCACATCCTCATGGCTAAACCATGATTGAAGTCTCAAAGAAAATGCATTTACCGGCAACTTGGATTTTCTGCAGGCATTCTTATAAATCGGGCAGTTTGCTTTTTTATATTCATTATGGTGGTCATAAACAGCCAAGCAGTGTAATGGATTAAAGAACAAGTTACTGGCATTGATACGACACATGAAAGCTAGCCTCCTGTCTAGAGGGACTTGATTATAAACGTAGATATATATTATCTGATGAGCGCTAGAAGTTTTTTAACTCGTGTACATAACACAGACAAAATATATATATTTTTTAATAGTATTTTAAAGAATTACTCTCTCTAGTTCAATTTCTTCAATTGATTTTATACCAATTTATCTTAATGACATATCTTAATGGCATGAAGGTCAGTTTTAAGCAGACCATTACATTTTATTATTCAATTTGCATTCATGACTCAAGAAAGGTTGATTAGCTAAAGTGGTAAATCTGGGTCAGGATTCCGGATTAGAAAAAAATCAAGAAAAAAATCCTTTTTAGAACATAAATCAGACTTTTAAAAGTTGTTCTTTTTCTTCGAAAATCAATATAAATATGGTGACAAAATTAAATTAAATTACATGTTGAGGCCAGTAGGTCAAGATCATAGTCGTCGGTTGACATTTTTTTAATTGTGATATGTCACAAATAATTCCATCCATTTCCTATACTGAATTTAGGGCCCAGGCATAAAGTAAACGTAGTAGCATTTGTGTCCTGTTTTTGTGTGTGTGGTAAATCAAGGATTTAAATCGCGTAATCCTGATTACACTTACATCATTAAAAGAATGAGGTGGTTAAACCAACTTATATTTGAAAAAGGCATTTCCTTCATCTAGATTTATGTAACTCTATCCACTTTTCCTTGTTACTCTTTTTTACAGTGCATAGAGACATACTGTGATATGTGCTATATAAGCAGCGCTCAAAATACACGGGGGCGGTGGGCGATTCGCCCCCGTGAGCTCCATAATCGCCCCCGTCAGGTTGCTCACGGGGGCGATTGCAAAATTAAAAATCGCCCCCGTGGAATTATAAAATTAAGATTATCTTTTCTGATATAACTTTAACACAATATTGAGTATTAATTTTCAAACCTTAAACCAATGAAATGGAACTTAGATGGCGCTTTCTCTACCATCTCTACGAGTATTTCCGATACAAACAACGGAAGCTCGCGGTGCGGCCGTCAGCACAGTGGCTATACTGCGCTGGTAGTACCGGTGTGCACGCTGACGCCCAGTATCTGCTGGAGCTGAAGATCGACAATCGCCCAAGGACTGAAACATGGAGAAGTTTTTCGTTGTGAAAGTTTGAATCCTCTGAAATCTGGTGATTCTTAAAGACCAGCAAATAATGTAACCCGACCAGTAAATCAATATTGAGAAGAAGAAAAAGGCATAAGATGTTGCAGGGGCGGATCTAGGCGGTTTAGGAGGTTTAATCCCCCCCCCCTCCCCCTTGGGCTGCCAAGGAAAAATGTGATGCGCACATAAAAATGCTATCATGTGTCCAGACCTACACAGTATTAGTAGATGTCAGTAGATGCCAGGAAAACATCACTAACGGGGGTTCAAAATAGCAACAACAAAAATCGCATCGCCGCTACGCGGCTCGTTGACGATGCTCTACATCGTATTTGGGGTACCCCACCACCTTAGCAAAAAGCTTGATCCGCCCCTATGTTTTGGAAGGATATGGTAAAGACTAAAAGTAAAGAAAGAATGTAAATAAGGTTGCTCCGAATAATGAGGAGGAAATTATGTGCAGAACGGGAAGAAATGGAGAAAATGTCCTCATGGGGATAAAAGTCAATAACAGCTATGTAACAAGTAAATTTCTAAGAGGAAAAATACCGACATAAATAAATGGTAATGATAAAATACCAAGGAGTTTCATGGGTACCAATTCAATGAAAATTTGTATTAAAATAAGAGCCCCCGTCAGCACTAAAAGCGCCCCCGTGAGAAGGCTCACGGGGGCTCTTTTTTTTTTGGAAGAGCCCCCGTGGGCAAAAAATTAATTTGAGCCCTGTATATAAGTATGGTATATTATTATTATTATTATGCCTCTGTAATGGTTTATTTCAAAGGAGATGATCAAAGATTTTGTGCTACTTTGAAAGGTCTTGTTTGTCTTCACATGGGCTATCTACTCTTGATGTGAAGATAGTGCAGTAGAAAGGAAGACTTGGAATCTTAGCAATATGCAATATATATAACCTTCTTACATCTTAATATACCTAATGTGCACTTATGATAGTGCTGCTGATTTTTGGTGTCTGCCATCATTGAATATACTTTTACAAACAATTTCAGTGACATGTTACATAATCTGAACATGATTTAATGACAACACGAGAGGGTATTGACATTGATCTTCAGTTGTACCTGTAAGTCTTTGTGAAAATATGTCATGCAGGTAAAGAAAAAAATGCAGACAAAAATCACTTCCAGTCATGTCAATAATTCCATACTTATATCTGTCAGTGTCCAAGCATAGCTACTATTCTCTCTTTAGTGTTTGTTTAGACGTGCAGAAATGTAATGTGCTATTTATGGAAAAAGCAAAGCAGCATTTCATGGAAACCATGCATAGCATAGCCTGCCGCAAATCCTTCTATTTATCAGTGAAGACTGCATTAAGCTTTTAGGCTCCTTCACACTGTGATAACATGGCGGTATAGCATAAGCATCATGCGCTTCATATTTCTGTATCTCATAACAAACAGATAGTGAGTATGCATAGGACTTTTCAGCCCACTATACATTCACTTACAAATTAAACAAAAAATGCTGCAGTTTTCTTTGTTATTTATGTGAATGAGCCCTTAATACTGTACCATAACAGTGTACATCAATTCAATTCAATTTGTTTATTCATTTCCATTTTCAATAAAAACAATACAAATATGTATTCAATAATAAGCATTTGCAATATATAAGATAATGAAAATAGGGAACTAAAAAAAAAAGGCCAAATGGCCTTGTGGAAGCATAGTTCCCCCGAACAGTAGTTACAAACAAAACTAAAAAAGAAACATACATGACAAAACATGACAGGGACATTGTATACAGGCCAGAACAGGTGGTCTTTCATCGCACTGTACTTCTCTGACATTTAATGGGTGGCACCATATATTTTATTGACATTTCAGCGACCCCTCCATTGCACTATATACAGATATCTACTAGAACGTGAAAATGCTATTTAGGCATTTCAGCAACCCCTTTCACATAAATGAGCTTTAGGAGGCAGCACTTTAGTAACACTGGTGAAGGACTTTTAAAAAATCCATTTAAAAAGATAAACATGCTTTTTGGCTTTTCAGCGAAGCCACTGTTGTTTTAAAAAGAAACATACTCTAACATCAATATGCTACTTAAAGCATTTGAGCAATCTGTTTAAGATTGGTCCACTCACAAATGAAATTGCAATCTTCTCCAAATTTATTTGAGTGGAAAGATGCGTAACTTGAAATGATGCTCCAAAATACCATTCATATTTGTTCATGTTTTCTCTTGTATTCATTTTACGTACAAACCAATATTGACACATCCCATTTATTTTGCACAGTATGGTTGGAATGTTATTCAATTTCTGTCAAAAATATTGTGCAATATTCATCAATATGAAACATATGTATCGGATGTATATGGGGCATATGAAATTACTTCAGTTTCCGGGGGGGGGGGGGGGGGGGGGGGGTCTGAATAATTGAAGGAGTAGAGCAGTCAGTTTGTAATGAGCCAAAATATGGGATGCTGTCAAGCACCATTTGTCTCAATTAATGTTTTCCCCCAGTCAAGTTTTCTTTCTGAGTTATTACCTTCCTTTTCAGTTTTGCAATTTTCCCTGTCAAAAATGTAATTGGTGCATTTTGAAAAAGACTCTTTATGTATTTTGACAGAAATAAGCCAAGAAGGTCCATTTTCTAATGTTTGAGAAATTGCCAGGAAATTAAAGATATTTGATCACAAAGATAGCATTACCTACCTCAGTGATTGTCATCAAGCTTGACAGAATCATAATTGCATACCTTCTCCGATATCTCGCAAAATCAGAAATCAAAACAGTATTTGGTTGAAGTGATTTCTTTTTCTTCCTCAGCCAACTTTTTTGTGGTATTTCAAAGGCATTTGTGTTTCGCAGGTGATTCTAGGGTATCGGGATAAAATGAAACCAAATATGAAGGCTTGTGCTTTCTTCAATTCAACAAAAAAGTAAATTTGCTCTGAAAATGACTGTACATCCATTTTTGCATTTGCTCAATATTAGATTCCTTTCCCTCGGCTCCAAGCACAATTCATATCATTTTCATAGAAACAGTTACACTCACACCATGAGGTTAGATGGTGTGTTTCTAAGACAATTGGCTACATTTTTTTTATTTGTCAGATGTAGAACACAGAGCATGCAGTATGTGGGTTTTATACTCAATGCCTGCCTGCCACCTGCTTGGAGTTTGGGTTTTCCATAAAATCAATTTCCAGCATCCCTCCAAATGTTGTTTTTGCCAGGGTCCGATTTCCCCGATCACTTAGCTTGAGCTCTGCGGGAGAGGTCTTAAAAGCTTTACAAGGATAGTGGGGAGGTTTGATGGTCTGTTTACACACGAAGGGGCATAACACCTACATGTAACAATGCAAAATCTCCATAGTTTGCTTGATATCGATTTTTCGTGCAACACTAGATTTGTGAAAAGTTATAAAGTCAGTAGAAGTTTTGTGGTCGAGTGGATAAGCCACCAGATGAGGATCACAAGGTTAGGGGTTCAAATCCCTCCCACAGCACTATATTAGCAAGACATTAATCATATTTGCCACACTCAACCCAGGTGAAGTTAACAGGTATCTGGAGGAAGTAATTCCTTGAAGATTCTGTACCTTCATTAAGAGGAGCAAGGCTGTGCAGGGGTTATAATATAAAGCACATGGAGACATTTCATATGCAATGTATACATTATAAGAACTGATTGTTGTTGTTTTTGATCATTAATTGCTTCCTGCAACATTTTTATTTCACCCAAAATACCATTGATTCATACATAAAATGATTTATTTGACTGTGCTGTTAGTTAAGGCAGCTTAATGTATCATGTATGAATGTGGCTTCCTAAGATATGTGTCCTCCAAATCATTTTTGTAAATTATTGGTGGATGCTTTTAGCAGATGCAACATAATGGCAGATCAGTCAAGAACATGTAAGAGAAACATCAGCATCTTTATTACAGTGATTCATATTACCCAGATATATGATAGCTTTAGTTTATAGAATCTGCATTGAGAGAGATAACCTTAAAGATTTGTATGTATTCTGAATACTACTTATGTACATGTATGTATTATGAAACCACAAACATTTGTCACATAAAAATTACATAAATCATTAGAGACAGCCATATTCACAGGAGAGAAATTTGAATGAATTTGCCGCATGGAACTTTTTAACCTCGACGGTTCATGAAATTTGAAAAAAATCTCCTGCAAATGAAAGTGTCTACTTTTACAGTATATGTATTGTCATGAAGTTGGCAATGTTTTGATGCAGTTGTTGTGTCGAGCTGTTCAATCTATATTAAGGAATACCAATAGCTTTATGTGTATATGCCTCTCAGTTTTCTTACATTGATTGTTATATTCAGCTTTTCTCTATATGATATTCATTGTGTGAGTGATGCATTGTTAATGTTTTCCATTGTGTTTTTTCTAGCTGAGTTTAAGCAAGTAAATTACAAAGTTCAATCCAATGTATTTGCAATTCTAAGCCAGTAGATTGCAGAATTATCATCAAATTGCTACACTGAACAAGGGTATTACGAGCCTGAGCTTTATTGTCCTGTAGATCAACACAAGCGTAATGTTATGATCTAACAAAATTATGGCAGAATTGCTCATGAATACATGTATAATTCATAAATCCTTAATAAACCATGTATGAATACGGACTGCTTTATTAGGAAATGAAGTGTATTGTATCCAAACTTTCATCAAATTTTGTCTGGCTCAAGGCTATGAGCCTTTATCCTTATGTTATGAGAACAATACAACCACAATGCATTGCATGAAATGAAGAAAACTTACCAATTAATACATGTTGGTATGTGGAAATCCTTGATCGTATGTATCGAGAGAGAAATGCATAATAGATATCGCAAGTTTCATCAAATTTGATCTCGGACTGAAGTACCTCCTCAAGGCCATGATCTAACATATATGTAAATATACAGTAGAGATAAGATTAATCAAACTGCAATCGATTGAGTGTGCAAGTCCACAATAAAGATCAAACTAATTAATTGCACATGGATATATGTGCAACTCCCCATAGAAAGGATGCGACATGGAAGGAAAAATGTACTTTATGGAGAGAATAATGGAGAAGAGAAGATAAGAAAAGAATAAAAAAGGATGATATCTGAAGAAGATGAATGATGGAAAAATAAGAAATATAGAGTTATAATAAGGGATGAGAATTCATGTTTATATTACTTCATTATTATGTTGGAAAAGGTCAGTTGAACTATACAAGTACAGTGAACAAGTATTTTTGTTAATCTTCAGATTAATTTTCCAGTATATCATGACAATATGTATGCTGTATGACAAACTTCAAGAATATAGATGGTATTAACCATTATTTGTTTACAAATTCGTATCATATTCATCATTTCTAATAATATTTATGTTTGTCTTTTTCTCTTCCCCTTTCTCCTTGTTCCACCACCCTGTTGCTGATGTCACATGTGTTTGTAACAGGTAAGTGATATTACAAATCTTTGCACAAATTTACACTTCAGGGGGGTGTTTCACAAAGATCCTAAGTTAAACTTATCTCTAAGTTGGACTTAAAAGTTATGGAAAGCCATTCGCATCTTTAAACATATTTTGTAAAAGTTATTTTGAAAGGCATAAAATGTTGATTCAAATCATTCATATTTTCTATCATCATGGAGACTTCATGTTCTGGGTGTGGAATTCATAAAAAGTCTAAAATGCTTGAATTTCTGCTTTTGAATATATTTCATTTCAAGGCTCCAATGGCTGTCCATAATTTTTAAGTCCAACTTAGTGTTAAGTTCTACTTAGGATCTTAGTGAAACACCCCCCTGGTCAAGTTGTGATTTCTTTTGTGAGCTAAGTTTTCAAACTTTAAACCTAAAAGATGAAAGTCTGCATGCCTTTTTGTGACCAAACTAAATTGCATGTAATGTTTAAGCAGTGTTTGGAGTGCATGCATATTGTTAAATGTATCCTTTAATATTTGCATGAAGTGATTAATGATAGACTGTAAAACGAAATCAAGATCAAAGTTTTAGCTTCCTTCGTTACATATCCTCGGTGATTGTAGATTAAAGTTTAAAGTCCTCCACAAAGATGCAAGTGCACTATCTTTTCACATTTTCTCTAATCTCTAATGTCATTCCCCCTCACCATTGTTATACCTTCAAATGTATTTCATAAAATATTTTTCTTGCTTGTTTTTTAAAGACTTGCCTCCTTTGCACTAATTTGATACATTTATACTAACGTTTCACTAGGAAAACACACCTTTTAGCGCTGTTCCTTTCATAGCTTTATCTAGCAACCCTTTTTTATGCCTCCGCCACCGAAGGTGGTGCCGGAGGCATCATGTTTTCGGGTTGTCCGTCCGTACGTCCGTACGTCTGTCCGTCCGTACGTCTGTACGTCCGTACGTCCGTACGTCCGTCCCGTTTGACCGTTATCACAATATCTCAAGAACCATTTAAGATTTAAACTTAAGACTCGGGAATAGTATTTATCACCAGAGGAAGACGATCTGATTAGATTTTGGAGTACGTAGGTCAAAGGTCACAGGTCACAGAGGTCAACTTATGAAATTCCTTGTATTGAGTTTGTTAGCGCGATATCTCAAGAACCGCTTGAGATTTAAACTTCAAACTTAAGGATAGTATGTATCACCATAGGAAGACGATCTGATTAGATTTTGGAGCACGTATGTCAAAGGTCAAGGGTCACAGAGGTCAACTTATGAAATTCCATACATTGAGATTGTTATCATGATATCTCAAGAACCACTGGAGATTTAAACTTCAAACTTAGTGATAGTGTGTATCACTATAGGAAAACAATCTGATTACATTTTGGAGCACGTAGGTCAAAGGTCAAGGGTCATAGAGGTCAACTTATGAAATTCCATACATTGAGATTGTTATCATGATATCTCAAGAACCACTGGAGATGTAAAAACTTCAAACTTAAGGATAGTATGTATCACCATAGGAAGACGATCTGAGTAGATTTTGGAGCACGTAGGTCAAAGGTCAAGGGCCACAGAGGTCAACTTATGAAATTCCATACATTGAGATTGTTATCATGATATCTCAAGAACCACTGGAGATTTAAACTTCAAACTTAGTGATAGTGTGTATCACTATAGGAAAACAATCTGATTACATTTTGGAGCACGTAGGTCAAAGGTCAAGGGCCACAGAGGTCAACTTATGAAATTCCATACATTGAGATTGTTATCATAATATCTCAAGAACCACTGGAGATTTAAACTTCAAACTTAATGATAGTGTGTATCACCATAGGAAGACAATCTGATTAGATTTTGGAGCACGTAGGTCAAAGGTCAAGGGTCACAGAGGTCAACTTTTGAAATTCCATACATTGAGATTGTTTTCATGATATCTCAAGAACCACTGGAGATTTAAACTCCAAACTTGTTTAAATTGCTCTATGGCGGAGGCATCATTTTCGACTGCGTGCAGTCAAAATTCCATCTAGTTTGTGTATTCATTCTATAAAGCAATGATTACTTTCTAAATAAATGGACATAACACCTTTTGCACCTTGCTTTTAAAAGATCTGCAAAGCTGTTTCCTCATCTGTAAAACCAGAAACTTTTGCAACCTGTTATTTATACCAATCATCAGTAACTGCCGTTTTGTAGCAAAAAGCTAACAAAATTGAGGACATTTAAATTTATTATTCAACATTTTTGCGGCATGAAAATTTCATGAATCTGAACCACTTGCAAAGTTTCTGAAAGTTTCTGGTTCGACAGTAGCTGTGCTGTAGTTGAAGCATGACTATTTTCTCACAAAAAATAGACTTAGCACCCTGTGTTTCTTCTTGTATTTCAGCTCTCCTACGCGTTATGAGCGTGTCTATCTCCCAAGGTATATTTCCTATTCAGTATTACTACTCTCAAATCTTTGATCATCTCATGTTATCCATTCCATGTGTGTGGTGCCAGATGGACATTAATTCTGTGTATATGAATTAATGCTTTCTGGCTCCAAACATATTACTTGCAGTTGTTTTAGTTGTTTTGTTCCACCATCAATGTTCAGTGATTTCATGTGCTGAGAGCCAGAGGATTGTTACTTTGCATAAAGTGCTTAAATAATTACACAATGCCTCTCTGGCTTTCTTCTGGTTCTCGTTTATTCATTATCCATTACCATCGCAAACAGCAGTATCAATCATCAAATAACAAGTGTCTATTTCACCATCTAGCATGTAGATTTTATTTCACATATGAGATCACTTATTTTTTTCATTTAAGAATCAGATCCACTCTAAAATTACAGTGGTTCAACTTCAAGTGGTAGTTTGAATTTCTCTCTTGAAAATGGATTCAACAATTTTGAGCAGGATTTCAACTCCAAAAGGAAGTGATCCCTAATGTGACTCTGAGTGTGGATTCATCATCATTAACATCATCATCGTCATCATCATCATCATCATCATCATCGTCATCATCAACATCATGATCATCATCTTCATTATCATCATCATCATCATCATCATCATCATCATCATCATCATCATTATCAGCATCATCATCATCATCATCATCATTATCAGCATCATCATATTCATCATCATCATCATCATCATCATCATCATCATCATCATCATCATCATCATAACTATCATCATCATTGATATAACCAGTTGGATGATTTGTCAGTCTTGAGCCTGATAATTGCTCTGTGTTTTCATTCGTTCTATAGATTATTTTTCCTGTACAGCTCCATATAATAATCCAAATTATTTCTAATTTTTGTCTTTGAGTGTAATTCTCTATTTAACCTCTGTTTTATCATATTTGGTTTCTGGTTTCTTATACTGACATATATCTTCTATGTAAAAGCCTGTGCATGTATATCAGTTCACAGAACAAGCTATTATTTGATTAATATGTTTTCTGTTCAGAACTAGAAGGGTGTTATCTGTGTGTTAAATTATATGAGTTAATGCCCTCCTGGCTCCAAACAGACGATATAAGAACATGTATCATGAATCATTCATAAAGTATCTATGTCTCATGGAGTTTTTAAAGCTATATTCATTGATTACATAGAAGATTTGCCTCACTGTCAACTAATTGATTTACTGTCACCAACTAAATCATTTATGCCCTTTCTGGGTCTCTTCATTTTTATAAGTAGGTGAAACATGGATTTGTCCCAATTTTATTATATTTTTTAAGAATATGACTTATCAAAGCTTAATTTCTAAAAGAATTCAACAATGGCTTGACTATCACCAGTTCACCTTTCAATCTTGAGTTACAAAAGAAGAACTAAAAAACATCAGATGTATGAGGGGTATCTAGCTATTGACTACGGTATATTGTTCAACATGCCAATTTCTATTTACTCACAGGTAATTGGTTAAAGTTTAATTAGATTTTTCTGTTGATGGTCTTGCTTTCTATGATGGTAATATATATATATATATATATATATATATATATATATATATATATACTGGTATATATATTATATTCACATAAATGTAAGGAAATAACCTAGATACAACAGCTTTGGCAACTCTCATCAAAATACATAATTCTCTCACTTCCTTTCACATAATATATCAATATCTGTATCTATATCTCTATATCTATATTGAAAATGCTAAACGGAACAATGTCCAATGACATGCTGAGTTAAAATAGTAAAAAATACACACACACATATATGTATGTATATGTAAAGACACATGTAGCGATTATTTCTATATGGTATGGTCTGTATCTGGTGCATATGATTTTAGTTTGTTTACTTGTGTATTGCAGGGCAGTAACGTGTTTACTCTTGAATTTGTTTAATTTTCATATGTTTAGATATCTGTCTATTCATTAGCCATTGTTGGATTCTGGCTAGGGCACCCCTGACTATCACCTGACTATCACCTGACTATCAAAATGGCCGCTCGGTACATTTTCCCTGACAGTCAGGCTATTTATCAAGATGGCCGCCAACAATTTTTTTTTTTTTTTAAATCAGAAATAGATCCATTTTAGCAGTGTTTTTCATGTTTTTTTTCTTTCAAAAAAAAAATTTCAAAAAAAATTCAAAAAAAAAAATAGGAGGCGGCCCCCAAAAAGGAAGCGGGCGGGGACGCTAAAACAGTAAACATGTATATTTTTTTTAATGGCCTTAGTTTTAATAAAACAAACTACATACATGCCCTTTTAGCTCAAATCAGATGTTTTTTTATGAATCCTGTGTAATATTCATATTGGTGAATGACAGAATCTACATTGGTTGATATTTTCATTACTGAATGACAGCTAGCATCTCACTCCATGCACGAAAGCGACATAAAAGCTAGGATGCCTACTGTTGGTCACACCTGCATCATTGCCTGTTGTAACCATGCAAGGTGAAAGTAATCAATGTCCTTTCATTCCCGCTCACATCCTCTTCCAGTCCAGTCTCATCAAAATCGATTAAAAAAAATAAAAAATAAAAAGACAAAAAAAAAATGCGAAAAAATGATCAACCATTATTTTGTGCTTTTATATTCCAAAGTTAAATGGGAGAGGAAAGATATGGCGGTACCAAACAAAGAGAGTTTCTATGGTGGTTATGTTGCCATGGAAACGCTATCAACAGTGACGTTAGTTTGGTCATTTTTCTTCTAGCAGGTGTTCTCTATTCTCAGCATCATAATCATGTTTCTCTCCGGAGAAAAATTGCTTGACGACCATTTGAATTCATTCCAAGATATATTGATCTTTTATTTGCTGTTTATTATCTTCTTTTTGTCCATGATTTAAACCAAAAAAAGTTGTTTTGTTTATAATATTTTTTTTTTTAGGTGATCTAAAGGAGATTGCAAAGTAGCAAGGCTGGAATTGATACTTTAGTTTAGAAGTCACAAGTATGCCTTTTTTATATCAATTTTAGATAGAAAACCTACAATGCTCATAACATAGGTGTTACAAATCTCTTATTTTGAAATTCACATCTATTCTTTTAACTTAGTTTAATAGAGGTAAGCATATTTATTTTGATTATGTGCATCTGATATTGCAGGGGACATACCTTGTGACACAAGCGGTGTAATACTTCAGAGTGATAACATTTCCTTTCCAATTATAAGCTGGATTTTGTCTTGTATTTCATTAGAACTTTTAGTTGGGAATTTGAGGTACTTTAGTTAAGTTAGTTAAGTGCATGCACCTGCACATGGTTTCACCAGTGATATTTTTGAGGAAGTGGAGGACGATAATGGATAACTTTATTTGGCAAATTTGTATACTCTTCTTGATGCTTTCTTCTGATTGGCTTTCAGTGGTTAGTATTTAGCGATTATTTAGGGAGTTGTATTATGTCAAATGCTAGTGAGGCTTGATGCTTTAATAAAGTTAACAACAACACAACAAGTACAATGTGAAGTTGTTGATGTATATGAGGAACTAGGCAATACATTTGTCTACAAAGACTTATCAAATCACAAGCAATTATCTCTTGTGGATATATTAATGAGCAGTGGGGAAGTTTGTTTCTTTAATTAGTAATTGGTACTTTATAGTTACACTTTATACTTATAGTTTGGATTATCTTTCAGAGATTTAATTCTGAATTCTGTAGCAATACTAAAGCAATATTGTTGGATTAGCGATATCAGGATTAAATCTTGCCTCCTAGAGCAAGTCTAGAGAGTGGATACCAGGTATAGAAGGTATTACCTTCTATTTGCCTTTTCATTAGCTGTAAGGCCTCGTTTAGATATGACGTGGCAAAACTACAGCAGTTTTTTTTAGATGTTGTTAAAATATAATATGCATTACATTTCTGTTTCTTATAACACAGAGATCAGTAAATACACCCGGTCTTGGGGCATGCAGGTGCCGTTCATTAATATGTTTAAAGGGAAAGTCCACCCCCAAAATAAGTTTGTTTCGATAGAGGCAGAATAATAAGAAAATCAGGTGAGTGAAAGTTTGAGCAAATTCTGAATGAAAATAAGAAAGTTATGAATTATTGAAGTTGTGATCAATCAAATACAAATTGGCAACTCTGTGACTTATTATACGAGCTCTCCTTCATTTGCTTTGTGCATAATATTCCATAAAATCATGTTTTCTTCGTTATTGATGACGGAATATATATTTGTTCCTTGCAGGGGGAGTATAGAAACATATTTGCAATTATTATATTTAGGGTGCATGTATGGTTGAAATTTTTCTTGAGGGAAAATGAAAATTTTAGATTTTTTTAGTACTGACCAAATGAAAGTTGAGCTCGCATGATACGTCATAGAGTTGCCAATTTGTGTTTGATTGATCACAACTTCAAAAATCCTAACTTCCTTATTTTTAATCGGAATTTGCTCAAACTTTCACCGACTTGTTTCTCTCATTTTTCTACTCCTATTAAAACTAACTTAATTTCAGGGTGGACTTCCCTTTTAAAAGACTGCAGCGTTTTGGGTTTTTTGCGGCAGTTTACCATGTCATATCTGTTTGAAATGTCTGTTGGGAACCATTAGGGCATTGATGTGTTGTAAAGTAAATCACACTCTTGTTGCTCATAGCAGACAAAATGATGACTTCTAGAGCAATTCTAGAGCAAGGATACATTCATCTCAGCCTTTTGGCGGGCAACAACATTGAGATTAATTATATCCACCTGCAGTAGTGGAAGACATTGTAGAATTGTCCTTCATGCCTCGATGCAGTATGAACATCACATAATATAGAGCTATGGGCGGGCATGTCTATTTTTAGAGGGTCTAGTTCCCTGGGATGCGGCGGTTGGTTGCGGTCTTCTGACCAATCGGCCTTGTAAATGTCATGGCACTGTTCGTTCGTTCGTTCGTCGGTGGTTGGTTGGTCGGTTAGCTGGCATATGTGGCATGCTGTTGATTTTTTTGTTGAGGGACCCTGGAATTAGCCATCCATCCATAAACTGGAAGAGATGGGAGATAGTGGAGAAGAGAGAGAGAGAGAGAGAGAGAGAGAGAGAGAGAGAGAGAGATGGAGAGAGAGAGAGAGAGAGAGAGAGAGATGGAGAGAGAGATGGAGATAGAGATAGGAAGAGAGATACAGAGATGGAGATAGAGATAGGGAGAGATAGAGAGAGAGAGATGGAGACAGAGATAGAGAGATATAGAGAATGAGGTAGTAATATAGAAATAGAGAGAAGATAGAAGGAGAAAGAGATGGTGATATACATATAGATATACAGAAAAGAAAGGGTTTAGAACACAGATTTGGGAGGAATGGAAAAGCTAGATGGAAGATAGAGTAAATATGGAAATAAAAAAGGAACAAAAAAGGAAAGCAGGAGAATAATGAGATGGAGAATGACAGACAATAATAGACATATATACAGAGGAGAAAGACAGATGGACAGGCAGACAAAGAAAAAGATTGGTTGTGTCTTTATTTGTCCAAGATAGAAAAAGAGAGAGAGATAGCTGAGGTTTTTAAAATCCTAAGATAGCACAATTACAATAGCACCAACCACATTAGCCAGAATTGATGTAAAAAATGACTTTTTATTGCTTGATTTCTGTTTTTACCTTGTACATCTAAAATTCTGATCTGAATGACAATATAAGAAACTTATCTCCACTTACAGACACAAATAGCAAGAATAGATAAGATGATCAATATATTTGCTTGTCCTTTTATCTGATTTTGTTTTTCTTTTAGCAGTTTGTAGCTGTTACAATGAAAGAAAGAAAGTGATAAAAATATAATGAATATAGTAATAATAATGATAAAACTACTACTTATTTTACTTTCATTAACCTGATGTACACAGATTAAAACTTTGTGAGAGATGCAAATTAATGTCTTGTCAGAGGAGAGTTAACTCTGTGTTAATGTGAGTGAGTGTACTATCTTCTGGCTACAAACAGATGATATCAGACGGTACGCTTCAATTGTTATTATGAACTTTATAAATGTTGAGGAAAATAATTCTACCTATATCTAAGTGACTGAGAGACCATGTCCTTGGAATCCTCCTTAGAACTACATCTCTTGAAGCTTTTCCGAAGGTCTCTGATTCTCATAGACAATGAACAAATTAAACCTTTGAATATAAATACGTGTGCCATGATAAAAGTATAATTTATTTTGTTAGATATTTATCCAAAATATTACATTCCCCAGCCTAGTGAAGGTCTTTAATTATTATGGAAATTGGACCTTTGAATGTAGATGGATAATTTGTGAGGAATCTTATCTTTTATTTCAAGGTATGGTATTGCATGCCTCGGCCATGACAGATTTTCATTGAAATAGGGGAAAGGATCCCATGAATTTAACAGAGATTTTGAGTATTGGTTTTGTCCTGTATGGAATCAATAAATCATGCAATGAAAAGTAGATAACATGGTTTCCCCAGGGTTGCAAGTGTGATTAGACTACGAGTAACTTCTTGATTAGACGAACCATCATTTCACCAAGAGATGGCGCTATAGCTCATTCATTCTCTCCTAGCTTGTGCCACCCTGTGCGCAGGTGAGCAAACCAGGAGTGCCTTGTTCCATACCAATTCAGCTTCATATTTCATCTTTATTAACCCTTTCATGACAATTTGTAGATATGCCTTGGATGATTTTGGTAGTTCCACTATCCTCCCCTTTTTCTTATCCCTTTTTTCCTCTTCTCTCTTCCTTCCACCTTCTCCCTTCCCACTCTCACTCTCTTTCTCTCTGTCTTGCTATCTCTTCTCTCTTCCTTCTACCTTCTCCCTCCCCACTCTCACTCTCTTTCTCTCTGTCTTGCTATCTCTTCTCTCTTCCTTCCACCTTCTCCCTTCCCACTCTCACTCTCTTTCTCTCTGCCTTGCTATCTCTTCTCTCTTCCTTCCACCTTCTCCCTTCCCACTCTCACTCTCTTTCTCTCTGTCTAGCTATCTCTTCTCTCTTCCTTCTACCTTCTCCCTTCCCACTCTCACTCTCTTTCTCTCTGTCTTGCTATCTCTTCTCTCTTCCTTCCACCTTCTCCCTTCCCACTCTCACTCTCTTTCTCTCTGCCTTGCTATCTCTTCTCTCTTCCTTCCACCTTCTCCCTTCCCACTCTCACTCTCTTTCTCTCTGCCTTGCTATCTCTTCTCTCTTCCTTCCACCTTCTCCCTTCCCACTCTCACTCTCTTTCTCTCTGTCTAGCTATCTCTTCTCTCTTCCTTCTACCTTCTCCCTTCCCACTCTCACTCTCTTTCTCTCTGTCTTGCTATCTCTTCTCTCTTCCTTCCACCTTCTCCCTTCCCACTCTCACTCTCTTTCTCTCTGTCTAGCTATCTCTTCTCTCTTCCTTCTACCTTCTCCCTTCCCACTCTCACTCTCTTTCTCTCTGTCTTGCTATCTCTTCTCTCTTCCTTCCACCTTCTCCCTTCCCACTCTCACTCTCTTTCTCTCTGTCTTGCTATCTCTTCTCTCTTCCTTCTACCTTCTCCCTTCCCACTCTCACTCTCTTTCTCTCTGTCTAGCTATCTCTTCTCTCTTCCTTCTACCTTCTCCCTTCCCACTCTCACTCTCTTTCTCTCTGTCTAGCTATCTCTTCTCTCTTCCTTCTACCTTCTCCCTTCCCACTCTCACTCTCTTTCTCTCTGTCTTGCTATCTCTTCTCTCTTCCTTCCACCTTCTCCCTTCCCACTCTCACTCTCTTTCTCTCTGTCTAGCTATCTCTTCTCTCTTCCTTCTACCTTCTCCCTTCCCACTCTCACTCTCTTTCTCTCTGTCTTGCTATCTCTTCTCTCTTCCTTCTACCTTCTCCCTTCCCACTCTCACTCTCTTTCTCTCTGTCTTGCTATCTCTTCTCTCTTCCTTCCACCTTCTCCCTTCCCACTCTCACTCTCTTTCTCTCTGTATTGCTGTCTCTTCTCTCTTCCTTCCACCTTCTCCCTTCCCACTCTCACTCTCTTTCTCTCTGTCTTGCTATCTCTTCTCTCTCCTACTGGTTCCTCTTCTTAATTTTTGTTATCATCTTTTCCTTCTTCTTTTGTCAATCTTTCTCCCCTTCTCATCCTCCTGTTTCGTCTTCTCCCTATCTGTTCTGGCTCCTGGTATTTACCACAACTCTACACTGTGCCATCAGGGTGTATGTACCTCTGTCAAATTGCACCTGTCTATTCTAAAAAGATAGGTATGCCACAGTGAACTTATTCATCACTAGACTTCATGCCTAGTGCTAAATACCTGCAGATGTGCTCAAATACCTGCAGATGTGCTCAAATTGACACTCCCAACTAAGGGCTCCCATTCAAAGTAATGTAGTGATGATCACATTCTAAATGTTAAAAACTATGAATGAAAACAAATCATGTTAATATATATATCATATATGTGAAAAGACTCTTTTATCTTTATTTTTCTACTGTATAACTGGCAATTTTTATGCTGCACACATTACTTTTGGAATCATGATTTATGAACAACAACAGTTATAATTTTTGAAATACAATTGTTTATATGATATATGTATGATGTATATCCCGGATCCAGAGAGGTGCTTTTATTTGTATTGGTTGTGTAAAGTCAGATATGCAGTTGACCATATTGGCCATATCTATGATTTGTTAATGAATGTTTAACCCTAAGATGTGAGTTTGTATTATAGCAAGCCTCAGGAAAAGGATTCTTATTTAAAGGTTTCGTGTAAACATGATTGCAAATACCTTTGAAAAATCAATCCAATGCACTTTCAAAAGCTTTATGCGTCACCTATTAAAATGTGCAGACATATGACAATAGGGACTTTTAGATTTGCGTGCACTGATACGTGGTACTTCCATTCACGGCAGTGCTTTAAAAGGACGTCGATCGTAGCATAGACCTATTGTCTTCGTGCGAATCTAAAAGTCCCTAATGATGTATCATGGAGACCCCAACATGATTTCTATGAGAATACAAAGGGTATTGAAATTGCCCTGGAGTTGTTTCAATTCTAAAATAGTTGCGTTTGTAGTCCAAATTACTACAGAATTTAGTCAATTTGATAGCAATTTGAAAATTAAAAATCCAATCAGTATAGAATAGTTCCCATTCACTGTTATGATCAACAATTCAGATTATCTTGGAGAGTTTTTTTAATCTACATGCAGTACTTGGCCACGACCTTTAAGCCGTGCTTGTACATATTGTGGTAAACTGTCTGGGCAAAATAAGCGCTCCACTTTTTACATTGATCAAATTACTTAACACCATTTTGAATTGATATGAGTGTTGTACCTCAACATTGGATGGGCTCAGACAGAGTTGACAGGCTCCATCGAGCCATAGAAATGAAACACCTTTAATAAGAACACCTCAGCAATGTAATGTAGAAAGAGATGAGAGGCCACAGAATAGGGGCTCATACCAGTGTTTCATTCACTCACAATGCATGTTGGGCTGTCTGAAAAAAATGAAAATCAGCAATAATACTATTTGGGAGAATAATTTTTTCTTACTTTCATTCTTTTGGGAATGAAATATAATAGTTGATAAAATATCTCATTTCCAAACTAAAACAGCCTTTTTATTCTTCTTCATTTTTGTATTGGTTTTACTTTTCTCAAAAGTTTTAGACCAAAAAAGTAAGAGACTATAATTAATAAGTGATCACTTTTTGAAGCATAAATGAATTGACCCAATAGGTACTTTTTAGGAAAATCAATCTGTGAAACGTATCTAGAATAGATACCCAATGTCATTGCTGAAATAGACCTATCTGCTGCCATCTAGTGTTAGGATGTTGCCAAAGGTATGCAAGCATTGAGGTTGAGTTATAATGAGAAAGAAGAGTTGGAATGCTGCTAGGCATACTAGTATTCTGCGGTATTATCTTCCTTTGCCTCCAACATCTATCTTCTTCTTCTTCTTCTTCTTCTTCTTCTTCTCTCTCTCTCTCTCTCTCTCTCTTTCCCTCCCCCTCCATCCCTCTCTCTCTTCCTTTTTCTGTCTCTATCCCTCTCTCTGTATATCCATTTTTTTTGTTTCTCCCCCTCTCTCCCACTGCACTCTCTTTCTCTCCTTCTCTCTCTCTCTCTCTCTGTCTGTCCCTTCTCTCTCTCTCTCTCTCTCTCTCTCCATCTTTCTTTTCTTGTGTGCTCTCTTTCTCTCTCTCTCTCTCTCTCTCTACTTGATTTCACTCTTGTTCTCTTCCCTACTCCCTCTTGCATTCTCCCTCTTTCTCTCTCTCTTTCTCTCTCTCTCTCTCTCTCCCCCTCCCCTCCATCTCCCCCTCCCTCCTCTTCATTCTCTTTCTCCAGACTCCATCTCTCCCATTATGGCATTCTCCCTCTTCCTCTCTACCAAGAGCAACTTAATACTGCTCAAACCTTTTTGACATCGATCCAAATGCAGGCCCACAAATCTGATACGATTGGCAAACACATCCACCAAATAGACACTAGCTTATCTCCATTATTCTCTCTACCCTTTCACTTTCTCTCCATCGTCCTTAGTTTGCCCTCGCTCTTGCCATCACTTACCCTTACCCTCTCTTCACACTCATACTTTCTGATTTTCTCTCACTCCGTCAGTATCAGAAATGTCAATATCGTGGCCACTTTGAATTGGGTGGGTCAGACAAAATTGGGAGACGAAGGTAAAAGAAGTTAAATGTCAAATTTGCAGACAGGTGCTCCACAATTTTGTCCAACAAATAGAGATAAGAGATTCATAATTTTCAAGATTTGCTGACTAGATCAACAGCCTCTAAAAATTACAAAGTTTGCAACAGAAAATTCATTTTTTGAGGAATGTACCACCCCCAACACACACAACCCTTGGTTAGTATATCCACAATGGATGACAGTTCATGCTGTTATGATTGTCTCTAATATTTAATGATTATGCATTTATCATTCACACTTTGTATTACAACTGTCATTTTTTGTTTGTGGTCATAACAGTTCCTCCATTTACTAATCACCATATTGATTCTCACAGACTGGTCGATTCATTGCAGCTTGCGTGTTCTACGCCTGCTGTTAACTTCCGGTGTAAACTTCCGGTATCTTTTTTTACCGCGTTCCCATTCTCCCACCAATGATAAGGAGAGTCATCTCTTTTCTGGGTTAATGCGTGAAGCACAATTTCCCAATGGTCCGAACTGCAATTCAAGCATGAAACAACAGTTGACTCTTGCAATCTCCCACGTATCTCGGCCGAGTTTTAGGTAAATTTAAAGAGAGAATTAGTTTGCAGGAGTGTTAAGATGGTTATGCTCTATTGGATGTATTTCATCATCGTACTTGAACGAGAGAATAAGCCCATCATATTTTCTTGGAAAGGAGGAGGCATCATGCAAATTTTGAGTTGGCAATTCATTCGATGGATTGTGACGTATGCACTGACAACTCTCCCATTCGTTGTGTACACAGATATTGATTTATGTTTTTTCTCCTAAGCGCTAGTGATTACAAATTGAAAAAGTTAATGACTTTTTTATTTTTTGTCCAATTTTGTTCAAGCTTTCACAAGTCTGCTTGGTTTTATTTGTTTGCTTTTCATTAGAGTAGTTTGTTATCAAGGTTGGATTTTCCTTTGACAGAGATAGAGAAGAGGCAGAGGGAGATGCAAATGATTATGAAGAGATAGGAGTGAAGAAAACATGTTTAAAAGGCTATGATAAGGAGCTAGAACAGGAAGAGATGGAATTGGGGTAATCTTGTGTGAAACACTAAGTCAAGATAGAGAAAAGGAAATAATATGAGTAACGGGAGAAGACTTGAAAACAATTACGAATTAAGATAGGGTCCGCTGACGAATAAGTTCAAAAACCTTTTCTTCATTTCCTGCACAAAGGAATGACTCTCATTTTTCTGTCTTTTGTCTTCACTCTAACCCATACATCACCAATGAGTAATGATTATCACCTAGAGTCCAAAGAGCTTTCATTTCCTCCCTTTTCCATCACACCTCCATCCCTCCTCCATCCCTCCTCCATCCCTCCTCCATCCCTCCTCCATCCCTCCTCCATCCCTCCTCCATCCCTCCTCCATCCCACCTCCATCCCTCCTCCATCGCTCCTCCATCCCTCCTCCATCCCTCCTCCATCCCTCCTCCATCCCTCCTCCATCCCTCCTCCATCCCACCTCCATCCCTCCTCCATCCCTCCTCCATCCCTCCTCCATCGCTCCTCCATCCCTCCTCCATCCCTCCTCCATCCCTCCTCCATCCCTCCTCCATCCCTCCTCCATCCCTCCTCCATCCCTCCTCCATCCCTCCTCCATCCCTCCTCCATCCCTCCTCCATCCCTCCTCCATCCCACCTCCATCCCTCCTCCATCCCTCCTCCATCCCTCCTCCATCCCTCCTCCATCCCTCCTCCATCCCTCCTCCATCCCTCCTCCATCCCACCTCCATCCCTCCTCCATCCCTCCTCCATCCCTCCTCCATCGCTCCTCCATCCCTCCTCCATCCCTCCTCCATCCCTCCTCCATCCCTCCTCCATCCCTCCTCCATCCCTCCTCCATCCCTCCTCCATCCCTCCTCCATCCCTCCTCCATCCCTCCTCCATCCCTCCTCCATCCCACCTCCATCCCTCCTCCATCCCTCCTCCATCCCTCCTCCATCCCTCCTCCATCCCACCTCCATCCCTCCTCCATCCCTCCTCCATCCCTCCTCCATCCCTCCTCCATCCCACCTCCATCCCTCCTCCATCCCTCCTCCATCCTCCTCCATCCCTCCTCCATCCCACCTCCATCCCTCCTCCATCCCTCCTCCATCGCTCCTCCATCCCTCCTCCATCCCTCCTCCATCCCTCCTCCATCCCTCCTCCATCCCTCCTCCATCCCTCCTCCATCCCTCCTCCATCCCTCCTCCATCCCACCTCCATCCCTCCTCCATCCCTCCTCCATCCCTCCTCCATCCCACCTCCATCCCTCCTCCATCCCACCTCCATTCCACCTCCATCCCTCCATCCCACCTCCATCCCTCCTCCATCCCACCTCCATCCCTCCTCCATCCCTCCTCCATCCCTCCTCCATCCCTCCTCCATCCCACCTCCATCCCTCCTCCATCCCTCCTCCATCCCTCCTCCATCCCACCTCCATCCTCCTCCATCCCTCCTCCATCCCTCCTCCATCCCACCTCCATCCCTCCTCCATCCCTCCTCCATCCCTCCTCCATCCCACCTCCATCCCTCCTCCATCCCACCTCCATCCCTCCTCCATCCCACCTCCATCCCTCCTCCATCCCTCCTCCATCCCTCCTCCATCCCTCCTCCATCCCTCCTCCATCCCTCCTCCATCCCTCCTCCATCCCACCTCCATCCCTCCTCCATCCCACCTCCATTCCACCTCCATCCTCCTCCATCCCTCCTCCATCCCTTCCCATTGTCTGAAGATATCTTGTATCTGAACAGCCTCTAGGGTGCCAAGTTGAAACGGTGGGAAAGATGAGAAGAAATTGTAGAGGTAGAAAGGGATATTCATGCCAGGGTGAACCCACCCACAGGTTTTTATAAGAGGACCATTTTACATGTATCTTTTGATTGCCCTTAACATACACACAAAGAAGGCTCACATGCGTCATTGATCGTTACCCAACCTTCTGTTCCATCTCTATCCAATATTATTTGAAGACAAGACTTCAATATGATGATGCTGTATTCATAGTAAGGGATGTTTAAAGATTAAGACTACTGCATACAAATTAATTTGTTATCCCTCAATACAAGTTCTGAACTTGTGAATATGGCAGTGAAAGAACTTGCACAGATTTGATATTGTGAAGTTAAGAACCAAATTATCCACTTTGTATGTGCTTTAAGATTATGAAAGTGGTAAATATGTGTTTTTATAACATGAATTATGTATGATTGAGAGCTATGAAGCAGATCAATATAAACTAGTAAAAAAAACTCAAATGTAGGTCTGATTTAATGGATAAGATATTTCTTTTCACTGGGGAATCGATCTGTCCTAAAGTAAGTATTGATTAAAGATCAGGTATTTTGCAGGGATGGCTAGAATTCTTGGCTGCACTTGTGAGGCTGGGATTCAGCGTTGAAACTTATCCTCTTGCTTCTTCATTCTCTCTCTCTCTATGTTTTTCTCCCCCTTTCTATGTTTTTCTGGTATATGTTACAAAATTGTACTTTTAGCTGATGATTATGTTTAATAGCCGTACAAGAGCATGAACAACCCTAGCTATTGAAATGTGAATGAGAAAAGGACTTTCCCACATATTGTACTATATGTACATGTCAGATTGCAAACAGAGATAAGTTTTGAATGTCTGAAATTCTGCATATTCATCTAATTCATGCTCACTACTGATTCTAATTTATTATTTTCTTGATTTGATTTATAACGATTACTTTCAATCCACCCTGTGACATATCCCTTGGCCCCAATTCTGTCAAAGCACTTCAGTAATGATTGATTTCTGCATCCATTGAGAGATAACTGAGTGATTACTTGGTATAGATTTCAGAAGAATTAATTCTTTATTTTCCTACTCTTTCTTTGAAATCTTTTTTTATCTCTTTTTTTCTTCTTCTCCATTTGCATCACTTCCTCTTTTTAACTGCATTAAATCATCTCATTATTGAGGTCATGAATTTTTCTTCCATCTTTGTCTTAGCCTGATGTGAACGCATTATGAAATATGATTCCAGTCTGAAGATGTACATGTAGGTCGTTGTAACTCTCTAATACATCTACTGAGAACTAGAGTAGCATTAACTATATGTATGTGTGTAATCTAATGCCCTTCTTGCTCAAGCAGACAATGCAGTCCACACCCATTTTCCAGCTATGAATTTATTTATGCAGGTGCAGTAGTGATCCATCACCCCACATCCTCTTTAACTAACATGAAAGAGATTGTGTGGTGCTTCATACACAAACTATTTAGTGAATTTCTTAATGATGCGACCAACTGAGATTGATGCTGTTACATTTCTTAAAAAGGCGGATCCCATTTGTCAGAGTTGTGTAGTTTGTCATCTTGCTGAGATAACTAAAAGCCCAATTACCAAGTGAAACATCAAACGCTTTGGGTTCTTAGGTAACCAATTAAAAGTAGATCCAAAGAAAAGGGTTGTTTAATGAGATCGAAAGTGAATGTTAGCATCCATCGGCATCCCCATGTGAGAAGATATAGCGAAACAAGGAGGAACGTGATATCCGTCCCAAAGGGCACTTCCAAGGAAATCTGAAGTGATGGCATATGAGGATACTTTGAGGCTTTGATTGCTTTGATCAAGAAAGTTCTCTGAAATGCTGTGTTTACGTTTCTGGCATTACGTCAAAGATATATTGCAGACCTTCTTTGTAGAGGTAGGACAACCGGAAGTCTGCATGAAATAGTAGCTATAATTAACTGGCTCAGATTTCTACAAAGATAGATCCGTCATAAATACATATGTAATTGGTTTTCATCCTAAACAAATCCCTATACATTGAAGTTCTCTGTTAAAAAATAATGCAAACTCTTTGTGCCTTGAACTTTGAGTATGTTTACGTTGTTTTCAATTTAATCCATCTGTCTCTCCCTCATTCCTCTGAAGTAATGTTAGCAGGAAGAGCAAGGGAGTGGGAGGGCGGTACAAGGTCACTTTTTTTCTTGTGACTCTTTCTTTCGGTATGGAATTAAAACTTAAAAGGTTGCCTAATTGTTTGAACACAGTGGTTGATATGCATGATATAGAAAGATTAGAAAGATTAGAAATAAATAAATTAATTAACAAAAAATATGGTAAATACATATTGTGTTTGTTTCAGTAGTTGACCATATGAACAAGTGAAAGTAGGAATTTGGTCAACTCAAAGTTTTAAACGAGTATGTGAACAGGGAATTGCAGATGATCCCAACCCTAATTCATGTAATGGGTGTGAGGGCATGGGTAATAAAAATTCTAATCATAAATCTCTAATACTGAGAGATGGAAATGGAGAGAGATAGGGAGAGAGAGAGAGAGAGCGAGACAGAGAGATGGACAGATACAGAGACAAAGAGACAGAGCAATAATCTCGAGGTTGCTTATATAACGGCTACATATATTAAGCTGCAATATCATTGATATACAGTATACCTCCCCCAACTTGAAGTTTGTTTATAACCCAACCCAATATTCATAATTGGAGCTTTGCAGGGTGTGTTCACACTTCGCTGGGTTTCTAAAGATTTCCCTATTCTCAAATCTTTTATATTTTAAAAAAATTATTCCCCCCCCCTTTTTTTGGGGGGGGGGGGGGGTGATTGGACTACCTAGAAATGCTATCATACATGTAGATCATGTCAGTGCAGCGGGATACTATTTAATGAATTGTTTTTGCAAGGTCTTAATTCTTACTAATCTTTGAATGATTTTATAGTCTGTTTAAATTTCATGTATGTATGTATGTATGTACCCTGTCCTCACTACCAGGGGAAAACATAGGAAAATGTCTTATGTCCCTGTCTCCTACACAAATATCTGTACACACAAATATTGGCAAAAGCAATAGTGTATTTTCTACAGCTGAACATATTTATTCAGCTGCAGATATTTGCCATGAATCAGTATTATATGCTTTTCTGAGAGAATTTCTCTCAAAATGCAATTTCATTCACAGAATTCAATATCACTTTTTTTACAGGAAGATTTATTTATCCTGCAGTCTTATAGTCTCTTCAATTTCCTGAAAGGGTCTCTTGTACTCACAAATTTGTTTCCACTCCAACTTCTACTGCTGATAAGTTACACATGTTTTGTTTATCATAATGTGGAGAGGGTGGTAGCCATACATCATCTGTTGAGACCCAGAACTTGTCCAGAAGGGCATTAATCTTATATTCAACTTCGTGACTATACGACCTTCTGGCTCTCAGTAGACATTGTCTTTGTTTTCACACCTTTGAAATTTGACCTGCTTCTCTCCTTCTGATTGTATTTATGCTGGCAGTACAACGTTATTACTTTAGCGTCAAGTTTATTTATTTATTTATTTTTTTTAAATTTTATTTATTTATTATTATTATTATTTTTTATTTATTTATTTTTTTTTTTTTTGGGGGGGGGGGGAGGAGTGCTCTTTCTGTGACACAATGTCCAGTATCTACCAGCCCCTAATTTGTTTTTCTTTTTTCAATTGGTTGATAAATTACTTTATTATTATTATTATCATCATTATTGATTAATTTATTTATTAGTTTCTTTCTTTCTTCCTTTATTCATTTATTTATTTATTTATTTATTTATTTATTTATTAAATTTTAGTTAGCAATTATTTTAATTATTAATATTATTATTTTTATTATAGTATATATCGTCGGCCAGCTGGCAGAAGGGTGTTAGCGACTTGAAAAATGCTTTTCGGATTATTCGCATTTAAAGATTTGTTTTATATTTAAACTGCTTTCCGTCCTGAAAATTGGACGCCCTTCGGCCAGCCAGGCGACGATATATATATTAGGGCTGTGCACAACAGTGTAATGAGGTACCCGAGTACACTCCCAGGCTCACAGGCGAATACTCGAATATTCGGACGCCATGTTTTTTTATAATTTTTTTGAATTTTTTTGAATTTTTTTTGATTTTTTTGATTTTTTGATTTTTTTTTCTTTTTTTTTTCTTTTTTTGCCACTACAATACCACTCGGCAGTTTCTCAGGTCCCTCGCTGAAAACGCACGCAACTTTACTTAGAGTTGCAGTTGAAGGCGCCGATTTAATAAGAATAATAACAGTAAACAATGCTGTTTTAAAAACCAAAGATGGCAGAATAATTCATTTTCCTTCAAGTCCAAACAGAAATCTGGACATTTGGTCCCAGTTTCTGAAAGGTGAGTTTGACAGTGCTTGAGTTGGGAAACATTTTTACCGACGGTACCATGCCAGCGGACGCTGCTCTCCTTGGCACGGGTAAGCGTGGGCCTGGACATTTTTTTATTTTTTTTAAATTTATTTATTTTATTTTTTATTTTTTGCGTCCGAATATTCGGGTACAAGAAATCGTACCCGAGTAGTTGTCAACCGTGCAGGTACTCGAGCATTCGACTACCCGTCGCAGCCTTAATATATATATATATATATATTTTTTTTTTTTGGGGGGGGGGCGCTTTCACTTACATGATTCCCTGTACCCACCAGCCCGTGCTCTCCCCCTCCCCCTCCACTCTTTGAGATCAGAGTTCTGCTTAATCACACCATTTGTGGTAGGGTTCATGATCACACAAAGTGCCATGGAAGCGACTGACTGTACCTGTACTGAAATGTGATCATGCTCCAGGCTGATTAGTACCATCATCAAATTGGCACCAAATTAACGACGAGCTGGTTATCAGAGTAATGAAGTTGTGACATTGGATGCCCACTTGAAATAACTCACAGGTCACCTAGCCTTATTTGCTTTCAATACCTATCACCCTCGACTCTCTTTTTTTGTCTGTTGCTGTGCCTTAAGATGTAGTTCTTTGCTCTAGCTATCCTTTCTCTCTCTCTCTCTTCATCTCTTCCTTCATCTCGCTCTGCATGCCTCCCTCTCTCTCTCTTCATCTCTCTCTTCATCTCTCTTTTTATCTCTTCCTTCATCTCGCTCTGCCTGCCTCCCTCTCTCTCTCTCTCTCTCTCTTCATCTCTTCCTTCATCTAACTCGGCCTGCCTCTCTCTCTCTCTCTCTCTCTCTCTCTTCATCTTTTCCTTCATCTCGCTCTGCATGCCTCCCTCTCTCTCTCTTCATCTCTCTCTTCATCTCTCTCTTCATCTCTTCCTTCATCTTGCGCTGCCTCTCTCTCTCTCTCTCTCTCTCTCTCTCTCTTCATCTCTTCCTTCATCTCGGTCTGCATGCCTCCCTCTCTCTCTCTTCATCTCTCTCTTCATATCTTCCTTCATCTCGCTCTGCCTGCCTCCCTCTCTCTCTCTCTTCATCAGACCATCTCTATCTTTTACTCTTCAGACTTCTCCTCTCCTTCCATTTGTCTTATATTTTCTATCATGTTGCTTTTCCTTTTCATTTCTTGTAATCTCCATCATCAGGTTATGTCTCTTCCCTCTCTGTTCCCCTCCCTTCCTCTAATCCCTCTATCCCTTCCCTCTCTCTCTTCCTCCGAGCCCTCTCTCATACTGGTGTCTTCTTCTTCTTTTCTCCCTCAAGTTGTCTGAATGTATCTTGTCTATGCCATCTTTATACATGTAAACATTTTGGTGCCCTCTTCCATCCTGCATGTAATGCGGTCCCTCTTTCTAATGAGAGTAAATTAACTATTAAGTGGATTGAGTTAAAATAACTAACAGGTCATATCACTCAATACATCGGTCTGTCTCTGTCTGTATGTCTCTATCCCTGCTTAGCTTTTGCTTTCTTTACGTCTCTTTTGACTTAATATCAATCCATCCAGCCCTTTGCTTCTGTACTTCTATATGTCTTTGGCTGCCTGCAAGAAGGCCATTACTGCTATTGACAAAACATTCCTCTTGCAGTCTGCTTGCGGACAGCCGACAATGTTCCTTGTCTCTCATTCCAGCTCTCTGTCTATCTCTTCCTCTCCTATATGCCTAGTGTTTCTCCCTCTCCTTCCTTCCTTCTTCTCTATCTCTTCCTCCAACTCCTTCTCCCTCTCCCTCTCCCCTCCCTCCCCTCCCCCCTCTACCTCTCCCCTTCTACCTCTCACCTCCTCTCTCCCTCTCCCTCTCCCTCTCCCTCTTCCTCTTCCTCTCCCTCTCAGGCGCGTAGCCAGGGGGGGGGGGCGATGGGGGCAGTTGCCCCCGCCTAAATGCCGGCCAAAAAAAAAGAGAGAAAGAAGAAAGGAAGAGGACATAGGAACGAATCGTCTTCTTTCTCTAATAATTTAATGAAACGTCAAAGCTTCGCGCAGGAGGGGGGGGGAACTGAATTCAGACAAGGATCGAGATTCGAGAACGGTACAACGAATCGTCTTCTTTCTTTAATAATTTAATGAAACGTCAGAGCTTCCGCGCTACGCACAGAGGAAGGAGACCTTGATTCAAACAAGGATTAAGAGTCGAGAACGGTACAACGAATTGTCTTCTTTCTCTGATGATTTAATGAAATGTCAAAAGAAACTGATTTTAGACAAGGATTAAGAGTTGAGATCAGTACAACGAATCATCTCCTTTCTCTAATAATTTAATGAAATGTCAAAGTTTCCGCACCCTCCCTGCACCCACCCCCTTAGGGAGCACGCTTCACGCGCTCTGTAAGTGAATCGCACACTTTGCATGCTCACTACCGCCCCCCCCCCCCTAAAATGAAATCCTGGCTAGGCGCTTGCTCCCTCTCTCCCCCTCCTCTTTAATTTCCACCCCTCACCTTTTTTCAAGTCACTTCTATATCAATGAGAACTTGAAAAGCTTTCAACTTCATAAACTCCTGAATGACATTGACAATACTAGTGCCCTTGCATTCCATGACACTCCATGCAATGAGCAGCATGGTCACCACGTGGCAAAATCTAATCAAATGAGTGCAAGAAGACGAGAACAGATGTTATCTTCACGCGTATTCCTACGCATCTGTCAGCCATGTTTGTTGTTGTCTGTTACAGTCATCCAGTAATGAGGCTGCTTGGCTGGTCATATGTGATCATATTTAATCATATCATACAATCACTTTATCTTGGTGTCTTTATGTAATGATTAATTGTTTGATAATGTTATTATCACTCATTCTTGTGTATTTGTTTGATCATATTTTTAATAACTCATTTTTATGCTACCAAAACTAGAATTCCATATTTTGTAATAATAATAATTAATACACAACAATTATTAGGCGCTTAATACGGTTGTTTCTAAGCTCACCATTGTCTGTCTACAATTTACCAACCAAAACTTATTATACACACACAAATTGTGAATCTGTCCTTTATTCAATAAATCATGCATATATATATATATATATATATATATATATATATATATATATATATATATTAATAATAAAAATAAAAATGAGATCAAACATAAGATCAAATAAACAAGGAATAAGATGAAAATTTTGTAAATTGTTTATATTCTGTGCGTATATAGTATATGTACATGTATTTTGAATCGTTTCCTGTTACTCACACCCGATACAGTTATATCGAGCATATCATGTATTTATAATGCAGCCATCTGTATAACACCCACCATTGCATTATACTGGCCTTCATCAATAAACACAAATTCAACACGATTGCCCTTGATTACGTACTTTGCTTGCGTCGGCAATATGATATGCATGATATACATGAGCATATGGTCACAAAGAAATGAAAGAATATGAAAGCTGACCCCTTATCAGAGAGATGATGATAATCAGTCTATCAATATGCTATGATAAGGCCCGTCTTCACTATCTCGAGATTGCCAAATATCCAGCTATTTGAACTATCCCGATCGCAAACTATCCAGCTAATTGCGTCTTCATTAGAACGAAGTAGCAAATTAGCTGGATAGTTGGTCGGGATAATATCCCAAGATATCTCGGTCTAGTTTGCAAAATATCCCACTATTTCCAAACTAGCGGGATAGTTTGCGACCGTCTTCATTAGACCGAAGTACGGAGTCAAATATCCCGATCCCATCATGCACCGCTGAGCAGTATAGATCGCATGTGCGCGCGCTAGTACAACTAGTTAACACGGAAAACCGGAAATCGGTGTGAATGATGGGATCGGGATATTTGACTCCGTACTTCGGTCTAATGAAGACGGTCGCAAACTATCCCGCTAGTTCGGAAATAGTGGGATATTTTGCAAACTAGACTGAGATATCTTGGGATATTATCCCGACCAACTATCCAGCTAATTTGCTACTTCGTTCTAATGAAGACACAATTGGCTGGATAGTTTGCGATCGGGATAGTTCAAATAGCTGGATATTTGGCAATCTCGAGATAGTGCAGACACGCCTTATAGGGATGATTGGAAGTTTAGAACTCACCAAATCTTGTTTATCACTTTCATGCAAATTGTTTTATAGATGACCCAGTTCCTTCACAGTGTGCGTTCTCTAACATCAGACTTTATTCTCAATCGGAAATGAAACCATCTGCTTAAGAATTGTGTAAAAAAAATATTAAAAAATCCATATTTTATACCACCTTTGTTTTGTCACACTTTGCAAAGGCTATGGATTGTAAATCAATAATATATCCTTGAAGTCTGATACTGACATAACTCATTTTATTTAATTACAAGAATGTGAATGAAGTTGAGGTGATTATTTTTATTTTTAAACATTAGCAAAAGTTTACAGAATTTATAAATAGGTGTGGTTCAAAAAAAGAATAAGGGGAGGGGAGATAAGAAAGTGTGCTCTATTTGCATTGATGCCGTACCTTTTACTTTTCTTCAATTTATAATGGGTGCAGACAGATGTAGATGAAGGGCTCAGCACCTTATGTGAAGACTATTTATAACATTAAATCTTGAAGATACAATATACATAAATAATTCAATGTAGTGGTTATGGAAATATGTTAGAAAGTATAACAAATATTGATTTTTATTTTGTTCGTTTTGTTATAAGGGAAAATCACTTCTAGTTTACCCTCATACTCTTTTCACACTGGTTTTGCTTAACCCCGTACTTTGCTTAGCCCCGTACTATCCTTAACCCCGGACTATTTTTGTTGGCTTTTCTCACTGCAATTCCTTAGCCCCGTACTAGCCATGGCCATGGAATTCATTAATTCGCTTCACTGCGTAGTCCCGGACTATTTTTCGTTTCTGTTCTCATTCATTTGCTTGGCACCGCAATTGCGGAGTTAGCAGGAGTTAGCACCACAATTGCGAGGTTAGCCCTGCTATTTTGCAGGGTTAGTTAACCCCGTACTATAGGTGGGGTTAGCCCACTTTGGTAAAAACGAGTCTGAACAGAAAGTGGAATAGGCTTAACCCCGGACTATAGGTAGGGCTAAGACCCCCCTTTAACCCCACCTATAGTACGGGGTTAAGCAAATTTTTGCCAGTGTGAAAAGAAAGTGGAATAAGCTTAACCCCGTACTATAGGTGGGGCTAAAACCCCCCCTTTAACCCCACCTATAGTACGGGGTTAAGCAACATTTTGCCAGTGTGAAAAGAAAGTGGAATAAGCTTAATCCCGGACTATAGGTGGGGTTAAGACCCTTTAACCCCACCTATAGTACGGGGTTAAGCAAAATATTGCCAGCGTGAAAACAGTATCAGTTCAAAGAAAGACGAACATTGAAAGCAGCAAAAATTCACGATGAACATTTGCTTTACTATTTTAGTCACATTGGGTGGTATTCTCATAAGTTAAGCCGGGACTAAGTCCAGACTAAACAAGAATTTTAGTTCACACTTCTATGGAATGCTAGGTTTCATCTTCCTCCTTCAATATTCATGACAAAGATAATCTACCAAAGACTTTTGGAAATTCAGTTCATACTCATATTATCTTTTTCTTCCCATTTCATTGCAAATTTAATTTTTTGGAGACTTTTCATTGAAGGATTAAAATAATCTGTACAGGATAAATGAGTTGACAACAGGCACTCCATAAAAGTGTGGACTAACTTAGTGCGCGCTAACTTAGTATGCGCTATCAGAATACCACCCATGAATGTTAAAATTTGATGAAAGTTTCCATAATTATCAGGTATCAATTTATATTGGAAACGCCATAATGTTTTGTTTGTTTGTTTGTGCGCTTGTTTGTTATTTTCTTGCTTCCAAAATAAGTTAGGAGAGGAGTTGTATCATTTCATTTCAAATATTGATTAGTAGGTTTATAAAGGAATAGAATGTACTCAGATATTACTAGATATCATTGAGCCATGTTAATGTTATGAGATGAACACAGAGATCAAACAAATGCTTTATATTGCCATGGTAATGGTTCAGAAACACAATTCCACCCAGATCTATATGACTTGAGTCTTGATATGATTGAAGCATGCATGTCCATGTCTTGCTATGCTGTATGTACTACATGTTACAAGTGAATGCTTTATAATGCCATGGTTCACTTAAGGTCCATGGCAATGCTTGATGACATACATGTCTAGGGACAAGCCAAATCGATTTTAGATCCTGTACTCTCTATTTCAACTTCTCATTTAGATTAAAGGGAATGATCTTCATATTATAAAGAATTTGTCCCCTCTTATATTCAATTTATCTTTTTTAATAATAATAATAATAATACATTAGATTTATAAGGCGCCAAATCCACTTGGCAGTCAAATGCTCAAGGCGCAGCTTGTGCAAAGGATGAAATACATACATGACACATTTATACAAAGTGCAATAGGAAAGGTACAGACATGAAAGGTTATGGTAATCAATTATAAGCTAAATTAAACAGATATTTCTTAAGATTGTTTTTTAACACTTCAGCAGAACTGCTATTCTTAATCCATTGAGGGAGTGTATTCCATAATGAAGGCCCAGCATGAGGGAAAGTTTGCTCCCCCCACTTTGTTTTAACCCTAGGAGTAACAAGTAAGCCAGAGTTTTGAGAACGTAGCTGTCTAGAAGGAAAGTAATGTTTAATCAAGCCGATGTTATACTGCGGAGCAGAGCCATGTATACAGTAAAGTGAAATAATAGCAAAATAATCTTGAAAACAACACGTTTTTATGCCTCCGTTACGAAGTAGCCGGAGGCATTATGTTTTCGGGTTGTCCGTCCGTCCGTACGTACGTCCGTACGTACGTACGTCCGTACGTCCGTACGTACGTACGTCCGTCCGTCCGTACGTCCCGTTCTCGTGATCGCGTTATCTGAAGAACCGATTGATGGATTCCTGCCAAACTTTGGTCATGTATGTATCTTGCAGAGCCGATGAACTGATTAGATTTTGGGGTCACGAGGTCAAGGTCAAAGGTCACAGGGCTCATTATGTATGCAAAAACAGCTCGTGATCGCGTTATCTGAAGAACCGTTTAATGGATTCCTGCCAAACTTAGGTCATGTATGTATCTTGCAGAGACGATGAACTGATCAGATTTTGGGGTCACGAGGTCAAAGGTTAAAGGTCACAGGGCTCATTATGTATGCTGAAACAGCTCGTGATCGCGTTATCTCAAGAACCGATTGATGGATTCCTGCCAAACTTAGGTCATGCATGTTACTTGCAGAGCCGATGAACTGATTAGATTTTGGGGTCACGAGGTCAAAGGTCAAAGGTCACAGGGCTCATTATGTATGCAAAAACAGCTCGTGATCGCGTTATCTGAAGAACCGATTAATGGATTCCTGCCAAACTTAGGTCATGTATGTATCTTGCAGAGACGATGAACTGATTAGATTTTGGGGTCATGAGGTCAAAGGTTAAAGGTCACAGGGCTCATTATGTATGCTGAAACAGCTCGTGATCGCGTTATCTCAAGAACCGATTGATGGATTCCTGCCAAACTTAGGTCATGCATGTTACTTGCAGAGCCGATGAACTGATTAGATTTTGGGGTCACGAGGTCAAAGGTCAAAGGTCACAGGGCTCATTATGTATGCAAAAACAGCTCGTGATCGCGTTATCTGAAGAACCGATTAATGGATTCCTGCCAAACTTAGGTCATGTATGTATCTTGCAGAGCCAATGAACTGAGTAGATTCTTGGGTCATGAGGTCAAAGGTCAAAGGTCATGGGCTCATTATGTATGCAAAAATAGCTTGTGAACGCATTCTCATTAGAACTGACAGATTGATTACTATTTAACTCGGGACATCTTGCAGAGCCAATGAACTGAGTAGATGTTAGGGTCATGTGGTCAAAGATCAAAGGGTCATATATGTATATGAGAAATTGCTTGTAATCACGATATTCTGAGAACCTGTTAATGGATTACAATTGAACTTGAATTTGAACAATTTCTTCTGTTTTGGTTTGTAAAATTGCTCTATGACGGAGGCATCATTTCGACTGCGCGCAGTCGAAGTTCCATCTAGTTTTTTCTATTCATCAATTTCACACCCTCTTCCATCTCTTCTCCTTTGTCTTTTACAAGTTCCTCTCATTAATCCCCTATAGTTTTTCTAATTATTCCCATAGTCTTTGTATTCGCAGTTCATCAAAGGAGAAATCATTAAATTTATTCATTTATATGTAATTATATGTATAATTTATTTTCATTGTCTCATGTTTTTCTTTTCTTTTCTTTCCTTTTTTCATAAACATGGATTCCTTGGATCATCTGCACTTTCATCATTTTCTTCAAACAGGTAAGTGTACCATGCACGCTTAGTTGTATATATGTGTGCTTGTTGTTTGTTATTTGTCTATTTTAGTCCCGCGTCTTTTTTCCTGATGTAGTGTACTAATACTGTACTTTCCAGTTTAAAAACTGGATCGGATTGAAATGATATTCAGCAGTCTAGACAAATAAATCTCAATGATAGTTTCAGAAGAAGATATTTATATCTGTCTGAGTTACTTTAATCCAGGCACTAAATCAATACAGCTCAAGATTCTGATCTGCACAGGATTAGGAATAGCTAGCTTAGTGATTTATCTTCCCCCATTAAGATCTTTATTTTTTTCCGGAATGTGTATGCCATGCCTGAGTTTCAGAAAATGTAATGAGACAAGGATTTTTATATGCTAACTTGCAAATGGATCTTAATCTGATTTGATTTGATTTGATTTATTTACCAAAAGAAATACATTTCATACAATTATTTTACATAAGAAGAGAAACTATTGGTTGGTAAAAGGGGGCAGATAATAGCACATGTATGTGCTAGTCGAGCCTAACCCCTTAAAGAAAACGTAACAAAACAAAAAATAATGAATTTACTATTACAATTGATAATTTAAAAAACAAGAATACTCATCAATGTCTTACAATATATAAACTAATAATGTAAAATATAAATTGTGTATGTATGCAAATTATTTAACTTGATATTTCATTCATGACTTGTTCAACAAATGGCTTGTAACAGAATTCCGAAATCTTAAGAAGACTTAAAGGTAATACAAAGTTTTGGTATGGGGTCATGAATTTGGTTCAAATGAACATATTGGAAGCGTATGCAATCCTACAATATTCAGTGATTGTTGTCGAGGTTGAAATCGAGTCTAAAATTATGAAATTGTAAATAATAAACTCTTTATGTTGTATAGCTCCCTCTCAAGGCCAAGATATTAATTAAGCTATAAAACAATGTTTCTTGACTAAACTCGACCGATTGGCTATTCCCGTTTGGAAATTATATATCACAACTAGATTTTCATGGTCATACAGCTACAATTGTACGGCCGTAGGCGCTATTTGAAATTTATCAAAATTTACCGGGAGCACCTGTAAATTTTTACATTCAATTTTTCTCGAAAGCACAAGTGTTTTAGGAGCTAAATAAATAATACATCCACAGGGGCATTCCAAATATATCAAAATTGTAAAGAATCACTATCCACCCAATTTTCAAAACTTTGTAATACCTTTAATGTTTGTCCTAAAACATTTGTTAGAACTGTGTTATGCATGATGAGTTAAAGGGAAGAATCAAGCAAATGCTGTCATTTATGTCTATTGGTTATTTGGTAAATGCTAGCTTTAACTATAAGGCATCTGCATGTATATTTTAGCCTCAATACTAAAAATATCTCCAACTCTGCCTGTTCACCTCTTACATACAAATTAGAACAAGCTCCCTTTTCTCTGAATGTGATTTGCACGACTCGCATCTCTTCACATTTACCGCCAATCACCGTCGATTCCCTAAACAGGAAAGTGCCCTTGCTATTGACCGGTTGTAGAGTGTTTGTTCCTGACTCGTAGATTCCCACTTGTATGTGACAATTATTTATCCAGCTTGGCCCAAGATGAACAACACTCCAGCTAGCTCAGTCCCCTTCAATCTAATACTCATTACTTCAAGGGACGGGTCACATCTTATACAGATAAAATGGTAACAGTGAATTAGCGTATAGGTGTGGCTTCATCGGCTCGAGATTGCCAAATAGCCTGCTATTTCTGATTTTGGAAATAATCCCGAAATTACAAATCGTGTCCTCATCAGCTCCAGATTCGACCTTGAAACTTGGAACTCGACCTTGAGAAATTAACTAGAGATATTTTGCACAGCGTTCACGCAAAGTGCGAGTCTTCGGGCTGGTGAAGACGCACTGGACAAATAGCAGGATATTTTGCCAAATACCGGTAGTGGGATATTTTGCAAAATATCCCAAGATATCTTGGGATAATTATCCCGACCAAATATCCCGCTAATTGCAACTTCGGGCTGATGAAGACGCAAACTAACTGGATAATTTGCGATTGGTATAGATGAAATAGCGGGATATTTGCCATCTCGAGCTGATGAAGACAAGCCTTTTGTGGAAAATATTTTGGAGCTCAGCAATTCAGCTTTTTTTAAAGCCTTAACTCTGATTTTCTAAGAACAACACTTCTTTGTCCTCTTCAATTTGGTGCTCATTTCTTGAAATGAGCAGTCACGTAATATTGATGGAATTTGTCTATGTAGGTGAAGTGTTGGGGCTCATAAATCAAGCTTTTGATCTTTCTGCACTGAATTCTTCAGATACCTTTTCTTATTCTAACGAGACCAATTGTATAATTATTCTGATATTAATTATTGATATGTGACTAACCTTTAAAGGAGACTGGTATCTCGGAAATTCCATGCTCATGTCTTTTGAATGAAATTTTATTTTTCCAGTTCATGTACCATAAGAATTCATTTCTTCTGGGACTAAATAAACCATCAATCCATCAATCCAATGCCCAATCAGTCAATCAGTCAATCTATCTATCTATCTTCCTATCAATCAACCAATGAAGTCCTTTATGAATTCATACTACAGTCAAACATGCTTTAGTGACCACCTGTCTATAAAGACCCCATTTTTTTCCCCTTGAAAATGGTTTCTCATTGAAACATGAACTAAAAGAACCTGTCTACAAGGACCACTTTTTGTGCTTCCCTAAGGCGGTTGCTATACACAGGTTCGACTGTAGTAGGCAATGAACGCATACCTGCCAACCCTTCCAAAGAATCCGGAATATTCCGTTTTTGTCTCGCCTGCGTAGCAAGAAGCGAGACATAGGCGCCGCTTTTCCGGTGACGGCGACAGCGGTGGTGGCGTCAACATCAAAAACTTAACCTAAGGTTAAGTTTTTGAATTTTTGATATAATTTTTGAAGTATAAATTCTTAGTCAATGAAACATTGATTATAGGGTAATCAAGTATCCCCAATCATGTGAGTAGAATTTCAGATCACTAAGTCAAGGTCAAAGGTCATTTCAGGTCAACAGACTTGGACTATGTTGTAGCATCATCATCGAAAACTTAACCTAAGGTTCAGTTTTTGAATTTTTGATATAATTTTGAAAGTATAAGTTCTTAGTCAATGAAACTTGGAATATAGGGTTATCAAGTCTCCCCAATCATGTGAGTAGAATTTCAGGTCACTAAGTTAAGGTCAAAGGTCATTTAAGGTCAACAAACTTAGACTTTGTTGTGGCATCAAGCCATCAACATCAAGATTTTTAAAATGCTTCTTCTTCGTTATTTTTCAACCGATTTTGATTCTGATTGTTTCATATGATAGGGCTAGGAGGGGGATACATGTAAGGGTACAGATTTCTTATTTTTGAAGACATACCGTGCTAAAAAATTCTTGATTCTAATTTTCAAATGTTGGCAGGTATGTGAATGGTCTCCAGCTCTTCAAACTTATCCTTGATTATCTGCATTCAGACAAACGACCCCCCCCCCCCCCCAAAAAAAAAAAGAGGACAAAATGGAAATGTTTACGATGTGACGCCTTCCTCTCAAACAGGAACTGATGGTTATCTTAAGAGTTATTTTAAGTTTCAGGAAATAGGTACCTGGACACCTAGGGTTTTTTTTTTTAAATGGTTTTGCATATTTGTGAACAAGCATTTTTTAAACGAAATGGAGTCATACAGAAATACGATGGTGCCAAATTGTGCATGGCTATAATGGAGAGGGGTAAAAGCAAACAGAAATCTTGTTATGATAAATATTTTATTACCTGACATTATTGCAGCAGTGTTTAGAGTACTTGAAGATAATATCTTATGGAGGTTGCAGTCCCTGGGTAATAATGTGATATGCATAGAGGCCTGTCTTATATTTATGAGGTTTGTAACTTATTTATTGTCAGCCTTTTTATCCAAGATTCTGATCTCACAACAAGGAACATTGTGCACAATGAAAGAGATTGAAAGTGATTACAGTCAAACTTATAAACTAAATATGTGGAAGCAATTAGGAAAAGGTTGGTTATGTAGTATAAAAGAGTGGATGTATTCGCTGATGGTTTGTTATTGTAAGTATCAATTCAATCTTGCTAAAAGTCACACGTACACACTGCACACAGGAATGTGTGGATAGGAAGACGCACACATGTGTCATGAAAGTTTGGTCCACGCTCACAAATTATTTTCATCTTTACCAGAACTCAACCTTCTCTTTAAAATCAAAACAATGGAAACTATAATGACGTTTCTAAGGTAAATAGATTGGCAGTCTCTCACCTCCATAACTAGGTCTATAAAAACACCTAAAAATAGAACCCTTCAGTATCTGGGTTTTCTAGAACAAGTGAGGACAAAACAATATTTGTGATTGACAACGTAGACCTAGTTTTTTGAGGACCTTGTGTGCGTAAAAACATTGAGAAACATGTGGGGAAAAAAAATCTTTGATGCAGGATACGTTGGACAGTTATAGTTCATTTTACATCGATTCAAGTTTTATGCTTATTGACTTGGATGAGCAGCTATAGAATAAACAACTACTAAATGAGCCATATAGGCCTGTCCCCATCAGACCAAAGTTGCAAAATAACCCACCATTTTCAGACTCAGGATATTTTCCTGAATCTTGAAATTGTGTCACAAGACCGATACGCTCGTCACAAACTAGATGAAGACGGGCGCAAATTAGCCTGCTGTTTCCCGGGCCATTTTGGAAACAAGACCAATATTTCTTGGGAGATTTTTCCGCTAATTGAAACTGTGGGCTGATGAAGACGCAAATTTGCTGGCTAGTTTGAGATCGGGCTAGTTGCAACCTGCATTAAAATCATTACTATTTATAGTTATCTACAATACTTTTTTAAGAAGCATCCATGGGATTTAATACAGTTCTAAATCTGCAGAAAGGCTTCGCGTGGACTTGCTCTATTATGGGCACAGTTTATGAACTGGTCTTTTAGAACTAATTCCGATAAATGCTCCACAAAAAAAATATTGACATGAAAACTATGCTAAATATATATAGTACAAAAGAAATAACATGTCACATATCCGAAGGAGCATGACTACAAACATGCAGATAATTGTAGCTCTTGGAAATTCTATGCCAGGGGAAAATTATGAATACCGGTAGCTATTTTCTGAAATGAAAATATGACAACTTTACATTTTGTAATTATCTCTAACAGATTATATTTCAGTGGGATATATTTTTTGTGAAATGGTCATAGATGTCAAAGAGGTGAAAGCATTAACAGCTATATATGTATGAGATTCAGAACTGGCTCAATTAATTTTTGAAATATGCATAGAATATTCAGGCAATAAATAGAATGCGTCTGCTGAGTGTCAGAATGGTGTTCACTTATGAACTTTAACACAGTTTGAATCAACACCCTTTTTACTCTCAACAAGCAATTATTATTTAAACTCAATACAAGTCTTTAATCTTTTTAGAGTGGAACCCTGATACTAAGCTGGTTTGTATAGAAGCAGAAATATGAGAGAAGTAGATCAGAGAAAGTTTTAGCAAAATTCGATTAAAAATAAGAAAGTTACTGATTTTATGAAGTTGCAATTGATCAACACGAATTTGCCGTTCTTTGACGTATCTTTCGAGGTCCCCTCCCATTTGCTATTTACAAAAAAGTTATACATTTCTATTGTCTCTAAAGAAAATTGTCAATCATACATGCACCCTAGATATGATTATTGCGGATAAGTAAGTACTGTTTCTCCTATTGTTCTGTTTTTTATTAAAAGCAACTAAATGTTAGGGTGGACTTCCCCCTTGTGTAATGTAGGAGTGATCACAGTAGGGATCACATCCGGTTTGCCAGATTTTATTGGAGTTTAGAAGTTTATTTCCTTTTCCTTGCCATTTTGCTAGCTCTTGATATCATAGCAAAGTCTTTGGCATCTGTCTCGTGACAATGTTGTGCCTTCCTTGTCCGGCATACAGTACCCCCCCCCCCCCCCCAATACTAGTATCTTTTGTTTGCATTTCTTAAACAATCTATATTTTGTTGAAACTTTGTTTGTATTCCTAGTACTACATGCATAATAATTTCACATTAGTTTTCCTATTTTATTGGAAACCAATACAGGAAACACAGATATATTTTGTTTCATTGATCCAGTTGTCTTTGAAAATGAATTCAGTTTCATCAAAGAGATATGCTGGTATCTCCTTGGTTTCATTCATAGAGAGGATATTCATTCATGATTGACATGCATTGTACACAAATAGTACATTTGAGCTTGGTGGATTTGAGTGCGACTCAGTATGCAAGTTCAAGTTTATTGCTAACAGTTGCACAGCTCTACAGCGGTACTAAATCATTTTTGGCAAACGGAGCAATCCTCGCGTCATTGAGTTATGGAATTGTTTATGACCAACGTAATCTCTTTGCTTAGCACTCGAAAGGCTTTAGTGAGAAAACTGACGAAATTGGTGGCATGCGGATGCCAAATTTGAAATCCCTCCCCCTCCCCCTCCCCCTCCCCTCTTCCTTCACGATCGACTGACGTCATAAAATACCTCTGTTTGTCAAGTTGTTGGTAGATGTCATTGTCATACATTCCTTGACCTACGTAGAGTTAAAGAGAGAGAGAGAGAGAGAGAGAGAAGAAGCGAAAGAGACTCGAGTTCAAAACCAAGTGGAGTTGTGTAGTAGTACATGGTTGTGTGCAAAGAGATTGTACACAGCATGTGTACCTGTGTTTTGGAATTGTGTATGCCAAGGCACAAATAAATCAGCCTGTTCGTGGCCATTCCTTTCCTTTGTGTTTACATTTTGTGAGACCGACACATGTGTGTGGTTTTAATTGGTATCGTGCCAGCAGGGCCGCTCAGCTTGCGTGGATTTGGAAGAAACAGTAGGTTAGGCGGTATTGAGCAATGATTCAAAAGCTTGGTGATTGCATGGAAACTATCAGCGTGCTCTTCCCTCTGACCGACATACGTCACAAAAACTCTGGTGCTACCCCCCCCCTCCCCCCATCCTATCCCGCCCCCCATGGAAAGGATCGCTCTGTTTCTCATTTTGTTGTTTCTTTGAATTCCATGTCATCATTTGAACCGTTGAGGATGTTTGGCTTGTAATTCAAGTCACTTCGCTGCCATTAAGCATACAGAGTAATGTGATACCGCTACTTTCGGGTCTACACAGCTAAAGAAAGCAAAAACGGAAGAAGTGAAGCGACCAGAGAGTTGGTATGAGTGCCTTATCCACAAGAACAAGCATTAAGGCAACATTAGCCTGCCTTTGACTTCAGCTGGAAAGAATGTTCACAATGTGAGAACTTTATCAGGAATTAGCAAATATATCTTACGGACTAACACAGGAAGTATTAAAAGGAGTAAATCCATATCTGCAGAGTCAAACACAACGCTGGACGTCAAACAACCTAGATCTTTGTGTGGATATATGTTTTTTTAAGAGAAAGTTTTAGGTGGTGGATGATTTTTATATGACTCTGCGGAAGTTCTATGGGAGATACGTATCCAAGATGGATAAGGCATCTAAACTGGAGTTACAGCAAGCCATAATGAGGGCCCGCTTCAAACCTCTGTAAGTTCTTCAGTCTCTATTCTGTTTCTCCACATACAGCGGCCCTATACACCACTATCAGTTATAGGGCCTAAGGACAGACACTCTCTATATAAGCATGTACAAAGATGTAAACTGCTAACACCAAGCGAAAATATATAACATAAATTAAAATAGAGGAGATTCTTTTTTTACTGAAGTATCTTCTTAAGAGCTTTTTATTTATGTATCTTTTAAACATATTGCTGTGGCACATTCACACATGAAATTAGTATGAACTGCTCTTATCATTTGCCAAAAATCAATTTGAAATGCTTTATTTTTTGAAGTATGAAGTTTGATACCATAAATGGATATATCGTCGGACGGCTGGCCAGAAGGGCGTTAGTGCGCAAGCGACTCAAAAACTACCTTTTCGAATTATTCGCATTTACAAATTTGTTTTATATTTTGCTTTCCGTCCCAAAAGACTAATAGAAATGTTATAGTAGAACACGGCCACAATTTTTTGTGTGGAAATAAGTCACTTTTATAAAAGTTTGTGGTGATTTAGTGCTAACGCCCTTCTGCTTAATGTTTCATTTTTTACCTGAAATTTGAGCTAATGCCCTTCCACCCAGGCGACGATACCAAGATAACAAAAAGATTATTAAGGAATCGTTATTTAATGTCTGAAGAAAAACCCCATCCTATTTGTAATGCTAATTTGTGAATTTGATAACATTGTAAGGGTAATGATAATACTTAAATTCTATAGCACATTTTCACTCATTAGTGCTGTAAATATATATAAATATGATTATAAAATGTATATTCACTTATTCACCGTGCAAAATCATCATACAATTTCAAATGCCTGGTGATAGTCATAGCAGTACATGACTTTCCCCTGGACTCACACTGGAATTATTGAATCATCTTTTCCTTAGCAAATAGATGGTGTTTTTAGCACACGATGTTATCACCTGGCTTCAGGGAATCACTTATCATTTCAAACAATTGTAGTTATCTTGAAGCTCCATCTCTGACCTGGATGTAATTAACTTTCATCCAGGGTATCTGAGAGAGTTAGGGTACGTTCAATCAACACTTTTTCACCCTAGAAACATGGTTTTCAAAGACATTTAGTTTTAAACACGGTTGGGTTCAAGCGATTTTAAGCGAATTTTCGTCGGTCGTAAAAATAAATGTGTTAAAAACCGCAAACATGAAACGCTGAAAAAGATGCGTTTTGTATCATGATTCTGCAAATTCACGATCGCTAAAAATCGCTTGAACAAACGGAGATCTCAATCATGATTCTTTAACATCATTATCATGGCCTGCTTCCGCGGTTTGGCCGACAGTCAATCGTAAACAAATTGAGAAAGCACGCGGCGAGTTGACCTATACTTCCTGGATCAAACTGCACAGTGTGATGAGCAGTGGCTGCATGGGCTTGAAATGAACGAGAATCAGCGTTGATGAAATATCGCTTGAACGCAGGGCTGATGAAGACGCAAATTGGCTGGATAATTTGCGATCGGGATAATTAAAATAGCGGGTTATTTGGCAATCTCGAGCTGATGAGGACAGGCCTATTGTAAGAGCGCTATGTATAATGTTGTGTTATTGTAAGTAGAACTTCATGTATATTTGTGTTTATGTTAATGTTGAGAGATTTCTTTGCTTGTGATAATGATTGCAACATCACACCACAGTTCATTGGCCTGCATATCGTGACATTTAGCAGCTTGTTCCACGTAGTATTGATTTACTCTTTCATTTCAGCACTGTGAAGTAGCATGTAGCAAAATAGATGTTTAGTCAAATCAAGTCAAAACGGTGCTTCTCTGTGAGAAATCTTTGCGGTAATATACCACAGAATTGATTGCATCATGTTAACGAGATGAATTAAGGTTCATTAACATAGATATAATATATGTTATCAGTGTTTATATTATCTTCAGGTTCTAGGAAAGTGTGTCACAATGTAAATGAGATCAACTATCTTGCAAAATCTTTTGATAATTTACAAAAAACATTTGAATTTCATGCAAAATTAGTTTTTTTTTTACCTTTTATAGATGGCTCATGGTGTTTGATGTTGGGTTATATGTGCACATCAATGTGTTAGTTTATTGACTTCATTAAAAAGAAAAAATTTCAGAAGTAATCTACATGTGGTGAAATACCACAAAAACTGATATTCGGATAAGGGCTTTAAATAAGCTGTAATTTGGTTTTGCATTGATTATGCATGGGATTCTATGGAAACAGATGTATAAATAAACAAACAAACAAAATGGAAAATTTACAATAAATTCATGTAGACTTAACTGTGATGGAAAGTTTGGAAACTGTTCAAATATAACAACAGAATATTCTTAACCTATCCCCTATGTGAATCTGTTGATGCCTGTATTAAGCCTATGGTACCCTGTATCTATGTTTGTGAAGGCCATTCATTGCTTTACAATCCAATTCTCATGTACGTTTCCAATTTGTAATTCACATATCGTCTCTGAATACTTCATCTAGTGATCAGCTAGCAGCTAGAGAACCGAGATAGGAATGCATTAAAAGGCCAGACAGTGTTTCTTGCTTGCCTATGTACGTGCATCCACATGTAGGCATACCTAGCTCAGCAATGCTCGCAGGCATACAACCAATGGCAGCTGAAGCGTTCCATAATATCTGTCATGTTTGATACAATCCACTCATCATTAATTCATCAAGAAAACAATCTCTCCATGCATAATTCATAATGGAACAAATCTATTGCTAAGCCATTATCCACATGATATTCAATCATAATTCTTGGCATTAAATTTTAGCCCATAGCAGTTAAGTTTCACCTCTTTAATAGTGTCAGTCTTTAAATATCTTTTTATCCAGAATTCTGGGAATTACACAAGACACATGATCGAGCAGAGAGAACAAAAATCACAGAATTTGTTCAGCCTATTATGAATGCAGCACATTATACCCTTCCTCAATGAGAACAATCAAAGCGATTAATTTTACATAATCATTACATTCTCTAATTTGGCAATGTGGTGTGAAATTTATTATCGCTAATGTCCTTTGGCAAGACATTGCTCTACATTTGCCACTCTTCACCCTGGTGTTAAATGGGTACCCGGTAGGATGCGAAAGCTAATGTGCTTAGATTAGCAAGTGTGCGCTTGTAAAAATGAAGCCTGGCTGGAATGCTCCCCAGGGAGTGGAGAATGTGCATACATTGTGTGCGGGTAAGCCTGAATCCGATGACCGGGGTAATGATATATATATATATATATATCTGTAAAGCGCTTTGAGAGTTCCTTCGGTCCTGAAAAACGCTATATAAGAACTAGGTATTATTATTATTATGGGTACAAATTGGCAATTTGTTGGTGTTGAATTATTAAAGTGATTTTAATTCACGTTGGTTCATTTCATATACATTATTATATTTTTGAACCATGTAGGAGTGGGGAATAGGGATAAATGGTGCCAATTTGTGGAAGAAAATGTGATTTATTTAGACCTTAAAGATAAAGACCAGTTATGATCATGAGATTGCATTGTGAAAGAAACATTGTTGAATCGATCAGAAAAGGTTGATCATCTGGCATATAAGTATTGGTGTGTACTGCAAGGTTCTGGAATCATCAAAATGATAAGAAATTTGGCCCAGTCTTGGTAAAGTTACAAGCACTGTACACAGAAAGATGTATATGGGACTACGCACACGTGCGCGACACATGCGTTATATCTATCACGTCCAAGTAGATATAATAATTTACCAAATATATCATTTAGTAGGCCGTTTCTCTGCAAAATTTGTATGATCACGTATTAGTCAAAACAAATTCTTTCACATGATTGGTAATAAGAGCTTCCATTTCATTTTTTGAGAGGGGGGCGTTTCCAAAACTGGCCTTTACCTTTAAGAATACAGTGAACTGCTATGCGTTTAGAGACCATGAATTCTTAACCATTGCGCTGACGATAGGATACGACTACACATATTTGCTACCCTTGTTTCTGAGTGATGAATTTAGAATACAAATAACTGAGACATAGGACGTGGGAGGCCTTCTTTTACAGTCCAAGGTTGAGATCGATATACCAATACTAGCATACTGTAGAGGGGCAGGGGGGGGGGGTATGAACGCTCCCCTCTTCCTTAACAATTCGGCATTCACCCTCATATTAAATATAAACCGGTACGCAAAAAAAGGGACAAAACAATAGAAGAATGTAAATTAGAAAGAAAACCTGTATCCATCTGAATATTTTAAAGTGAGCTTGAAAGTAGTTTTGAAATGTTGAGGCATTTGGAAGACTGAATGGATTGGATTTCAAAGAAATTATTTAGTCTTAAAAATTGAGAGATGCATCAGGAAAAACTGTCATGAACAATTCATCTAAAGAAAGAGAACTATGAAACACAAAATCAACCACTTTGTAATGACATTCACTGCAGAAGAGCGGGGACTAATTTATTTATTTTGTTTCTTGAGACTCAGATAGGCATTGTCAAAACATTGCCTTTCTGCTGGCTCTCAACAGGCAAATTGATGCTATGTCACACCGTTATATGTACACTGTGAACCTACTTGTTAGCTGTATACTAGCTGGGTGCGAATCCACTGATGATAATGGATTAATTAAGAATGAACTTTGATCCTCACCTTAATGGATTATTAATCTCATAATTGGCAAGCATGCATGACCTTGTGAGATAGTGCAATCTAGTTTCTAAGCTGTTATGATGTCATCCACTGAATGAGAGCTAGAAAGGTCTTAACTCACTCGCATGCTTTATACATAGAGTTTATCGTCCTTCTCCCTCTCTTGGGAATCTTCTTCTCTTGATCGTAATCCAATTTCTATAACGGTGGATATGTGCGCTATATAAATATCCAATATTATTATTATTATTAATAAGAAATACTAACGTTTAGATTTAAAAAAATTATTTTTAAAAACATTTTTTAGAATTATCATTATTAGAATATCAAATGTCATATGAGTTTATTCAAAACAAATTGATATAATATAATACAAAAGTTATTTGTTGCTTACTATTTGTATTTGTTCTTGTCAATCCTGATTACCTTTCTTTGTACAGTATCACTATAAAATAATCACAATTTGTATTTGCCGCAACAACTGGTTGATTTTTATCAAACCATTTATCTATCTATCTATCTTTTCACTAAGCTACGTTAGTTGAGTTCTTGAAAGCCTTTGTGATCATATGTGATACATCTTTCATTATGCCTCTGGTATATATCTCTTGCTCATCACTATTTATCATACTGCTTCAGAAAAGACACTCTTTATAGCATGCCTCCAAGTGTAGCTAGATAGGGTACCCTTTATGAGTCACCGAGTTATATTATGTACCCTCATATGATATTGATCATTTAGTTCATCCCCTCTCTTGATGGCTTCTCCCTAATAGCGGGTTAAGATAGGAGGTGGTGCGTAGAAGATGGGAGGGAGGGAGCTCACAGCAGCGCTGAACAAACTGTGAGAGTGATGTAGGGGGGGGGGCAGTCTAGTCTTTGTTTTTATTTTTGAATCAGATTGTTTTTGTTTTTCTCCTAAATTTGAAAGAAGAAAAAAAAACATTTAAAAAAATGTGTGCTTCAATTATTTTGTAAATTGAAGTATTGGTTACATATTTTAATCATAGGTGGAGATAAAAAATTCAAATATTTGGTCCTTTGTATCTTTCATGAAAAAGAGCTAGGCCTAGATATCATGGCTAAAGCCATAATTTTTCAAAATTTGACAATTACCTTTCAACAAGGTATAGAAGACCATAAATAGGCTTATATATGTCATGCATTGTTTGAACTTGACAGTGCAAACCACTTTAGTGTCTTATTTTATCAACTTTTTATAAGAATGTCTGAGGTATAATCTCATCATTAAAATTTGAAATAGTACCTTTAAAGTTGGGTACTTCAAAGGGTATTCATTATACATGTATAACTTCAGAGAAAATGTTGCATTGTTCATGCATGGCTTCATTTGTCTATATATGACACCGGATGTCTGATGTTTATCACTCCTTTTGAGCTCAAATTTCAATTTTTGTTGATATAGATATCGCTATTTCCATTTCCCAGTGGGAATATTTTATACAAAGAGCTGATCTTCTTGGACGTTAGTATGTATACTATTTCACTCTTGAGCATGCAAATAGTACAGAAGAGTATACAGGGTGTTTCAAAGAAAATGCAACAAGATTTTGACTGATAATATCTTTAAAAGTATATAGCCGACCTCATAAATATCATTGTTGTATTATCTTCTAATCTTCCTATGAATTTCAAAAGGATCTGAGCTAAAACTAGAAAGTAATGCTCATTTGTGTAAAATATAGCCTTTACAAGGAGAGTGCATTGAATAGCGTCCATGTACATTAAGCGTTTGGCTGGCTCCTGACCATTTCCCGGCAAGCACTCAGATTAACATCAATTTTTGCAACAAAAAAGGGTGTAAAGAATTCATTTGATTTTCACACAAGCATTTATGTTTTTAGTGCCTATAGTATTTCTTTTGTAGCAGAATAGTGGCCTTAACAAATATTATTTGTCTTTACATTTTCCTTACTGTTAAGAATAATACGACTTATTAAAATACTGACAGCGGAAAAAATTCTTGAATACAACTTGATCATATTCAAAGTCCAGCTAATTTACAACCTACATTTTCTTACAATTGTTGAGTGACCAGTTCACCTTAAAGACTATATACCATCATATTTTGATTGGCATAAATAAATGGAAAATCGCATACAACATCATTAAGTTTCAGGTCAGGTAAAGCTATCAAGTTGCACCATTAAGGGCAAGGATGGCTAGTCTTATGTAATGGATTTGATCAAATTCATATTCCATTTTATTATAACATAAAAATTCTAGTTTCTACCAAATACATATTGTGTTTAAATTTACATTGTTCTTGCACAGAAAAAACAAACCAGATTTGTTTCCTATTTAAGGAAAAAGATGAAATAATGTTAAAGATAAACTTGAGTTCTGGTAAAAAAAAAATAATAATAATTTTCACAGAATCAAACCAAGCTTACACTGAATGTTCAAGATTACAAATAAATGTCATTTGCCAAACAATTTTGGTAGGAAATGTAAACTGGCTGAGTAATGAGCATAGAAAGATAAGGAAATCAACATAGCCCGACACTATTTGTGAAGTCCCATATACATCTTTCTGTGTACAGTTTTTGTTACTTTACCACGACTGGGCCAAATTTATTATGATTTTGACGACTCCAGAACCTTGCAGTACACACCAATAATTACATGCTACATGATCAAATTTTTTCTGATCTATTCCACACATTTTATTTCACAATGCAATCGCCTGACCAGAACTCAACTTTATCTTTAATACATGTAATGTCAAATTATTGGTTTATTGCTCTTCTTGCTCTCACCAGAAAGTTAAGATTATTCCTGAGTCAAGGTAATGTTTGGAAGAAAAAAGTCCAAGAGTTCTGATGCACAGTAGTAAATCTTACATCTTACATCAGAATTTACCCTTGAAGCATATATCTTTAACTTCCTGTATACATGCAGCAATTCTGCTGATAACTAAAGGATCAAATTATCTTGTACAGGAATGAATAATTCACCTCGCAAGCCTGTACTTTCTTCTTTTCGAGACTGATACACATTCAACTGCTCTGCAGAGATCTTGTTTGCCAATAAAACTCATCTATATGCAAAGCCTAAAGCATTACCAGATGACCGCTCACTATATCTGTGTATATATTTGGATGTAATTGCGTCAGAGACAGGCAGTGCTGTTTTCATCTCTAGATTACTCCAAATTATAATATAACTCTAATATTATTTTGGCTATTTTTATGAATATAAAAGTCTAATTTGAAAAAAATGGTCATGACAGTTTCATGGCATGATAAAGTGGTTTTTTTTAAAGAAGATTGAAAGAGATCTAGTTATTTTGAGTTCAAGTTTTGAAGCTGTCAAAGACTGAATTAACAAGGAAGGGGAAGGGTTTAATCCATCAATGTAATGATGGGTAAATTATATAAAGTTAACAATCAAATATTCATACCCCTTATAAAGATGTTTTGTTTTTGGTGCTCTTTGTAACTCAAGAATGAATGGTACACTTGTTGAATGCCTTTAGACCAGCTGTGATACATGAGACATTTATTATTCAATGTTTTCTTCATTAAAAGCCTTGTACACAAAGAGTACAAAAAGAAAGAGACTTTTATAATTTTACCCAACCAGCTTTGCATCGATCACTAGGGCCATTTACACTGGCAACCAAACATGCCAAAAGATGCCAAACCGGGACCTGACCACGATCTTTCGGTGAAAGTTGCTAGGCAACTACGTGCAATCTGAAAAGATGCTAAGCCAGAAACATTCCAAGGCGGTGTGTTATATTTTTAAATGACTGTGTAATGTGTGGCGATGTAGACGGTAGCAGTTGAAAAATTGTGATGTTTGTCACGTGACTTTCGTCACTTCCAATAATGGCAGGGCCAGGGTCAAAGGTCGGGAAGACGGCCATGCGCATTATCAACCAAAATATCACTTAGCTTTTCAGTCCGTGATGTTTTAGCGCAAGTGTAAATGGTAGCGCAATAAAGTCAAGATATTTTTAATAAGGTTTTTGACAGTATAAATGAGCCTAAAGAGAATAACAATACTGATCTAAATACCTAAAAATCCTCCAGGCTTAATAATCCGGCACGAATTAATCTTGTTATCACTCTGTGTATCAATCTTATGTCTTGAGCTAATACATCCTGACAGCCCATTTAGCCTGCTACCAGCTGTAACGAGCAAAAAATGCATGGAGAAAATGAGGGATATTTTGTAGCCGTTTACGCTCTTGCTGTATTGCAGTTAAAGTACCATTGCCCATTTGATAAAAACCACTACTGCATCCAATTCTTATTCCGGCTCTCATTTGCTAGTGTTTCTTTTTATGTTCTTTTCATTGTGTCAAAAGACATTGGCTTTTCAGTGGGTATGCAGGTAATTATTTTGAAACAAATTGAGAACACAGGATTGAAAACACGAGATTGGATTTTGAAGGGCTAATCTGGAGATTGTGTGGATCGGAATTAGGATTGTGTGAGGTTGAATGACCTAGATTCTCTCTCAATTCACCCATTATTTTAGTTTTGTCATCGAGCATGCTTTAGTAAAGTTTGCCATCATAATGTAATACAGAACGTTCATGCAGATTACAAATAAAAAGATGAGTATGGACAAAAACAAACAAACTTTACACTTTCTCAGGGATTTAATTCCTTGAAAGTGTTTGCAAAAGTGTTCATAATAGTTCCAAGTGACTGGATAAAGAGGTGAATAAGTATATAAATGAATAAAGATATACCTTTGGTACTTTTTAAAATCATCAATTGTAACCAGAGACCCTAATTCCCCCATGAAAAATAAATATTTTCCCAACGGTTGTTTTTCTCAAGATGGCTTGTAGCTTTAAGATTTGTCGTGCTCATCAACTTCACCCTTGACTAGTTAGTCTTAATGAGGGACTTTGGCAGATGCTGCCAAATCTCTCTCACCCATTAAGGGCCTCATTCAGGTTCCTGGGGCTCCTCCTCCTCCTCCTCATCTTCTAATTCTCCCTTCGTTAAAAATCATGATCTTACAGCGCTCGGCTCGTGTTGCAGTCCGTAAAACAGTGAGAGATTGATGGTCTTAGCAGAAGATCGGGAGAAAGAGGGTTGGATATTGGAGGAATGAAAGCATTAAAAATGCATTTCATCATTTATTGAGCTACGCGATATTGCTTTAGACGCGAGTGGGTCAAGACTGTTGCTCCAGTCTCTGCAGATTCTTTTGGAGACTTGAGGATAGAAAGAGAGGGTGATATCATATTTTTGTCACTAGAGCAAGGAGAAAACAGTGCGCCTCATAATTTTCAGTGATGAGTTTAGAATGTATATGATTTGGGATGTAGGTTATGTTTATTAGATATGCATGCAGGCTTCTAATCAATAACAAGAGGATCAGAGACGAGGTACTCGCGGGAGTTGTGGTTTGTTCCAGCTAAGAAGGCTTTTTGATGAGTCTCCCCATTAGAGTATGAACCGTGAGGAGAGAGATTAGACAGGGGAGGACAAGAACGAGTCAAGAAAAACAAGTTCATCATTTTGGAAAGCGCTTGATGGAAAAAGTGCAGCCACTTCGAAACATCATTTTTCCCCCGTTAACGTCCCCATCTCATGGATCAGTTTCAACTAGCGGGGATCGAGAAGGGTTGCAAGGGAAGGAGGAAATCATTGTGAATGCCCCTCCAATGGCATTTTGCGTTTTCAGCGACTGCATAATCATCATTTAATGATTCGGCTGGCCGGGAGAACTGGAGTAGAGCAAAGAGGAAGACGGAGCTAGAGAAGGGGATATGAGAGCAAATTTCATTTTTCATAAAGATTGGAACCGGTGCGACTGATAACTTTGCATAATTAATGTTTTCATATTGTTTTGAACCATACGGAAAGCCGCGAAGGAACTGACGCTGACCGGGGACGTTTGCTCACGTTTTACAGATAAATGCCCAAATCACTGGAGCATATCAAATATTGCTCCCTTGAGCAGGCAACAGCAGGAGCATATTTATTGCATTTTCATCAATAAATTTCCTCAATTTTGAATGGCTTTTTACATAGACAGGCGAAATTGGCAATAAGACAGTTAATACATATCCTAATTCCCCTACTGTGTACTGGTTGCATCAATTTCAGCTAGGGCCAAAACAAGTCTACTCTTACTTTTCACAGGCACTGTTGATGTGTATTCGTGTACCGGGCACAGCAGTTAATACTTTGCATCCCCCATTGTCAATTTAAAGAAATAATTGATTAGCGATCAAGAGGATGAAAGCGTGAGTTCACCACTGATGCATTTTCCATACCTGATAGGCCAGATGAGACCCAGAGTTTGATCATGAACTCTGAGTTGTATATCTTGGTAGTTACTTTTCATCGTCATGGATACTTTTCATCGTGAGGAGGAAAGTATTTTACCTGTGATGTCCAGTCGGATAAGAGCTCTCGACATTGATGCAGCTAAGCCTATTAGGAACCAAACAGTCCAATTCAGGGCTCATTCGCCAATTTAAGCGACATTGGCCTGAGACTCGTGGGATAGGTTTTTCTAAAGCAGCCTTTGTAGAAAGGTCAATTGGAGCCACCACAATTGCAATAATTCGCCAAAGCCACTGCTTTTAAGAGAGCGAGAGAGCCGAGGGAAAAGCAAAGTCTGCTGGAAAAATACCCAGGAAAGAGACAAAGACAGAAATTTGTTTTTCAATTCAGATATGGATGTACTTGTGCATTGTGCTTTATAGCAAAGGAGCTTTTTAAGCAAAGTGAAGATAACAATCAATTTCATTTTTCGCATAGCAAAAATTGATCCGGCATGAGCTATAGCACTCTTCTACTACACAAGCCAGGCAAAGCTAAGGAAGAATTTGGAGGACTAGAGAAGGACTCAAAGAAAAGGAGTATATTTTATTTTCACAAGCACCAGTGAATTGATTTCATATTATTTGAATAAACATTGGTGTGGAATTCACTTGTGGCTATCAGAAACCTCCTGATATTTGAAACTGGTGTTTTTAATGGTCAAGTACACTTGCAGTAGTATTTTGGTCTCTCCTGATAGACAAAAATTGTGTCCGCATGATATGTGAAAACTTTTCACAAGGATGGATCATTATTACTCTCTTTGACAGCTGCAAGGACTTTCCAGGGATTGTATCGTCCAGATTTCTTGAAATATTTGAAATCATTTTTGTGAAAACAAGGCAAAACAAAGAATGTTGATGTTTGTTCTCGACACTTTGTTGAAAAACAAATTGAGCATAAACATTGCAGAAGAGCAGTACAGAACAGACATAGCTCAAGTATCCAATTTCTAGCTGCAGAATTTGGTTAGCTGGAAAAGCAACAAACCTCTAGAATAGACGGAGGCAACATAAAATACCTTAATGTTAACGTTCATTATCGTTGAAAGCATTTTGAGTGGAAAGGTTGTCAGTGGGTAAAATTTGCCTCCCAGAACAGAAGTGGAATTAAAAGACCCTAATACCCCGTGGCCCTTTTTTCCTCACCAGATTGAGCCTTGTTCCAGTGCAGTCGTGAAAAAGGTGGGAATTTATTGACACAAAAATTTGTTGTGAAGCAAGATTGAGGGGAGGGATACTGGACGCCTCTAAGATGACAAACTTACGCCGTTGTCAAATTGCCTACGAGAGGATGTCATCAGTTTGAGTGGGAATTGACGTAAAAGAAATCTTTGGTAAAGCACAATACTTCAACCCTCATTGCGGAGACAGCTGACATGGCCTCTTCATTGCATCTTGCTTAGACATCAAGGTTAGTTGTTTACCTTTTCATCGTGTCAGTATAAGATGTCTGGTGTCAGTCATACCCGTGATAGCTCTGGAATCTTATTCCTCCTAACTTTGCAATGTTCATATCGTCGTCAAGTTGTAAAGCATCCAGAAGCTACAAGTGATATTCACGCGTGTGAAGCTCCTGTCACCCAGATCTGATTGCGATATGCTCTTTGATATTTAGCGTCATCGGAGATCAGCCGTCACATGACATCATCAACTCCATTGCTTGTTAATAGAACCTATACCAGTGAATGCTTTGTGAAAAGAAAGCCTTGCATATACTATCAGGTTATATTACTGAAAGCCCTGTGATAGTTTGCAAGATGTACGTAGTCGTTACTGGTTCTATCCAGCATTGCAGGAGGCTTTCATCATAGTACCTGTGTCTTATGTTCTACTTATGATGCGTATACATGTGCAACTATTTCACTCCACACATGTCTGTCATGTGACATGAAAGGAAAGGACTTACAATTGGATATCATTCATTCTTATATACATTAGGAAGTTCGGAAATAAGATGGACTGAAATTTTAAAGTAGATTTCAAAGTTCAAAGCGGCTTTCATTTTGGTACATTTTCCAGAAAGAGGATTTAACATTTGGATTAAACGGAAACAACCAAAGCAGTAATTACATTTTGTCTTTTTGGAATATTCTTCCTTGAGTGTTTCTTCATGAGTAATCCTGAGTGTATTCCAGGAAATTAATTTGTGAACATTTGTTGAGTCAAATAAAAAAAATAACTTCATTCAGCCACTTATGGCCCGCGGCTGAATTGTGCATCAAGCAAGCCATCACTGACATTGTCGCCTTAGATTAATGTGAAGTGTACGTCTGCTCTAGAATTACTATCTCTCTCTCTCATTGTGGTAAGAGTCATCAGTGCAAATGTCCGAGCAGCGCCTGCATGTCAAGATCACCATGGCTAAACCTGAAGTGGATGACTTCATCAAGAAGCACATGGGTGAAGACTTCGGTATGGCCAAGTTTGACCAGCGGGTGGAAGTCCAACAAAAGAGGGCATGGTCAAGCCAGTGCGTCAAGCGACAATACGTCAAGCGGACAGGGTTCCGCAGGGAGTTGGTCAAGCAAGAGAGTATCAAGGGTGAGGGCGGTACAATGCTGTCTGCCTCCGCAGCAGTCTGCCAGAGCACAGAGAAAACCAGTGCCAGCTCCGTCACAAGGCTCAAGGAGTTCCAAGCAGCATGGTAAAAGAAAACTTCAAGATTAAGTTCAGTTTGGATGGGAAAGCAATTTTATTGTATTCCCTTTAGAAACTAAAGATTTGCCCAACATAAAAGCCAAATAATCTTGTCTGTTAAGAATCAGAAGGGTGGTAACTATTGCCAGTAAAAACTGTTTGGGTTCTGTGTTAAAGACCTTTGTGAATCAGACAATTCACCTGCAAGTTTCATAACTCTGACTTTAATAGGCAATATGAGTTAATTCCATTCTGGCTTTCAACAAACAATAATAAAAAGTAGAAAATCACAAAAATATCCCCAACTTTTAAAAAGTATGCAACATTTTAGATAACAATATTAAGATTTTTTTGGTGACAAATCAATTTTAACACACAAAGGGTACGGAGTGTTTTTCATTGAACTTTGGATTACATGAAAGATTGAATGTGTGATGATTGCTCTTGGTTACAACCCAGTTGTTATTAGTTGAAATATGCCTCTTTGATTTATGTTCTTTGTGATTCCCCTGAGAGGTAGGATCTAATCAAAATGTCAAGCATCAGTCCAGTTTTGTAATAATTTCTATTTTTTTTATAGGAAAAGCTAATCCTCTTTAACTGATTTGTCAAGTTAAAGGTACTATTAGAAATATCCATCATGGTTAAAAGAAGCGAGATTTTATGTATGGTGAAACCATGAAACACCCACCAATGATCTTACTCCTAACATGATGATAATATCTATATTTGAGATATTTGTACCATGGTACAATTACAATTACTATTATCCCAAATGAAAATCAACATTGGTGAGATATGTTATAGAGTGAAGTTCATATACTTCCTGTGTCTTTCATGAATGTTTTTATGACTGTTTTAGACAAATGAATACACAATTCAAACACTCTCACAATCATGTAAAGTGTTTAATAGTACATTGACATGGACATATTTAGTACAAATAGTAAAGGGATTTTGCAGGGGCTAGATTCTTTGCTTCTGAATTGTACCCAGAAAATCCTCCTCTCGGCTCATAAGTCTTTGGCAATGTGCACAGTCATGTTGTTTTTACCCGGGGATAGTTTTAACATAGAACTTGCTTTGTGATAGTTTTATCAATCTGGAACATTTCTCCATCAACAATCGCTGCTGGTACAAGGAAAGGGCCTGAAAGCAAAAATGCTCTTCTAGTTACCTTTTAATCTGTGCACTTTAGCCACTAACATTTGGCCCTTGGCTCAGACGTGCATACAGAGGGATGTAAGTACTTGTGCTTTGAATATTAATTGTTGTGTTTGCGTGGTGAGGAGGGATGGGGGGGGGGGGTGGTCAGAGTCTCTTTTTATTTGAACAGAGACCGTGTTAGGTAGAGTTTGTATTAATACATTTCTTATTAGAAACCATGATATTGGAAGCCTAGGATGTAAGATATTTAGCTTTAAAGAATGATTTTTGCCAATAAAGTTATATTAAATTGGGTTAAAAAGCCTAGAATATTCCAAATATAATGTATTAAATTTTTAGACCTAACTTGAATCACAAATAGTACATTAATCAGATGGGAACAATAATTTTTCCCCATTTTGGATAAAATTGAAAGACAAAGTTTGAAACTGCTTGGAAAGGGCTGATCCGTTTAATAAGTCAATGCCCTTCTTCCTCTCAATAGACCTTATAATCAAGAATGTGACACAAGTCATATTTATAAACAGAAGGATTCAACATGAAGTGTGTTTGTTTCTAAAAGGATAATGATGAGTTGTGATGATATGACTTGTCTTAAGTAGGATCACTCATGGTTCGAGTAAAGGCAAATATTTGTCCAGTTCTGGCTCCCAGAAGACAAACGTTCATTATCATATTGTAAAATTACAAAATGTAGATGAAATGGATTTACATTGGCATACACTGTAAGAGAAAAGAACCTGGTATGTCCAATACACTGGAATGCCAGTTTTTCTTGATTAGATTAAAAATATTAAAGTTACCGGTATTGAAATTGCCTCATTCATCTTGCCTCTAGTCAACATTGCATTTGATAATGATAAAATCATTAAGAATCACACTTTAAAGCTTATATTTATTGTAAACAAACTTGTATCGTAATATCTTTTAAACTCTCTGTCTGTTATGAAAATGTGGTTTTTATATCTTCAGGCAGTATAGCCAAAGCACAAACATGTAATTTATACACGCCTTTTCAGGTAGACTGATTGGCAACAATATTGCAAGAATATAACTGAGCTATTTGCATTTTCCTTGATTGAAAACAGTCTTTCAGCCATACTACCGGCATTACCCAAATGTTCTTGAGGCAGGTCAAGCCATACTGTATTGTTTTTGTATTTTCAATGTATCAATTTGTCTTGAATAAGTAGAGACCAAATTGATATATTGGTCTGTGAAATTCCAGCATCCTCTAGCCATTTGTAAGGAAAGAATGACCTTTGAACTCAAAGTTTAGTGTCTGTTTTCCTTTCCAATTTTGTCCTTATATTTATTTCTTATATGTGTATGAGAATGTTTTGTTGATTTTTGTTTTGTTTTGTTTTGTTTTCCTTGTGTTATACATATATATTTTGTTTGCTTTGTTGTTGCTACGTACATTGAATTACTGTCTTCCAAGAGAGCTGTATGAAAGTTGATTGATTCTGTCAGTCAGTAGTTACACTGAATGACAGGCAGGCCCTCTAACAGGAGGACATGATATCTTTGCATTCACAAGTATGTAGCCTATCTATCGTACAGTATTACAACCTTAATGGACAAAATGACCATGCTCTTGGCGGCATTAATTGTGCAGTGAATTTGATCAATAAGAAAGTCAGCCTTTCCAAGAGAAGGATTGAGAGCATTGCGTTTGTCGCCTAAAGGAACAAGCGACTTTTTTCTTTCAAGTGTGTGGAGAATTAAATTGAGCTATCTTAGTTAGATGGTAACCAACTGATAGATTTGGCTACGTGCCATTTATGCATCGCTTGTTTTCAGATGCTGTAATAGTATTGCCTATTAGTCTTGCTTGCTGTAACTTGGCATCTGAGTGTATTTATCTCTCTATTCTGCTCATTCTTTTTCCTTTCCGTCTTCTTCAATTCTGCTGCAAAATTGTTAGTGTCTAAAGACCTTAATTTACCTAATCTTAAAATATCCTTTTGATATTCTGTTAAATGGCTTTAAAAAATATATATATATTGTAATACTTATCTCATCTCGTCACTACTCTTTCTTTCACTCTCTTTCTCTCTCTCTCTCTCTCTCTCTCTCTCTCTCTCTCTCTTCTCTCCCTCCCCCTCTCGATCCTCCCCCTCCCCCTCTCCCCCTCTCTCTCTCTCTCTCCCTCTCTCTCTCATCCCTCCCTCTCTTGTTTCCTCCCTTTTTCCCCTCCTCCCCTCTCTCTCTCTCTCTCTTTCTCTCTCTCACCCTCCCTCTCTTGTTTCCTCCCTTTTCCCCCTCCTCCCCTCCTCCCCTCTCTCTCTCTCCTCTCTCCTCTCTCTCACCCCTCCCTCTCTTGTTTCCTCTCTTTTCCTCCTCCTCTCTCCCCTCCCATCTTACTCTATGCATACACCCACTCAAAGCTGCACTCTTCTCCTCATGCGTCCTCTAGAAAGCAAAGCATTACCGTATGGTTTGCCCTGCGTATTGATTAGAAGCAAGACTAGGGAACTAAAAGGCAGAGTTGATTGTGATGTCATACATGAAATCATCTGCTGAGAGCCAGAAGGGCTTTAACTTGTATACTTAAACAGAGTTAATGTTCTTATAGCTCTGAACAGATCAAATAGTCTGTTTGCATGGAGCCAGAAAGGCATTAAACTCTTATGATATAGTGAGTTGATGAGCAGATACTGCTGTTTGTTTCTCAAAATACATTTATGCAGGCTTTTCATTTTAGATGGTCGTAAGCTGTTTACATGGGTTTTCAGCATGCAAGTTTCTTATCCATCAAAATCAAAACAGAACGCATAATATAGTGGCCTGGCTCGCCTGCCGGTGGCAAGTTGCAGCGATAAAAAGTTTCCATTAATGAAATTGTCTCAGGTTTCACTCACCTCCACAGTAAGCATAAAAAAGAGTCCAAGAATATGACTAGATTGACTCGCTAATAGATTATCCTGTAGGTGAGAGAGAAAAGGCCTGTCTTCATCAGCTCCAGTTGGCCAAATAACCCGCTATTTTGTGATCCGGGAAATTAGCCGGAAGTTACAAATCGGGCCTATATCAGCTTAAAGCTCGAGCTCAAGAAATTTGGCAGTGTTCCCGCATAGTGTGAGTCTTCGGGCTGGTGAAGACGGACCCACAAATAGCAGGCTATTTTGCAAACTAGCCCAAGATATCTTGGGAAGATTTCCTGAGCAAATAGCCCGCTATTTGTGTCTTCACCTGCCAAATAACCTGCTATTTTGTGATCAGGCTAATTTCCCGAATCAGAAATAGTGGGCTATTTGGCCAGCTCGAGCTGATGAAAACAGGCCCAAAGAGATGGAGAGGCTGGGTGGGGGAGAGGGTGGGGAATAGATTGCGTAGTCCTTTTAGGAAACTGATATCTATTAGGAGCCTGAAGGCAGGGCTGCATGCTGACCTTTGGAAAGGGGTCCGGCTAAACAAATTGTCTGTATCCAAAGGCCCGGCCTATGTTACAATGTTTACATGGGGGGGGGGGGGGGGGGGGGGTCAAACTAGAAATTGGGCACCCATTAGTCCTTGGCACCTAGTGTCGAGCTCTGCAGGAGTGTGTTTAAAAAGTGTATGACTAAATAACCTATAATTTCATCCTGTAACAAACTTTTTAATTGTGTGGTTAGTTTCATAAATAAGTATTAAAGATGAAGTTGAGTTCGGGTCATGCGATTGCATTGTGAAAAAAACGGTGTGGAACCGACCAGAAAAGGTTGATCATCTAGCCTATAAGAATTTGTGTGTATTGCAAGGTTCTGGAATCATCAAAATGATAAGAAATTTGGCCAAGTCTTGGTAAAGTTACAAACACCGTACATAGAAAGATGTATATGGGACTACACGAACACGTGGCGTAAAAAGCCGGCCCCGATTTTTACAATGTTACATGCATATTTAGAATATGAAGGCATTTGAAGAGCCATACTTTTCAGGGAACATGTCTTATCTGATGTTCTTCCACACTTGCATAATAAGAATGAGTAATGCTCACAAATTATTTTTCACCTCTTCCCAGAACTCAACCTTCTCTTTAAAGCCTAAAGCTTACCCATCTCAAAAAGTAGCAACTCTCAAATCTAGTGTCATCATTGCCTGTCATGTTTAACCTAACACTGATGGATCCATTACCTACAGAAACTCATTCATTTTCATTCTGTTTGGAGAACCAAATTGAATGATTATAAAATGATGGATGTAGAGAGACTATGGCCATCAAGTTTGATATTTTCTCATCTTAATCAAAAGTGTGTTTAACAGAGAAAAATTGAATGTCGATCTTGATTAATTTTAATGAGTTGTAATTCTTTGGGTTATTACCAATATATCATAGCGCTGCCTGATGTTGCAATTTGTTTTGTTATTAATGATTATTGTAGGATGAAGAGAGATGAAATTAGCTGTCCAGAAATCATCTGGAAATGTAGGAATATGACTTATGAGGGAGATATTACCTAGGGCCCTATACAGTACGCATACATATGTTTTGGCCATGGAAGGCTTTATAAGTATCCCTCAGGAACTATATTTTATGGCTTTGCCAATTTTTGAAGTTTTATATTGCCTTCTTATTTTCCTCTCCACCCCCCCCCCCTTCCCCCCCCCCCCTTTACCTTCCTTTAGTTCTAATTTTTCTTTCTCAAAATTTATGAATTCTCACTCTCATTATTATAATTAGTGTCTTTTCTTTTCTCTCTCTCTCTCTCTCTCTCTCTCCCTTTCTCTCCTCCCCTTTCTCTCTCTCACACTGTCACTAGTATCCCCAATTGTTCCTTATTTTCTATATTTCCCAATTTTTCTTCTGCTTTTATACAATTTAATTAAAATTCATATCATTTACTTCTATAGAATTCTAACTGAACAATATTAATCAAATAGTAAGTTAACCCCCCCCCCCCCCCCCCCCCCCCCCCCTCCTTTTCACTCTCCACCATCTGCAATCTTAAATCATCACTCATATTACATTGCAAAGATACAACACCTCCAAGTCTAGTCATGGCAATGCTGAATTCACACACACATGGATGTGGTTTTCATATCATGATAATGATATTGTCTTTCAATGATAAGTCTTCTCCAGTGATGTATCAACATTTCTTAATTTTACTGTGTTAGATAGAACTTGTGATTGTTTTTAGTTGATATATTGTTTTGTAAATTATCATAATAACATGAGAGGATTTTTCTTCTTTCTAGAAAGGCATAGTAATTCTACTGAGAGCCTTAGGATGTTATGAGGTAGTTCCCATCTGGCTCCCAGCAGGCATATTGTTTTTCCATCTGCATTGAAAGCGTGATATTCTTATTAGCATGTACTCAGTACAGTATTCCAGAAATAATTGCCTGTCATAAATTTTACTGAATGAAAAATAATGCATCAAAGAAAAAAGACCAAAACAAACAAAAAAATAAACCATCTATGTTGGAAGCCACAGGGAATTTAAATCATATTCTTAAAGAGAGTTGTGAGTTCTGGGGAGAGGAAACACATAATTTGTGAGCATTATCATTGTTATTATGCAAGTGTGGAAGAACATCACAGTAAAAAATGTCATCGGAAAAGGATGGCTCTTCAAATGCCTTCTTATTTTAGATATGACAAGTAGCTACTTAAAAATGAGGCCTGATTTTTATGCCACATGTTTGTGTAGTCCCATATACATCTTTCTGTGTACAGTGCTTGTTACTTTACAAGACTGGGCCAATTTCTCATCATTTCAATGATTTCAGAACCTTGCAGTACACACCAATACTTTTATGCTAGATGATCAACCTTTTCTGATCAACCTTTTCACAATGCAATCTTTTCACAATGCAATCGCATGACCAGAACTTTACTTATCTTTAACCACAGAGTTATGTGGCTCCATACAAAAGGCATATATATTTTTGAAATATATAAATATGTATAGAATGAGCAGTAAATGTCCACTTTAATATTATCAGGCCTTTTGTACATACAATACATCTTTATAATGGAAGCCTCTTGAAGCATTGAAATGGGCTGCAGGTAGAGTATCTATTTCAATCACCTGATCATCCACCGGTATGCTTCAAGCAAGATATTGATTTCAATAGGCAGAAATGATATGGCATGCGTCAATGGCTTATTTCTGGCAAAATTGTAGCCATACACAATGTAAACCAAGTGATGCTCAAGTTCAAGTTCATGTTATATTTCCACATCTGATTAAAAAAAGCACAATTATAATTTATATGCATATATACAATAATAAACGTTATAATGAAACATCTGCAATTGAAATCATAATGTGGTGGAGAAAAACAGAGGTCAATGGCCTATCAAGGTTATTCCCTAAGATAATAAAATTTACATAAAAAGTTTCTTAAATACCCTTAAAAAACAAGATGGAAATACAAATATTAAAATGCATAACTTCTGATTTGAGTCAGAAGGGCATTTATTGCTATACTTTAACAGATTTAATGGTCTTCTGCGTGGCTTCAAACAGTCAATGATTATAATCATTGCACAAACTTATGTTGTTCACTGTCAAAATGATCACGGGCTTCATGAAAATATATCCTTCGAATTGATATGGTTCAATGAAAATGAGTGGATTCAGTTGTTGGTTTAGCATCCTAGCTCTATGCATTCATCTGAGATAACTGTTTCCTCTCATCCATATTGGGAATGCTTTATTTGGCATGAGATGTTATGACGTCTCATTCAAGTCATGGCATGAGTATTGAGACAAATATTATTCTACCCTTCCTCCACTGGGAGGGAGAGATGGAGTCAGGATCTCAGGTCCAGTCATGTGCACAAGCTTGTACCCCCTCCCCTGTCTCTTGCAATCATCTCAAGAAATGCAATGTTATCCATTACGAATGCCTTCTTCACCTTTGGTATTAATTACAAGAATTACACCGACATTGAGGCGGCTTTGATTCCGAATGCCCTCAGAGTCAGTCGTTGGTTGCGTTTAGTTAGCAGTGACGCAGTGCATGGTGTTATTTTGAAGTTTCATGAAAGTAAAGCCCCAAGAATAGATGGTGACTCGATCTGGTCATGGCCAAGGGCAAAATCAGGAGGTGTTTTTTATTCCTCTCGTTTCAGGTCAATTTTCCTTCTTTCTTTGGTTTGATAGGATGGTTTGGTGAAGGTCTTTGAATCGATTTCAGATTTCTACAGGGACTTGGGAGTCAAGGTTAAGGGCCTTTTAATGTCAGCATCTGCAATTTAAAGTTTACATTTACCTGCTACTACTGTTCACTCCTACTCTCTTGAAGTCAAACAGGAATACTCTTGGCTCAGAAATGTTTATTGGCTAAATGGCTAATGAAAGTCCTTTTCCCAAAGAGCTGAGTGGTTTAATGTAATGATTGGAGACCTCAAGTCCTTGAAATTCAACCTGTAAATGTAGAATTCAATATTAAAATACTTTTTATCTCGGTTCTAACTGGTGAACAAGCTCATGTACTACACAAAATAAACTAAATAGAATTGAATGCTGTAAGCGTAAGCAGACTGTTCTCATGTGGCTCAAAATGTGATCATTTGTGAATAAGGTTCAACATTTAATAGCAAACATTGAGTCATCTTATTACCCCCACCCCCACCGGCAAATGAAGACAAACTCCAAAATAATGGGGAAGAGGAAGGATGAAAATTGAAGAAAATTGGTTAACTAGTCTGTAGAGCCCTGTAAGAAGATTGTAAGAAGATCTTCTAAAGTGGAAGATTGTTGTAGAGCTAGTGCTGTGCTCATCTTGATAAATACCCATGTGAATACAAGCAAGCATTCAAACAGTTTGGATAGAGATGCAATAAGAGATCGTGGCGGCCTCGCGTCTGGGGGAACTAGACCTTTACCAAGCCTAGGGTTACAGGAGACTGGGTTTACACTGTCTTCTCATAAGGCTGTGTATCCCCAAAGGCAGAAAGTTCACGGTGAAATGGTTCCTGTCTTTCTCACCTATCACTGGAGTGCCTCACATGCATTCATGTCTGACCTATTGGTAATGCGTCGTTGGTTTATAGAGGTCATCCTTGATCATACAAATATGTTGCAAACTTCACTTTCTAATACAATGTAATTATTGATTTCTCATTCAATGTTTTGCACCCCCAGTATTCTCCTTTCTACACCTATCTCTCTCTCTCTCTCTCTTATTTGTTTTCATTCATCTTCTCACATCACAATCTTTAACACTTTGGTTGCTTTCTGTGTCTCTCTGCATAGTCGCTGGTTTGCCTCAATCGTACTTTTTACTAATGTGCTCCAATTGATAAAAGGACTACTTTGTAAATTTACTATTTTCAAGTCTTGATTAGTTCTATAACACCCCTTTGGATTAATCTTCCACCGGAAACAGTTAACTACTCATCAAGCCATTGGTATATCTATCCATCATGAATACAATGTGGTACAAGGGATTATTTATGTTTTATCTTTGTAGCATTAGGATCACTGTAAATCAGCTGTAAGAGCAGTTGTCACATCAATTACTCTTGTCTTCTCCAGTAATAGCACATATATGTCCTCATCCAGTCTACAGTTGTTGAGTCAATTAAAGATAAACTTGAGTTCTGGTAAAAAAAGAAAATTAATTCTCACAGAATCTAACGAAACTTACACTGAATGTTCAAGATTACAAATAAATGTCATGTGCCAAACAATTTTGGAGAAAATGTATACTGGCTGAGTAATGAGCATAGAAAGATAAGGAAATCAGGGTAGTACTACCCCCACACCATGTGTGTTGTCCCATATACATCTTTCTGTGTAAGTTATTGTTACTTTACCAAGACTCTGCCAAATTTATGATGATTTTGATGACTCCAGAACCTTGCATTACACACCATTACTTACATGCTATATGATCAACTTTTCTGATCCATTCCACACCTTTTCTTTCAAGATGCAATCGCATTACCAGAACTAAAGTTTATCTTTAATCTTGCTCTTACCAGTATTTGCACTTAGAGCTAGATACCAGCAGACTGTGTTGATTGATAAGTCCATTAATCTTGTCTCTACAGTAATTGCACATTGATATAAAGCCAGGAAGAATCCCGCTGTCCTGTCATTGACGATACATAGCTCTAGTCTTATCACCTTCTACAGGCACCCCATGTGCAGTTGTTAATCAATGAATCATGTTTTCTCCACTGATGGCACATGAAGTATGTCTTCATCAGCTAGAGATTGCCAAATAGCCCGCTATTTCCGATTTGGGAAATAAGCCTGAAGTTACAAATTCCGTCTTCATCAGCTCGAGACTCGACCTGGAAACTTGAAACTCGAGAACAAGAAATTAGTTTGATGTTTTGCTCAGCGTTCGCGCATAGTGCGAGTCTTCGGCCTGGTGAAGACGCACCGGACAAATAGCAGGATATTTTGAAAACTAGCCCAAGATATCTTGGGATGATCATCTAGAGCCAATATTCCGCTAATTGCAACTGCGGGCTGATGAAGATTGCGATCGGGATAGTTAAAATAGCAGCTTATTTGACAATCTGGAGCTGATGAAGACAGGCCTATGGATGTGCTCGTCCAACGTGTGTGAAGCATGATGGGCTTCTAATTGGACATTCTCACCATTCCTCAAGAGAGACATTATCACCATTTAGATATTACATTTATCAAATCAAGATGTGGAAGTATATCTGCTGGGAGCTAAAAGGGTTCTTTATGATAACTCTAGAGTGACATCAATTGCCCCAGAATCTATTCCTTTACTCTTATCATATTCCTAATTCCATTCCGGGATCATGCAAGACCAAGTATCTAACCCTAATCCCAACCCCAATCTCAACCTTAAACCGAAAAAGAAACTCTAATCACAGTCCTAACTCAAACTCTACATCTTTGATAACTTAAAACCAGGATCACCTCCAGGGTCCTGTTTCATCAAACTTGCAAACTTGCAATATCTCAATCCCAAGAACATAAGATGAAGGGTTCAATCTTGTCAATGTGAACAATATTTCAATCCAAGAATATAACATGAAGGGTACAATCTTGTCAATGTGAACAATATTTCAATCCAAGAACATAACATGAAGGGTACAATCTTGTCAATGTGAACAATATTTCAATCCAAGAACATAAGATGAAGGGTACAATCTTGTCAATGTGAACAATATTTCAATCCAAGAACATAAGATGAAGGGTACAATCTTGTCAATGTGAACAATATTTCAACCCAAGAACATAAGATGAAGGGTACAATCTTGTCAATGTGAACAATCTTTCAAACCAAGAACATAAGATGAAGGGTACAATCTTGTCAATGTGAACAATATTTCAATCCAAGAACATAAGATGAAGGGTACAATCTTGTCAATGTGAACAATCTTTCAAACCAAGAACATAAGATGAAGGGTACAATCTTGTCAATGTGAACAATCTTTCAAACCAAGAACATAAGATGAAGGGTACAATCTTGTTAATGTGAGCAATATTTCAATCCAAGAACATAAGATGAAGGGTACAATCTTGTCAATGTGAACAATATTTCAATCCAAGAACATAAGATGAAGGGTACAATCTTGTCAATGTGAACAATATTTCAATCCAAGAACATAAGATGAAGGGTACAATCTTGTCAAGGTGAACAATATTTCAAACCAGGAACATAAGATGAAGGGTACAATCTTGTCAAGGTGAACAATATTTCAAACCAAGAACATAAGATGAAGGGTACAATCTTGTCAATGTGAACAATATTTAAATCCAAGAACATAAGATGAAGGGTACAATCTTGTCAATGTGAACAATATTTAATCCAAGAACATAAGATGAAGGGTACAATCTTGTCAATGTGAACAATATTTAAATCCAAGAACATAAGATGAAGGGTACAATCTTGTCAATGTGAACAATATTTCAATCCAAGAACATAAGATGAAGGGTACAATCTTGTCAATGTGAACAATATTTCAATCCAAGAACATAAGATGAAGGGTACAATCTTGTTAATGTGAACAATATTTCAATCCAAGAACATAAGATGAAGGGTACAATCTTGTCAATGTGAACAATATTTCAATCCAAGAACATAAGATGAAGGGTACAATCTTGTCAATGTGAACAATATTTCAATCCAAGAACATAAGATGAAGGGTACAATCTTGTCAATGTGAACAATATTTCAATCCAAGAACATAAGATGAAGGGTACAATCTTGTTAATGTGAACAGTCTTTCAATCCAAGAACATAAGATGAAGGGTACAATCTTGTCAATGTGAACATGCCTCTTTCCTCCTGATTGAAGCTGGTATCAAATCACTGCCCTAGTACAAATAACGAGCACACCAAATTAGGGTTAGAAGCCCTCTCGATGACACCCACGTAGTCGACAGCATCCATTTCCTTTCGTCCATTGTACAGGCAATAACCAATGTCCAGCTTATAAAGTCATTCTAGGGTTTCAAGTGTAAGCACAAGTTATCGGCCCAACGACTCTAGGCAGAGTGTATTGTGTTTGAAGGTGATTTTCTAGCTTTACCTGTATCACTACTACTGTGTGTAAATTTGAAGTGTTTACCATGTGGAAGCTTGGATAGGTATTTGTTCCTTCACTCATTTTTTTTTATATTTAAGACTCTCATTGAGCATGAAAGTTTAACCATGCATTAATCTTTATTTTGAAATACTGGGACAAAGTTTGAGACAAAATATTTTTCATCAAAATAAAAGTATGTTTTGTGATATAGATTTTTCTTTCTCATATTTTCCCCTCTCTCTCTCTCTCTCGCCCCTCTCTCCCTCCGACCCTCCTCTCTCTCACACTCTCTCTTTATCTCTCTCTTTATCTCTCTCTTTATCTCTCTCTCTCTCATTTCAAAAACTATTCAGTTAGCGCATTTACAAAATATTCAAGCCTGATTCATAATATAAATCAGTATTAGTATCCAAGTGGTTAAGGGTACTTGTAGAAACCTCTTTTTTCTCATTTTTGTTATTTCTCCTCGCCCTCCTTCCTTTATTCTCTTGAGAAACTATTTGATACTTTTGTGGATCTACTTCTTGCCATTCAATTTGGCCATTAGCATGCGGGGACCAGACGTCAGCGTCTCTGCATGGTCATGCTGAAGACAAGCGAGGGCGACAAAATAAACAAAAGTGGGTTGAATTGGTAATAGGGTTACGCTGGGATGTGAGAGGAATGTTCAGAGGAGATCGTGCAGGGGGCCACAGCAAGAAGAGTTTAATATCTACTTCAGATAGTCGTATTGACATTCTTGAGAGAAGGCACGTCTTCATCATCTTGAGATTGCGAAATAGCCCGCTATTTCTGATTTGGGAAATAATCCTGAATTTACAAATCGTGTCTTCATCAGCTCCAGATTCTACCTCGAAACTTGAAACTTGACCTTGAGAATTAGCTCGAGATATTTTGCTCAGCGTTAGCGCATAGTGCGAGTCTTCGGTCTGGTGAAGACGCACAGGAATAGCTGGATATTTTGCCAAATAGTGGGATATTTTGCAAACTATCCCAAGATATCTTGGGATGACAATCCTGACCAAATATCCCGCTAATTGCTACTTAGGTCTGATGAAGACGCAAATTAGCTGGATAGTTTGCGATCGGGATAGTTCAAATAGCTGGATATTTGGCAATCTCGAGATAGTGAAGGCAGGCCTAATGAGGTACTTTTGAACTTCCTGAGCAAAGATTTTGAGGGTATTGTGAAGCCATTTTAGGATGTTGTTCATTTTGGTCTTCTTTCTTCCATTTGGGAAGAAAGAGATATAAAAATTGGTCCCTCTATCAAAACAGTAATCAAGATTCGAAAGTAAAAGGTGAAAGCGAGAATAAAGAATTACTTTGCGATTTACTTCTTAGATTTTACAGGTTATCTCTTGTTTTATCTCCCTTGTAATCCTTGCATGTAATTATTTTCATAGGATAAGAAAGGAGAAGGGAAGAAAAAGAAGATAAAATGGCAGGTGCGCATGATTACTTCAATTTATCGTGGGTGCCACCAAGGAGACGATCTGGTTGACTTTGTAAGCGTTATCAAATTAAGCGCTTCATTGCATAGTCATGAGCAGAACATGTCAATTTGATGAGCATGACTTGATAATGTTGTTTGGTAAGAGTCAGAACGGTGTTAAAATCATGTATAATTATATGAGGGAACACCTTCTCTTTCTCACTACACTATGTAACGTCCTTTCAATTTACCTCCCTTGCTTTGGCATCTCCTAGTATGTACCCTTTTTCATAGCAATTTTAGGAATAAATTTGGGCATTCTCTTTCCCCTCTTTAAAAGGCGTTGAAGCGATGGTGTCATATTTAATAACACAAAGGCCATGTGGTATTGTGAGGGCCTACGTTGAATGCACTTCTCTCTTTAAACAAACAAAAAACTTTTCTTAATTCCCTTCGTCTTCTTCTTCTTTTATTGTGCAGTCAATGTTGCTTTGTACATTGAGCAAACTTTGAACCCCAAAATGTGTAATTTTTTGGTAATGCTGTAAATAAGCAAGTTAACTTTTTCATCATTGTGTTCTCAATCAGAACTTTATAGTAGAAGAAACAGTCAGTTATCCTACAGCTGTAACAATAAATAATGTTGATGATGAGGATGATAATAAGTCCATTCATTTTCTTATATTATTCCACTATGTAAAAACGATTTATATCTGTGTTTCCAAATGACTGCGTTATTTTAACTTTGGTACTGTGTATTATCTATTCGTGTATATTATTTTCTATTGTATATTGTTATGTGCTTTATGTAATGCCAACAATTGAATTTCCAAATGGACCAATACAATTAATCTGAATCTGAATCTGGAACGTCATATAATTCCCCATTAAATGAATGGCATTTAACTTCTACTGAATACTGTAATCCACATTGCTCATTGCTTTTTGAATTACCAATATCCCTCAACCAAAAGTACTTTATGTTAAAATGCAAATATACTCCACTCCATGTGATGGGATTGTTGATAGCATTAACAAATAATCTTCTGGTTTTCAACTTTGAGTGTACTTTGTGTAAGAACCCAGCTGATTGCTATTTGATCCAAACCTGATCCGACATTCAAAAGACACACATAAGGCTCGTCTTCACTATCTCGAGATTGCCAAATATCCAGCTATTTGAACTATTCGGATCGCAAACTATTCAGCTAATTTGCGTCTTCATTAGACCGAAGTAGCAAATTAGCTGGATAGTTGGTCGGGATAATATCCCAAGATATCTTGGGATAGTTTGCAAAATATCCTTTTTATTGGCAAAATATCCAGCTATTTGTCCTGTGCGTCTTCACTAGACCGAAGATTCGCAATACACGCTAACGCTGAGCAAAATATCTCGAGCTAATTTCTCAAGGTTGAGTTTCGAGTTTCGAGGTCGAATCTCGAGATAGTGAAGACGTGATTTGTTAGTTCGGGATTATTTCCCAAATAGCGGGCTATATGGCAATCTCTAGATACTTGGCAGTCTCGAGATGATGAAGACGCGCCTATACGTGGATCTCAATCTTAAGTGCATGGTGATTAAGTCATAATTGCATTCTAATGTGATCTGTCTGAACTCTTCAGTCCTTTTCTCCTGCACTCCATTCTCTCTTGCGTCATTTCCCCTAAACTGTACAGGGCTGGCATATCAAATATGATTGTATTACATCTAGATGTGACATTATGGCAGGCCGTCCATGCTGCAATGTGTATCTGCTGAGAACCAGAAAAGCAGTATTCACTTGACTTATTGTGTAATGTTCTTGTAGCTCTCAAATGATGCATTCATGGAACCTTAAGTAGAAATCTTATTCACCTCCATCTATGGTGGGAAATAATTATTAGATTATCATAGAAATACAGAGCCTAAATTCCAATCATAGAAATTTATAGGTGTATTGGTAATACGGAGCAAAATTTCAATTTACTTAAATTCTGACTTATTAATAAATTTGCAAACTGAACAAGCCATGTCCACAAACCTAGATTCTCTGATATTGTCTTTATAAAATACTTTTTTTAATGGGTGAAATCTGCATTATAAAGACTAAGTTTAATAATGATATATGGTAAGAGTAAGTAGTAGTAGAATGTTTTTTTTACAACAACTGTAAAATGGTAGCCCGAGAGCTATATTACTTTGCAAGTTTTAAAAGCTCAGATTAAAAAAAAACATTTCAAAAAAACTTAGATATAGACAAGTACAAATAATACACAGTAAAATAGATTACAACTTATTACATATTCCATACCTGCAAAAGATTTGATGTTCCATATAGTATTAAAACATATTTTAAAAAAAAAAAATTACTATTAAGTGAGGAATATTCATATTTGAAATAGAAATTGAGTTTGTGACAAGTAAATATAGAACGTCTGGTAAATGTAGAACATCTGGCAATGAAATTATAATTTCTCATGAAATTGCAGTAAAGATGCATTTGTAGAGGGGACGTTAATTGGTCAATTTATTATGGTTATAAAGTAGAAATGAATGACAAGTTAAAGAAAGGGGTTGAATGCTTCAAATCATTCTGCATAGTGATAATGCCCATCCTGCTCTCGGTAGACAATATGTAAATTAATTCCAAGGACATTGAGGGGGAGGTGATAGAGTTTGATGTTTATGTTCACATCAAACATAGTTTGAAGGGCTATAAACTGTCAATGCAAACAGAATGTAGAACATATGGCAATGAAATTATAATTTCTGATGAAATTGCAGTGAAGATGCATTTGTAGGGAACGCAAATTGGTCAATTTATAATGGTTATTAAGTAGTAATGAATGTATTTAAAGCTGTAGATTTTGAATAGTTTACTGTATAGAAATCATTCTTGTTGATAGCACAAAGGCCTTTTTAAAAGATCATTATTCATTAAATTAAAGGCTAAAAAAAAATGTAATGGACTCTTAAATGAGATTCATTTATTAATATATCACCTATATAGGTTTTACAAAAATGTATCATTCAAATATGTGCTCATGTTTGCAGGGATTATAACTGATATTGATCTCATGATCATCTTATATCGCTAAAAAGGTTGACAACGTCTGGAGGCATAAGTATAGAAAATGTGAAAGTATGTTACTTGGATACCAGTACCCATAGATTCTGCAAAATAGACAACATTTTATCTTGCTTTCAGAACCCAAATTTGACAAAGTATGTTTAGCATCATAATGTGATTTTATAAGGAAACTTTTTGTTTACTAAATCTAGCATCTTCATTATTTTAAATTGACATAAAACTAGACCAAGCTTGAATTGCCCATTCTCATTCCCTTAAATTTCTTTTGGAATATTTTTATTGAAAAGAGAACAACAGAAGATAAAAATGCAGTAGTGAGCTTAACTTCTTGCTAAAAATTGTTTACTTCTATGAGAGTAATTATGGGTCATTGCTAGGCACATTCATGTTTCAGATTAGAATGTAGACAGCATTTAATCAATCAAAATTTAATGAAATATATGTATGTAGTGAACATGGAAAATAAATCAATGTTTCCCAATTTAGCTTGTATTAATCCCTCGGAGACAGACAGGATCAAAGCATCTTGTGGCAAATGTTATATCCTGTGAGAAAATGTATTCAGCCAGGATCGTGACATTTTGCGGCTGGACGACGTGGGCCCCTTTTGGGGTCATGGTTATCAGTTGAGTGGGTGATTTGAAACCAATTGTGCTGATTTTATGAAATTAAGTGCAGTGCAGCGAGAATTTCAAGTTTGTGACAAGGAATAAGAGTGTCCTGTTTGAGGTGGGAGTTTAGCTGTAAACTTTAGTTCAGCCTTAAAAGTAATCTTTACAAAAAGAGTACAATTTAGATGTTCTTCTAGAATATGTTTTTTAAAAGGCATGTATAAATGCACAATCATATTTTGTTAAAGGAATGAAAAGGAATTGAACACAGGACCCTTGATCGATGTCACACATTTTTCAAGAAAGTTAACATTAAACAAGCTGCTGTGTCTTCTTAAAAACTCTATATATTAAAACTTAAGAGCAATAGCAAAACTTGTGCAAATTAATACTTTTAACATTAATATTGCATGGACCAAACTATATCATGAATACCAACTATAGTACGTATACAGCACAACTATTTTCTGAATTCATTATTACAGCCAGCATAATATCTTGTGCTTACGTAGTTTAATGTGGCATCACCCAGATGTTATCACCAAGATGTTATCACCAAGATGGGCTGTGAACTCAAAGCCTATTGAAAAATATTCAGATGTGCTTATCTACATAAGAGGATGTGAATAGAATCATTGAATTGAAGAAGAAAATTTAAGCTTGAATATTTTCCTGTTTCCACTATTGTTTTCTAGATTTAGATGAGGAGGGGCATATTTAATGGAATAGAACCCTTGACAACAACAAAATTATATTTATGGAGATTGGTATTAGCATTAAAAATACAAAATTCCATATTGCCTGTTGAGAGCCAGACAGAAGTGCGTTTTAATCTTTAGTTAAATGATACAAGTTAACAGACTACTGTTTCTCAACAAATGATTTAAAGAATAAAATAGGAAAACTTAGAGTAGTCACCCAAAGAAACTTCACGACAACTGATAATCATGGACAAATTATATATGGATGGAAAGATTTTCTCTTGAAAACACAAAGAATTTGCTGAGAAATCATATAGATATCATGGAAAAGCGTAAAATGCAATTTTGTGGCTAGCTGTGTCTCGCATGTGACGTCACAAATCTTGACGCTCTATGGAGGACCGCTGAAGGCAGAAAATCTGGATCTCAAAATAAACATCTTTGAGAGATGATTACTGCGGGCCCCAAACATAGTTTAAAGAGGGAACTTGTTATATTTGATCAGTAAGGCTTCCCCTTCACAATGATATGAATTTTGCATCAATTAAAAACACTTTTGATTCTTCGGGTGACTACTTTAAAACTCAGTTATTATACAGGTGATGTATGCATCGACACACACTTCACTCTAAAATCACCCTCATGAACAACTCCCCTCCATTAATGCCTTCAAATTACCATATTTCCTGACCGCTAATCGACCAGCATGGGAAGTGGAAAGACGGGGGCGTAAAGAATACGGAAGTGACCCCACCTGCTATGCTAAGAGGAGAAGGGAACAAAATCAATATTTTTGTGAAAGATGAGACTCCCATTTTATGATTAGATAGGCCTTTGTAACACTATCCCTCATTGGAGCTGTGTTTACCTTTGCTTATGTTTGCATTTAATGAAGAACATATAATTTTGAAAAGAAAAGCTGCAGAAGTTAATTGTGTGTAGATGTAATGAAGAGTAATACTATGTAAATCCTGTCAGACAGAAATCTCTTGAGAAGCAGAAGTCTAATGCCATTTTTTTTCTCCACAATTTGAAGATCAGAAATGCATTATTTAAATTTTATCAAGGTTAAAATCTAAAAGAGTAGTGTAAAGAAATTAAAAAGGAGCCTCTGTATTCATAATGACTCCATATTGTAAAAATTAGTTCATCATAGAGCATTGCAAGACACACTCTTAGTTGTTTTTTGACATATTTATTTGTTTTATTTTATCTATTTATTTGTGTTTTATTTTTTGTGGCAGGGGGGGGGGTGGTTGGGTTTTTTTCCTTTTAGTAGTGATGAAGTAAAAGTTATTGCAGAGTCGTGCATTGAACCTCAGCACTAAACAAACCTGTTATTGATAGATAGATGTATCAATGTGCTATCTGCCGCTCATTCTTATAGTCCAAACCTAGAGGAACCCCAGCAATATATTCATTCCAAACCATTGGCTTGCTTTAATATGAACAGCTCCCTGTGGCATTACTTCCGCCCATCCATCAACTACCACCCCCCCCCCCCCTACCTCGACCAAGTGAAATATTGATCGGCCGGCCGTCTGGCTTGGGGGGGCTGTCTGACGGATGAATAGGAAGACTGTGAGAAAAAAGTGGCTGTTTCAGGTTTTTTTGTTTGTGACAATTTTTCATCAATGAAATGTTGATGATAGTTGAGAACCTTTAGAATGTGTGAAGGAAGTATCATCCCAGAGAGTTTGCATGCTTTCCATTTGTACCATTCTCCTTGGTAATTCTTATGTAGTATTATGTTCATTCATGTACAATCATTCTAAAGTGACATGAGTGGCCAAATGACTAAAAGAAGATAGATCTAAGTAAATCCAGGTCTATCATTTAGTTTTAAAATTGGTTTTCCAAAGAAGAATCGGCTGATAATTGTAGCCAATGTTCATGTTTAATAGCCTAGTGAAAAAATGTGAAAAAACTACTTCTTACATTCAACATTAGATGATAATGCCTTTTGGTATTAAAACGGGGGGGGGGGGGGGGGGGGGGGGGGGGGGGGTTCTAAGGTTAGTACATGTCTGTGTTTTGATATGATTGTAAATATTACAACCAGTATATACAGCATTGTAAAGAAGAGCCTTTGATCTCTGTACCATCTTGTTGATATAGGTTGTTTGAAGGAGCTAATGTGTCAATAAACCGCTATGAAGATAACGTCTTAACTCACATCCTCTTGATCCTATATTATTCCATCACCATTCTTGGTCTGTTTACACACAGTAAATAGTTTACAGACAAGCTGTAATTGATCCTCAAACATAACTGTACAGTTGATAATACTGCACAGTGTTTACACTGTCAGCTTGTCTCACATACATGGGAGCAGTGTGCATACACCTATGGTTATATTCAAGTGCAAGGTTTAATTTTTGCAGGAAACTTTGCTTTTTGAGAAGCATCATTAACTTAGATTTTGTAGTGCATGTTTTAGCATGGCATATTTCTCAGTATAAGTGATGTCATCTCTGGTTTATTTAAGCTTGTTTTCAGTTTTAAAAGGGCTCTTTTTGAGCTTTTCTGTGAGAATCTTACTGGTAAATCCTAGTGCAACATTCTTCTTGCTTTGCTAAATGCAAGTGTCCCTTGTAGAAAACAGAAGATAAAATTATGTTTTGTATTGAATTCCCCATGTAATTATTGTATGACTAATAAGTTACAAATCCCATTCTACCTCATGAACTTCTCTCTCCTATGTACATATATAATTGTTGATTCCTCTGTAGCTTCTTGTAACATTATGTACATAAAATCATTCTCTAGTGCTTAGAAGTCCATGTGACTGTTTTATCCTAAGGCAAGGAGGCCCTCTTGTGTTTAGAACCAGGCAGGTTATCAGGAAGCAGTTTGTAGCTTATTTCTTTAAAAGGCTATATTCATCTCATGTTTGCACTATTGTTGGTTTCACTATGCAATCCTATGCTACTCTTTTTATAGTAAAAATAATAATAATAATAATAATAGTGGGTTCTTGTATAGCTCTCTTGTCTGTCATTCCTTTTTTTTCAATGTTTACCCCTCTTCTTTCTTATACTCATATTGCATCATTTTCTCTTTTTGTTTTGGTTCTCATTTTTAATCTACCGTACTTAAAATGAAAACTCTTTCAACCCACTGCCATCAAATATAATTAGGTGCCCTTTTGATTACATTACCCGGTAATGAAGTTTCAGTTTCCATACAAACATGATGAATTTGAATAGGCGTTTCCTTGTTTAGCTGACTGTGGTCTAGAAGTTAACAAACAGAACCAGTTTCACCTAGCGAGATTCAAAAGAACTGTAGTGAAAAAGAACAGCTTTATTGTATTTATTCATTTATTCATTTATTCATTTATTAATGGTTTAAGACAAATAGTGATCAGCAGGTTATTATTGAATTGTTCACAATATACAAACACATTTCAAAAATACATACAATATAATATCACAAATGGTAAAGTTATACAAACACTATAAATGATAATTAGTGTACATATACCATTGTGCGTTAAATAATTTGATATCACAAAAATAGAACAAACATCATAAATCTAATAATAATAATTCTAGGGAAAGAAGTAATTGCATTTAGATCAGTTGTTATATATGGTAATGACAATATTGTTAATCCAATTATGGATGGTCACTAATTATATGAAGATTATTAATATGTTTGGAACCAGAAGGGTGTTAGCTCATATAATCTTAAGACCATCCTGGCTTTGAACAGACAAATGTATTTAAATTCGTTTTTTAAAATACCATATGACCTTCATCACCTTCTTAAGTCATTCTTTCTTACAGTAGTTTTGATGGGAACTACAAAATATTGTGCTATTATACAAGAAAGGTTCTACATTATTTAATATTCACCCTCCTGAACCTCAGAACACATGGCTACTCAAACATCAAAAGTATTATAAAAAACAACATTATAAAACATTATAAAAAACAACATGGCTGTGGTGGTTTATTGGATATCCCATTCACCAACCCATCATGAATGTGCATGCACATATGTTTACATAACCAGGAATATGCATATGATTTACAATAATTAAGATTCGTAACAACAGCATCTGTAGATGAAAAGTTGTTAAAAGTCAATCAATCTAACTGTTTTGTTTTCCTTTTCTTTTCTTTATTTCATATTTCTCTTTTTGGCTGCTTTCCATCGGATTCCATTCAATAGGTAAGTCAACATATATCAGAATTCTGTACCACAATTATTTGCCATGGTTGATATGCTATGCAGTTATGTTTTAAACCCATAAATATAATGTGCTGAGAGAGAGGCAGGGAGGGAAAGAAAGAAAGAGAGCAATACAGTGATTTAACAATCTGTAGCACCATCTAGCAACACCAGTGTCTAGTCCATTTCATGTGATGCATCTTGGGTAAAACGTTAACATTGTATCAGCTGCGACTTTGTTATATAACCTAGGAGATAAGGAGATTTAATCAGAGTTTTTGGCTGGGAAGGTTTGAATAACTTACCCTTGCTAAAAAATGTTGTGCTGATTCCAAAATTGTCAGTCTTAATGACCCTACTCACAATATTTGTTGTCATTTTGACCACTTTTTGGCCCAAACTGACCATTATGGCCACCTTTGGTCAGGGTAATTTTTCTGATCGTTATCATGGGCAAAGGAGATTTGATGGGCCCTGATGATAAAAAAAAGGTCAAATTCATCTCCATCAACAACAATATGGTCATTAATTTAGCCAAAAATGACCATTGGTATTGATTTCTGTCCAAACCAGGCTAAATTCTCAATCAGAATCAATTGATGGATGGGTTTCTTCATCCAAATTCAACATAAAATTGTGCTCTGATATCAGAACAGGCAATCTCATGGAATGAACTTACCCAGTTCGGACCACTTTGGTTATTTTTTATGGTGGCTAGTCTTTGCTGTGCATCACTGGTTGAAAGAAGGTGACCCAAGTTGAGAAATTAGCCTGTCCCGACTTGCCAGAGAAGGCGCTGTTCATTGTGAATCCATACTATGGAAGGAATGAGAGAAAGACAGAGAGAGCGCGCACATCAGGTATTGAGGAAGAGAGAGAGAGAGAGGGGGGGGGGGGAGAGAGAATTGATAAAAGGAGAAAAAGAAAGAGAAGCGGTAGATAGAATGGGCAAAGTGGAGGAGTACAAGAGAAAGACGGATAGAGAGAGAGAGAGAGAGTGCACATCAGGTATTGAGGAAGAGAGAGAGGGGGGAGGCAATAGAAGGAATTGATAGACAGAGAAAAAGAGAGAGAAGCGGTAGAGAGAACGGGCAGAGTGAAGTAGTGCAAGAGAGAGAGAGAGAGAGAGAGAGAGAGGTGGAAAGAGATGAGAGCGTTTATCAAAGAGCAATTGCCGCTGATGAGACTTTTAACTAGCATGCATAATCAATACCAAGGCTTTACATGACAGCTTTGGGGAAAGATGCCGCGAGCATTGAAACCACCCATCTCCGTACCCCAGAGCAACTAATGGGGCATTCTTGTATACAAGTCTTTTAAATGAAGCGAGTGAGCATGCAGACAAACATGTCTGAAGAGAGTCGCTGAACTATAGGACAGTGCGTGGCAATATCCCATACTTCAAACAGGAATCCAAAGGTTTTCATGTCTTCTAAACATTTTGCAAACATCTGAACATGCACCAGAAATTAGTTGACAATATCTAAAGGTCTCAAACATGTTTTTTTGTTTGTTAATGTATAAAGTGTTTATCTTCATAGATAAGGTGTGTTGTCGCCCATACTTAGATCAAATAGAGATGTTTTTTAAGAAACTTTATTAAGACTTCATGTAAGAATTATATCATTGGGCTATCAAGCTGTAGTGCATTTATCTACTTTGTAGTATCAAATGCAGCAAGTGAAGACCATACTGTATACGCTGTACACAAATCAGGCTAGGGACTTCCTGAAGCAGCAAGAGGTTTAAGGTACTTTCACCAAGATAAATACAACTTGATCACAGCAACCAAACAATGCTGACTGATTAAGCCCCTTCATGTTCTCCTCTGAATCTGAAATTGATAAACTAGCTTGTAAGGGAAGAGTTTGTATCGTGGTTGACAATGTACTCTGGACACTCACCAATCACTGTTTTGGTTGCCATGGTAATGAGATTATGCAAGGTACTTAATACAATCAATTCAATGCAATGAAAATTAGGATTCGCAAATCGTAATATTCAGATTTCCTTCTATACTGGCTTGATTATAGTTTCACTATGTCTAGTATTAATTCTAATCCACTCTCTAATTCTGTAATACTACTTGGAATTATATAAATGCTGCTGCTAATGTCATTCATTTCTTCTCCTATCATTTAATACTACTTCTATTTCTAATCCTTCTAATTTGTCTGTATCTATATTTTCTACTCGTGCTACATCATCGTTTTCTTTAAAATTTGCTTCTATATCTACTTCTACTACACCTACTTCTTCTAAATCTACTACTTCTACATCTACTACTTCTACATCTACTACTACTTTTACTTCTTCTTCTTGTACTAATACTACTTCTACATCTAATACTTCTGCTTCTACTACTACTTCTACATCAACTACTTCTACATCTAATACTTCTATATCTACTACTTCTACATCTACTACTTCTACATCTAATACTTCTATATCTACTACTTCTATATCTACTACTTCTACATCTAATACTTCTATATCTACTACTTCTACAGCTAATACTTCTATATCTACTACTTCTATATCTACTACTTCTACATCTACTACTTCTACATCTACTACTTCTACATCTACTACTTCTACATCTACTACTTCTACATCTACTACTTCTACATCTACTACTTCTACATCTACTACTTCTACATCTACTACTTCTACATCTACTACTTCTATATCTAATACTTCTATATCTACTACTTCTACATCTACTACTTCTACATCTAATACTTCTATATCTACTACTTCTACATCTAATACTTCTATATCTACTACTTCTATATCTACTACTTCTACATCTAATACTTCTACATCTACTACTTCTACATCTACTACTTCTACATCTACTACTTCTACATCTACTACTTCTACATCTACTACTTCTACATCTACTACTTCTATATCTAATACTTCTATATCTACTACTTCTACATCTACTACTTCTACATCTAATACTTCTTTATCTACTACTTCTACATCTAATACTTCTACATCTACTACTTCTACATCCAATACTACTTCTACATCTACTATTTCTATATCTACTACTTCTACATCCAATACTACTTCTACATCTACTATTTCTACATATACTACTTCTACATCTAATACTTCTATATCTACTACTTCTACATCTACTACTTCTACATCTACTACTTCTACATCTACTACTTCTACATCTACTACTTCTACATCTAATACTTCTACATCTACTACTTCTACATCCAATACTACTTCTACATCTACTACTTCTACATCTAATACTACTTCTACATCTAATACTTCTACATCTACTACTTCTACATCTACTACTTCTACATCTACTACTTCTGCTTCTACTACTACTTCTACGTCTACTACTTCTCCATCTAATACTACTACATCTACTACTTATACTTATACTACTACTTTTACTTCTACTACTACTTTTACTTCTTCTACTAATACTACTTCTACGTCTACTACTTCTATATCCACTACTTCTATATTGACTACTTCCAAATCTGCTTCTTCAAAATCTACTACTTCTACATCTACTACTTCTACATCTACTACTTCGACATCTACTACTTCTACATCTAATACTTCTACATCTACTACTTCTACATCTACTACTTCTACATCTACTACTTCTACATCTACTACTTCTATATTTACTACATCTACACCTACTGCTTTTACATCCACTATTTCTACTTATACTACCTCCTTTTAAACTACTTTTCCACTACTTTTAGTAATTCTACTACCTTTACTACTTCTAAAAATTCTCCATATATTACTTCTACATCTACTGATTTTACATCTACTACATGTTCATCATATTATTCTACATCCACTTTGCTTGTTCAACGTCCACTTTTTTAATTTACTACTTAATTGATTATTTAATTGTGTCTATTATTTTCAATTTTGTATCTTGCCTTGTTTTAGCCTCTCTTATTTTTCATACATTCTCTCAATCCGTCCTAATAAATTCTTCATGTCTTATTCTGTTTTTCTCAATGCCAGTTTTTTTTTAGACAAGTAAACAATGAGATTTTCAGATCAACAATCTGAGAACCTTGCGGAATTTCCACCATCTCCCCCGTCATCTTCTGATAGCAATTTCTCTTGGCTTGGGGTTGATGTAGTCACTGTTAATAGCAGTCTAGCTGGAGGCAATGCGTGCTGTTATCCAGTAATGGTCTCTCAAGAGCATTTGCATAAACACAACCAAAATATTCCGCCCCCTGCAAGGGGCTCCCTCGCCTGCCAGTGCAAGCACATTGATGTTTACTCTCTGGCTCTTCATGTCGTTGCAATGTCTCTCGTCTGAGTATTCCTCTTCACCTGCTTTTCATTGGTTCACACTTGAATAAAACACTGTTAGTAACATTGTTCTGGAGTGAGAATAAAATATTCCCCTTTACCTGCTTTGATATGCATTTACACTTGAGTGAAATGTTGTAAGAATGATGTTCTGGAGTGAGAATGTAGATCAAAGATTTGCATCCATATGTAGGGCTCTATAAGGAGAATGTTGTTTGGGGGTTTATCAAGAACAGTGCCTTCTTTTTAGGGGAAAGCTTTAGGGGATTTTTCATGGAACTGTTGTTAAAGTTCAACAACATCTCTTTGAAATATGTGTTAATTTACACATATTTCAGTGGGATGTAGGTGAAGTTGTTCTTATGATGGTTTTGTGAATTGATGTTCAGATTTTTGTGCTTTTTGTGAGGATAAAGTGCGATAAAGCTTAAGGTGTTTATCACTTTGGGCATATGAAAACAACTCTTTACATAGCACATAGAGGATTAAGTATTAATCATAATGCGCTAAATAAATCAAAAGTTATTATTATGATTATTATAGCTCAGAAGATTAGAGGATTTGTGTTGTCTGGTGAGAATAATTTTTATACAAGGCTCAGAAAATCTTGGTTAAAAATGCATGGCCAGGGGTAAATTTCTTCACATCAAGAAAATGTCACCTCCATTAGTAGTTGAGTACAGTTTTGATGAATGGTAATTTATATACAGTGCAATAATATCCTTTCTATAAAGATGGAATTCTGATTCCATTTACATTTAGTTGACATCACTTTTGTTATCCATTAAGAAAATGTTGTGTAATTGCTGATTTAGAATTTAAATATATTTAAAACCTTGTCATAACATCTTTCAAGTTTTGTTCTTGTAAAGTAAAGAAGAGCTTTATCACCTCGTTAACCTCTTAACATGAAGTGTGATTCACAACTGACTTGACCATCTCAACCCCTCCCCTCCCCCTCACCAAAATACACTACTTTAAACCCCTCTTACCACGTACTGTAGGTGTACTAAATTAAGGTGAAGCAGCTGTTCATTATATGACTATTATTTTTTGACCTAATATCAGCTTAGAAAGGAACGTAATTAGAGTTGGCATAAACATGTCTTTTCCCACTCCTACCTGACATCCAATAGCTAGTAACAGCTTTCGTTTTTATCTTTAATAGACCACATGGATAGGGCAAGTGTGGTGATGATGTGTGTGGAGGGGATGGGGAAGGGAGATGATGTTGCTGTGGGGTGAGTGGGGAGGGTGGGAAGGGGAGGGGGGAAGGGGAGGGGGGAAGGGGAGGGGAAATGAGTTGGAAATACTGTGGGAACAGGGGAAGGAATGGCAAAGAAAAGAAACCATTACAATCTTCCAACCCTCCCCCACTCTTCATCCCCACACCGCCGGGCCCCCTCCCCACCCCTATATACGCTCACAATATTCACCAATCCATGGCATGCAAGAAGTGTGAGGAATTATTGCTTCTTTTCAGGACAAGGATATGATTAGCATTAAACTATGAAAGCACCTACTCTAACACATCCTTGCACTGGCAGTCATCCTGTCAGTTAGATTGTGACCTGTGCATGGCGTCCATCCGGCTATGACATGACCAGGTACCCCCTTGACATGTCTAATTTAGGTGATGACTCTGTTTAAACCAACACAAACATGCGCACAGTATCCGTTTGCAATTCAGCCTGTCATGTCGTATGAATAGAGGAGTTCTTGAGCCAGCCAGATGAAATAAATGACTTTCCTCTCAAATTATTTGCGAAATAAGAGATGAAATGAAATGAGATGAATGGTTTAACATTGTATAGGATTAATGTATAAATAATAAGAGGAAACATTAATTATTGGTCAATATGATTTATGCATATGATCTCAAAATGTGATTGTTTGTTCTCAATTTTTTAATTTTTTTCCTTGTCACCTAATTCTTCGTCCATCATAAATCACTCTTCTTCTTTGTTATATTGTTTGATACTACAATTCTTTTGTTGTTGGCCTAAATATATATATATTTTTTTTTTTTTTTATTGTTGTTGAACACTACAACTTTTTTTAACCTGCTCTACTTTATTGATCAAACTTCAATGCAGAATTGATCAATCCATTTGTCTTGTTAAGTTAATGATGTGAAATGTCTATTCGTAAACATAAACAAATCTTTACTCCAGACGTTGAAAAGATTACAATCAAGTCTGAATGGACAAGGGGAAACTTAAAGGGGGTGTAGCATGGCAAATACTGGTTTACGCCATCTATTACTTCTTTTGGACAACTGCATGTAAATGAATGGATTTCATTAACGGTCAGCACGCGCTAGCGTTCGCGAAACAGACCAAAGTTTTGCGTTTGTTGCATGCACGTGAATACTGCGGTGGCTTCATCCATAGTTGTATTATACCTGATTAGCCCAGAGTCAGGCCACGGGAAAGACATGTAGTCTGGTCATGCTAAACCCCTTTTAAGAAGCTGTCATGCTCATGAACACATGATGTATGATGAGTCCCTTCATCAGGAAATCATGCAAATTAGACCACAGGAAGTGGTTTGTGAGGTCAAGAGTTTGTAGGTCACTTCAGTCAGAGTAAAAGGAGAAATAGCGGAAGGTCATGAACCTGAGATTATAAAAAAGTTACTCATCAAATTGCACCATTTCTTACTTTGTATGCTGAACTTCTTAACTCTCTTAACACAATGCCATTTTCATTAGTCATTGTTGTGTATTCCAAAGTCATGAATGGACTAACCCATGTTCCTCAAAAGAGAAAAAGCCAATTTTATTAGATTAAAAATGTAAAAAATGGATTTGTATAAAAATAAAAGAACTTTTATGATATTGGAAATGATTTGATAGAAGAGAAACGGTTGGGTACTAGAAAGTTTTCCTGATGCATTGGAAAACAAGTAATTGTGTCAAATCTACTAGGTCAGGTATATTGCAAAGGTAACCAAATGTGTTTGTAATGTTTTTCTATTCCGTTTAGGTGATGTGTTTTGGACATGAATTAATCCATCAATTGGTGAACTGATACATTCTGATATGGTAGCATACCATAGAATTTAATACTATTTAGGGTTGTACAAGTTGTCAGACACAAGTGCTTCCAAGCAATCAATTTCATATAGCTTTTCCAATACATGACCACAATTAAACAGTGTTGCTGGGTCATATACATTTCAGTAGAGTCTGTGAATTTAGGACTGGTTTGTTACTTGAAAGAGAAGCAATGAAGCATAAGAGATAGAGATTAAGAGGAATAATTCATGGCCCTTGGAGATGAATTTTGCATGATATTGTCTTGCTGAGGTACTTGAAACTGGCCTACTTCACTCTAGTGCCGCTAGGTAGGAATACGAGCTGAAGAAGGTCTACTACTACTCTCTCTCTCTCTCTCTCTCTCTCTCTCTCTCTCTGTGAGTGCATGTGTATCTGTGTGCACATGCATTTTGTGTCCCTTTCTCACTCACTCTCTCCCTCTCAGGGACGAGATTCCTCTGCCGATCGGCCGATTTTGAGATTCTACACAGGGGGGGGGGGGGGGGGGGGGGGATACAGAACTTTAAACATTTGAAATTTAAATAAAACAAAAATGCAAGGAGAATGTGTCCAATTACGCAAATATATTCTTAACTGCGGAAGGGGAGCACAGCCCCCTAAACCACCACTAGGGGCATTGCCCCCCATTTAATCTTCCTCCTTTTGGGGAATTTCTCTGTCTCATCCCTACTCTCTCTCTCTCTCTCTCTCTCTCACTTCACTCTTGCTCTTTCTATTTTCCCTCTTTCTCTCTCCCCCTCTCGTATCTGTTTCTATTTCTCTCTCTCTCTCTCTCTCTCTCTCTCTCTCTCTCTCTCTCTCTCTCTCTCTCTCTCTTTCTCTGGATGACAATCAATCTAGTTCATATGAGAATTCATGTCCTGTACTACTCACCCTCAAGGGTACTAGGGTGGATGCCTGAGATATTGCCTCCATGGATGAAAAAAATGCACTCCACCAAATCAAAACCATTTTGTCCCCCTAATGCAAATGAATATGATTTCCTAAATCAGATTACATAATACATCTATTATAAGTTCATAGATGGTTGTAGCATTATGCTGCACTCAGAAAGATTTGAACCATTATCTGGAAGTGGTTACATGGCTCATGTTAGAATGAGAGAACCCAGTAGTCTACGAGTTAAGAATGTTTGAGTTCTGATCAGTTTAACAACACACCAAGGAGAATTTACCTCCCTTGCAATATGTTTATCATCCTAGGAAATAGCCTATGTATATATTAGAAACAACCATCCATGAGATGACTTTTGTATAAACAAATAATCCAATATAGAAATTAGAGGAAGTGGTCAAAATAGAATCATTTGTAAGTCAATTGAAACTATCTTCCCATTTTAAGGTCATTTCAAATTTATGTTCCTTTGTATTTGTCTAGTGAACTTTTGGTTTCCCTAATACCCAAATGGCGTTGATTTTGTATATACTATTTTTGCATACATGCTTCTCATTGTGAATTGCTTCCTGGTTTCTTAAAGTACCATGTTATGTCTGCCATTTCACCCCAAACTGTGAAGTACCCTTTTGTGTTGTTAGTGTGTGATATCTTGGTCACCATCACTCATTCACCCAAGGGGTGGACGCTTTCTCCATCCTGCGGGACATGTTTTCCTCTGACAAGTAGGCGCCTTTGAGAAGCGGAGACCCTTAACAAGATAGGAGCCGTAAAAGTCAAACATTTCCTGCCGCCAATTATTCAGGGGACGATGTGCATACTCCTGTGTCTAACAATAGGGGGGTGCCCCCCTTCAATTTTGAGTTTCCGTGTGAAGTATTGAAAGCTGACAACATAGCCCCACTTGCCGTTGATGGAAAATGGCAAGCTGTCGGTTTGACCCAAGAAAGGTCGGTATAGAGAACTAATCACCTTCTGGCATTCAATGGTTATTACTCTGATGTATTTCAAGTTTGTGCTTACTGAAGAATTAGGCAGCGGGTGTGCATTACTATCCAACCCAGACTGATTGGCTAAATTAGAAATTGAGAATAGCTCTCAGCTAGGCACCCACCGTGATGGACGGACCAAGCAATGAGCAGGCCAGCTAGCCGCATTCTTAATATACATTTTTGCTGGTAACGTGGTAAAAGCAGGAAGTAATAGTGTGTTTAGCTTGCATAGAGGCTGTTCTTATTATGAATATGACACAGTGATTAAGGCGTCGTGGAGCCAATGCCAGTGGAACTTGCTGTAATGATAGGAGTCGCCTCGTATATTTACAACAACATCGTTTGGCGTTCAATTTGGATATTTATTGGTTGTGACGCTTGCTATATTTTGGATAAACTGAGCTGTAATGTACAATGCATTATGTTATAGTGTTGACTCATTGTGGAATAGTGCTGATGTAGCTGAACTATGTGAGACACAAATTATGAGCATGTATATAACACCACAGAGGGTTACCAATAACCTCAATTTTTAAAATGCATATTTATTCTTTCTGTGCAGATTCAGGCCTTATCCAATTATTTTACACATGAGCAACTCTATTGTGAGGTACGGTATGTCGTATTTCAGGCTTCTTTTGTATATTCAGTCATGCAAGGAATTCTTTTGTTGACTGCAGCGCTCCTTGTGAACAACCTTGACTGGAAATCGACACACATAAAAATAGGTCACATCTTTACATTTGGTATGAACTGTGAGTCATTTAAAGTGTACTCATTATAGAAGTCCCACTTGGACACACTCAGCTGTCATAATCTTCCCACTCTAAAAAGACTAACTCCAAACAAGGTGTCCCACTCTATTCCTAGCTGATTCACACCTCCAAATCTAGTGCAAGAGGTGAGACGGGCTTGGAATCCTTTGGCAGTAGCCCGTCACTGGTGATCAGATGGAGGGGACCAGAATGGACACTGACAAGTCTTAGCCCTTCGAAAACCCTCTCACCGTAAACACTGCCTGATAGCAAGCCCCTTGTGATTACTCAGAGTAAACGAGCCATTTAGACAAATCTACCCTGCTTTTTTTTGTTAACCGTCCTGGCGCTCATCTTTCATCGTGTCGGGCATCATCAAGCACCTCAGACTGGCGAGCTAGCTAGGAGGGGCGACGGAATAGATCATTGGCTCAATGCCTTTTAGCCAGGAAGGAAGACCATGCTGATGTTTTGAATGCATTGCCGGTCGGGTGCACATCTGAAAAACTGCTTTTCTCCACCTGCGTCATTTTAACGTCATAGTTAAAGGTGCTATTGAAGTCAAGCCTGAATGTGAGCAATTCAGCGGTTCACGTTCTACACCCGCCATCCTCATAACCCAATTCATTCTCTAGCCGACATACCAGCAAAGGTAGACAGGCACTGAAATAGTGGTTTTACCTTACTTTGCTCCCTTCAGACTGAGATAAGCTGCAAGTGCGAAGTGCAGTGTCGTATTTACATCACTATACCATCTTCTCAAATTATATATAGATAATAGGAGAAAGGGGCTGAGCTTTGTGTCAATGGGGAAAGGAATACTCTTTACACAGCAATGTTAGACATTGGATAAGTCAATTTGGAAGTTCTGTGACGCAAGTGAAAACTTTGATTGCGAGATTCAATGAAGAGGGTTTTGCGATAACCTTTTTAAAACATCATTGGAGACAGCTGTTTATCTACACTCTCCCAAATCAGGTTTTTAATGATGTAGATGAGCTGATTGTGCTTGTTATAAAAAAGCTGAAATACTCTTGTGCAAGATTTAATTGCTGCATCGCCACCGGGGATATAACATCAGGAGACGATTGCCTTTAGGATGAAGAGCAGTCTGTGCAATCAAGTGCTTAGCTCGTAAATCTCCATTTGTAGGTGATGGGATACAAAGTTGGATAGAGATTACACACTGTACAAAATTGGATTAGAGGGGTATTGGAAATTTTAATTGAAGCCCATTTGTGCTACAGAAACCTAAATAGATGATTAACATAATAAATGTCTGTGTGAGATTCACTTTATTTCAACCTGATTTTGATCGGTACTAACAAGCTCAGGTTCTTCATTGTACATCAATTTGCCTAGGTACCAAATAATTTTTGCAGAAATTTGTTGGCAGTTGAGCAGCAATTTATCGAGAGCATGCATTATTATATTGGCAGTTATTAGAATTGCTGTGTCTCATTGTTTATGGTCAAAGCAACAGTGGGATGTATCTTGAAGGGAATTTCTAAATGTGAGCTAACAATTTGGAAAGTGCATTTTCTTGCTGATAGCCTTAAGTTTCCAAGTGCAAAAGGCTCAGGATAATCTCATACATCTTCATAGCTATGACATCACCAATACCTATCAGTGATCGAAAGGAGTCCAGCAGTACTATGGACGTGCTTCAGGAGGACGAAGAAGAGTTGCCCGATGATTTTCATCCGGGGCACCGTTACCATGGGCCCCCGCCCAGGTCCAGTTCGGACTCGGTCAGTGCCGCGCTTCAGTTTCGTCGGCACTCCTATGCAAGCTTCCTAGTGACACAAGCAAGCAAGAAACGGTAGGTTTGGTTGACTTCTAGATGTTTTGTATTTTCAGTACTTCTGATGAGCAAAAAAGAAAGGGATGCCATGATGTTTGTATCAAGATGCTCAGTGGAAAAGGGCACTTTGATTAAAAACTTTTCGTTGATTAAAAAATTCATATGGAGCTGAATTTACTAAGGCTGTGAAGGGTAGTCGAATGCTCGAGTACCCTCACGGTTGACAACTACTCGGGTACGATTTCTCGTACCCGAATATTCGGCCGCAAATTTTTTATTTATTTATTTATTTTTTATTTATTTTTTTTATTTTTTTTAAATGTCCAGGCCGACGCTTACCCGTGCCTGGGTGAGCGGCGGCCGCTGGCATGGTGCCGTCGGTAAAAATGTTCCCCAACTCAAGCACTGTCAAACTCACCACTCAGAAACTGGGACCAAATGTCTGGATTTCTGCTTGGACTTGGAGGAAAATGGATTATTCTGCCATCCTTGGTTTTTAAAACAGCATCGTTCACTGTTATTATTATTATTAAATCGGCGCCTTCAACTGCAACTCAAAGTAAAATTGCATGCGTTTTCGGCGACAGAACTGGGATACTGCTCCAGTGGTATGTATGGTGGTGGCAAAAAAAAATTTAAAAAAAAATTTAAAAAAATAAATAAATAAATAAATAAATAAATAAATTTTAAAAAAATTTAAAAAAACATGGCGTCCGAATACTCGAGTATTCGCTTGTAAACATAGGAGTGTACTCGGGTACCTCATTACACTGTTGTGCACAGCCTTAGAATTTACACTGCAACCAAAAATGTTGATTTTTCTCACATTCCAGTGTTTGGCCGGTAGTTGCATAGCAACATCTGGCAAACACACCCAAAAAATTGAAATAAAAAACCCACATCTGGAGTGAAGTTGTTTTAAATGCCTGCTGAAGTTTCACCAATTTTTTGCAGTGTATATAAAAGCAAAGTTTGGTAAGTTACCTGCTTGTGCTCGCATGACTCTCCTCGCTTCTGCGCATGCAGGGCACCGAAAACAACAGTATGAGCAAACAGTTGTTCATGGGTTTCTCCAGTAGTGTAAATGGGAGTTTTAAAAAAATGCTCTTTAGGATGAAAGAGCAGTCTGTGGAATCAAGTGCTTAGCTCGTAAATCTCCATTTGTAGGTGATGGGATACAATGTATGATTATTGCTCTAAGCTCCATATCCTGCATTAAAGAGAAGGTTGAGTTCTGGTCAAGCGATTGTATTGTGAAAGAAACATTGTGGAATCGATCAGAAAAAATTGATCATCTAGCATATATTTATGTGTATTGCAAGGGTTCTGGAATCATCAAAATGCCAAGAAATTTGGCCCAGTCTTGGTAAAGTTACAAGCACTGTACACAGAAAGATGTATATGGGACTAAACGAACACATGGCGAAAAAATCTGTCCCAATTTTTATGATGTTACATGCCATATTTAGAATAATAAGGCATTTGAAGAGCCATGCTTTCAGGGAAGATGTTTCATCTGATGTTCTTCCACACTTGCATAATATAATGATAAGGGCAATTCCACGGTAACGGAAGGACACTCAGACAAGATTTTTGAACTTCAGGTTCATACTAAAAGAACTGTTTTATTAGTATAAGATGTGAAACAGTACAGATATAATACCTATATAAGTGCCTTTAATTCTCCCCCAAAAAATTGTCATTATAGTTAAGTAGTTTAAGAATGTGCATATTAATTATCTCGGTAACGGAAGGACATAAAAATGGACATGGTTTTTCCAGTTAATTAGTGTTTATCCAAACTTTGTGAAGTTGATGAAGCTTTCCACTTGACTGAAACACATTTTGTTCCCCATAGTTTAATACATACTAATAAAACATTTCTTTTAGTATGAACCTGAAGTTCAAAAATCTTGTCTGAGTGTCCTTCTGTTACCGTGGAATTGCCCATAACGCTCACAAATTATTTTTCACCTCTTCCCAGAACTCAACCTTCTCTTTAACCAAAGTCATAACTTCAAGCCTGGACAAAACACGATACCCAACCCTAACACTAACCTTTAACTAACCTTAAACCCTAATTGCAATCCTAAGTCTAGCTCAATACCTTTATTAATGAATATAGCCTGGAGGAGTTGTCACCAGAGGCAAATGTTGCATCATTAGCAGACCTGATAGGACAGTAAGAGTAATTAGCAATACAATCTAAATGATGGAAGCAAACAACTTTCTTGGATCACACTTTCTTGGAACTCCCTTATCATTGGTATGTAGTTTATTACTGCCTTCACCAAGTACATCAACGGGATATTGTTCTATTAATGTTTCTGGAATTCACATAACAGGCTCATGGTTATTTAATATACATTTATTGATTTTATTCTATGAAGTGGTTACAGGCCCAAGTATTTTAAAGTACTCCATTCCTCCTTAGCTTACGGCGGTTGTCATTGATATTTGTTTTGACATTATGATAATTACTCAGTTTAGGATAGGATTACAATTTGATACTTGTCTGTCTCTGGCCTTCCTGACCCATCCTGCTCCTGTTGTCTCTTTGATTCTGTCTGTTTATTTGTCAGTCTCCCCCTTTCTCTCTCTGTCCCCCTCCATCTCCTCTTTTGCTCTCTACCAGTGTATTTCTAAAGAATAGAATAATGCCCTCTTAAATGTGAGCTTTTCGTTATTGAACCAACGGACAATCAGAGCCTTGTAAAAAATATGTAAACCCCACATTTTGATGTTGAGTGACAGCACAATTTGGCTTGCATATTTCATCAAGCAGCACTACCATGCAATATGAATTCACTCTTAAGTTACCAAAGATATATTGTGAAGAGCTCTTTGCAGTCATTTTCAACCAGGTGTAGGATACTCCTGTATTTCTTACTTCATTTCTTTTTAAAAATCTGCTATTATATACATGATAGGCAGTGGCAGACACAATTTTCCCGATCGATCTTGATTTACCTAGATAATAGCTAAATAGATATTTTCCTTACGTAGGTGACAGACAGCTGCCAGGAAAAAATTTCATGCGAACAATCCAGTGAAATGTCTAGATCAGGGAGATTTTTCCTGGGATTTTTCGCTGGAAAATTGATGACAGACAGCGAATTATCTAGATAGCTATTTTCTAGATAATTGGCCTCTGTTTAACACTGCCTTATTTTTGAAATACCATAATTTATTATAAATTCTCAATGGAGAGAGAGATGATTTCATGTAACATACAAGCTATATCAATCATCATACTTCATGCTCAAAGCCAGAATGATGTTACCCTCTACTTGAGTATCTTAGCATTGCATTAATGCCTTTCTTCTTCTGAACAAAAAAGGACATGATTATGCATGATACATTATATAGATCTAGCAAACACTTGTAATACATATATACCAGCAAAAATGACGTGGATTTTATTTACTTAACCGCACAAAATGTTCGCATATTATAAAGTTATATCTCCATATTAAAATATATGGTTTTGTATTGTTGTGGGTAGTAATGCATTTAATTTGATTACCTTATATCATCAAAACATATAAAATTATAGTGATTGCATAGTTAGACTATTAAGGATGTTCTTGCTATTTTGGGTATGGGTATTATAACAGGTACTATAATGTTACATATTAACAGCACATAATATAATAATAATACAGTATCAGCCAAAGTGTATCAAAGTTCAAGTCCATTTGAGATGCACATCTATCCATCCTACTTAGTATCGTTTTCATTGTTATGATTGAAACCAAGCCGAGTACTCCAGCAGTTCCTGGTTCATAGTATGACCTTATTTGTCTTTTAGAAAAAGTTTCCATGGCATCTAAATTTAGGATGGAGGAAGATGAGCATATGAATTATGAAGCTCTATAACATTAAACATAATTTTTGTCATGAAGGCCATGTAAGTTTGAACCAAATATCTTCTAATTGGCCTAAAAGGTTCGGTAGGAGGAAATATATTTGTTTAAATTGCAATCATCTTCTTCAAGTACTGGCCCATGGAAAAAATATAGCCTTTCATTTTTGCTGGTTTCATTCATGTGATGTGCCTTGTTTCAGTCTTGTGACAGTCTTGTGACGTGCCTCGTTCGCTCGTAAAGGCATAAAGGCAGCCAATCATTGCCCATTATTTTTCATGTGATTTGTCCATTTAGCTTTCGCTTGTATTGTCAGATTCCGGCTTTTTGTTCATTCTTGAGATTTACCCCGATGAGGGCAGACAAAAGCTTTAGTCGTCTGTTTTTGTTGCTATTTTTCAAAAGTGATTTTCTTAGATGGTATAAATAAATATTGGTCCCTTTGGGCCCAGAACTGTATTTTGTCAATGTGAAAGCTGGTGATACCCTTCTGGTTTCAAGCTCTGAAATGATCTGAACATCTGTTCTCTTCGTTCAATTATATGAATAAACACACCCTTCTGGCTCCAAACGGACAATGTGCCACAATGTTTGTCACTGCACCTTTTTTTTTAAAGGGATCGCTTAACAATGTTAAATCTGAGATGCACGGCCCTACGTGTTATCAGTGTCTGTGATATGGTGTTATATTGAAGCTCTAAAAAAAATTGCGCTTCAAAATGAGCAAGAAGTGCCTCAAAAAAGTAAAAACCTTGGAGTGACCGGTTTTACCATACTCATTTTCCCCAATATACTGTAGTGTTATGAAAACTGTTTTGCAAACGCAAAATGTGATTTTTATTTTCAATCATAAATATCTTGATAATCAGACAGGCGATCTGCTTGTAAAAGTCATGGGGTTCCTGACTGACCTAAAGATTTATAATTATCATTGCAGCATGAGCTAAATCAAGGATTTTTTTTAAAGGATCTAAGACAAAGTTACCGGATCCCTTTAAAGCTTGATTACAGGAACCATGACGGAAAGATTGTATCATGTGATATCAACAAACTCACTGAAGATTATCAAGACTCTGCAATTTTTGAGTTTCATATTTATGGTTGTTTTTAATGTATGCACTGGTCATCTCCTCTTTCAAGAGAGGCTATGCGGCCCAAAGGTCCCTATGAAGGCAATCAAAGCAAGTGCAGAATACCCCCCCCCCCCACAAGTCACCCAATCAAATCAAATCAAATTACCCTAACTCTACATGTCTGCAGTTAAATCCTGTATTCTATGGTCCCCAGTTACACTGTCAAATCAACTTGGGTCCTACTCCAAACCGACCAATCTTGGGCCATTGGGTCTCGTTTAAAGCTTGATTACAGGAACCATGATGGAAAGATTGTATCATGTGATATCAACAAACTCACTGAAGATTATCAAGACTCTGCAATTTTTGAGTTTCATATTTATGGTTGTTTTTAATGTATGCACTGGTCATCTCCTCTTTCAAGAGAGGCTATGCGGCCCAAAGGTCCCTATGAAGGCAATCAAAGCAAGTGCAGAATTCCCCCCCCCCCCCCACAAGTCACCCAATCAAATCAAATCAAATTACCCTAACTCTACATGTCTGCAGTTAAATCCTGTATTCTATGGTCCCCAGTTACACTGTCAAATCAACTTGGGTCCTACTCCAAACCGACCAATCTTGGGCCATTGGGTCTCGTTGGTATGAATGTGGTATCACATCGAGGAGCTGATGTCCTTCAGAATACTACTCCAAATAACCTTACAAAAACATTTTAGATATTTCCTGAAAGTTCACCCCATGATAATACAGTCAAACCTGCTGTAGTTACCACCTGTCTACAAAGGCCACATTTGTCGGTTCCCTTGAAAATGGTTTCTTATTGAATCATGTACTAAAGGAACCTGTCTACAAAGGCCATTTTTTGTTTCCCTTGGGCGGTTGCTATAGACAGGTTTGACTGTATTTGAATGGATAAAGACCTTGTATTTCTCAATATTATCTTCTGCTATATAAATGTGGGTGCTTGTGAGGATTAATTATGTTGGTTGTGTTTGGAAAGATCAATAAAGACAGTGAGTGGGGGAGCTCAGAAGAGGAAGTGGGTGATTAAATGTTGAATATACAGCTTGCTTGGGCAACGTATTCCGGCTCCTCAATCACTTTGATTACAGGCACAAGTCATATGCTCTGTTGAAAGATAGGAGGAAGTTAATTTATCTAAGGGACAGTACAGCGCTCTAGATAGGCACTATCTTATGTGAGTAACCAGAAGGGTGTAATGTCATTAACATGGAATTAACGACTTCTATCTCTAGACATATGATGTGTGAGTAGATGTAGATGTGAAGTGAAATGTTGAATAGAAGATGTACATGGATGTTTGGGAAAGGAGGAGGAGGGGGGGGGGGGCGTGTGCTAGGGTGAGAAGAGGTAGAAAAAAATAGTTACAGATGAAGGGGCACAAGTAACAGGAAGTCACAGGTGCATACCGGTACATAATGAATATATGTTACTTGGCACCATAAAACTATATATTTGTTTATTTAGGTCTTATTCTGAGGAAATTTTCCACTTTAAATTGATATATTCTTAATCACGATGGGATGTTCTTAACCCAATTAAAAGAGTCCACTCCCAAAGAATGTTACTTTAGTTTAAAATCTGTTGTCTATGTAATAAAGCACTCTGACTCCCAAGGTATTGTGCAAACTGCAAAGTGACAAAAGGAGGATATTAAATACTCTCTAAAAATTTCTGTGAAGAGTTAATGAGAAATTGTCCTCAAACTTGGCACACTCATTGAGGAAATCCTGATCTTTTGTTTGTTTTGGTATCAAAGCAACATAGAATCAAAATAATTTTTAAAAATGCATGGTGGCTCAGTCGTTAGAGCGCCCGCCTCATGAACGGGAGGTCGTGAGTTCGAACCCCAGCCGAGTCATACCAAAGACTTTTAACAATGGGACCTTCTGCCTTCTAGCTAGGCGCTCAGCATATTAGATTGGAGAAGGGTAGTAATAACATATTATGTTATGCAGGGCCCGCTGGAAAAACAGTTTCATAACTGAAGTGGCTACCCTGGGTAAATAAAAGTTATTATTAAATAAAAGTTATTATTATCATTGAGTCCACTCCCAAAGAATGTTACTTTAGTTTAAAATCTGTTGTCTATGTAATAAAGCACTCTGACTCCCAAGGTATTGTGCAAACTGCAAAGTGACAAAAGGAGGATATTAAATACTCTCTAAAAATTTATGTGAAGAGTTAATGAGAAATTGTCCTCAAACTTGGCACACTCATTGAGGAAATCCTGATCTTTTGTTTGTTTTGGTATCAAAGCAACATAGAATCAAAATCATTTTTAAAAATGCAGATCATTGTTTTCCAATATCCCACTCACATCCCACCCTCAAGCCCCCCTCCCCCTCCCTCCCTCCCATAAGTGTCCCACTTATCCTACATTGGTATAATCCTGGATCAATTAGGATTGACTTCAAGGAATCTGAAGGATTAGCAGCTCCATGACCTTGGTCAATGTAATGAATTGATTGGTGTCTATGAACAATTAGTATCAATTCAATCTCTCTAGTCTTATGATTCAGACCAAGTATAAGCTTAATTTTTATTGAGTTTTTTTCCACAGCTCTATTCATTGCATTAGAGGTGAGATTTTTCATTATTGATATTCATAATATCTAGGAAGTGTCATTATGTGTCAAAGTTTATATTTCATATGTTAAAGACATGTATGGTTGTGTCATTGTGAAGGAATGGGTATTGGTCATATCTTGCACATCATGCAGGCAAGTGTACCATCTTGCATCTACATTTAAAGGCCCACTGCACTACTTGTAGCTACTTGCGCCCTCTATATAACAAACAATGCCTAATCGGTGACCATTGGTCCCCCATGATCCTCTTTTTCTTATGTTAACTGAGAGCTGAGTTGATGAGATAACCACCTGTCAAGTGACTTTGCAGGGCAGTCTAATCCCTTCTGTAATGTACGGCAGATAAGCTTTAAATCAAGTGGTCATGACGAATAAGGATTCGCTCTTCAACCCATCTTAGAATGGACAATCTGTGGACGAGGACTGGATTCCAACTAAAGTAGGTCCATTCTGGAATGCCCGACCTGAAATAAGACTAGGTCTGAACTCACAATTAGTGATTACCATTGAAACATACATAACAAAGGAGAGTACTGGCATGTACTATACAAGGTGATTAAACTTGTTTCTTTTCAACACATTTCCTGTCCCTAATCTCCCAGCTTGATGATATTGAAGAGCAGGATCTATTATTATTTGGGTCACTGGGTCTGATTACAAAAAGGAAAGTGGAGGTAATAGCACTTTTTATTGGAAACCAACAGGATTTTAGCTGGTGATGTAATCTTCTCCATTGTAAATTGACTGGATATGTACCATTCAACATTGTTTTGAAGCTGATTCAGTTTGTTCATAATCCTAGGGCTAGTACAGGATTTTCAGTCGGACTGAAGTGGACTATATACTCACCTAGACATTTCTGTGGATGTATTGTTGAGGTTACCATCACTTATGCCTCTAAGAATCAAACAAGAGACAAAGTAGAGAGTAACACAACTGTGTTGGATTCGTTAAGAAGTATCTGCATGAGATCGAGGGGAAAACATGTGAACTACGCTCACTTTGATTTAGCAGAAGCTCTTCACATTGTTGCATATTCTATCAAGATTTCAAGTGAAACTGAGGTGGAATGCTAGAAAGTACTATCTAGAACTTGACTGTGGAGAGGACATGAGTATTTCATTGATGATTCAGGGGAGCTAAGAAGCTAGATTGTGATGAGGAAAGTGGAGACAAAGTGGCTCCCAAATGACTGACAGGCTGCATGTTGCTCTGAATACAGATGAACGAAACATCTCAACGTCGTCGTGTAGTACTGTCCTCAAGACTCTAGGACCACTCTCACTACAGACCCCCATTCAACTTTTGATGACATTGAGTTCAGACCGGAAGAGAAGTAAAGCATCTTCAAGTACACAAAACCAGAATACATGCCAGCGAATATGCAACAGGATTGAATACCTAATGGAATAATGTTCTGAATCAGCTAACTGATTTGGGTTAAGGTTGTAGCAGACTTGAATATTTATTAGCAGTAGGAGGATATAGAGAAAATACATTGGAGCTCTCAACTCAAGAGGCCTGGTGCATGTTGCCCCTGTCTGGGAGGAAGATATTGCCCCCTCCTATTCTCGCAGATACTCTAGAGGAGATGAATAAGGAATACTAAACAGGACAAAATGTTTTTTCCTTTGTGTCTTGAAGACTTTTCAGTTTGAGAATTGTGTTCACATCCAAAGGAGGGTACAGTGAACTGTGACCTCCCACTTTCCAAATTGATATAATAATCACTTTTTAATCATAAAATATGCTCTCTAATGATTCAGCAGAAGGAAATAAAATATTGATTTTGCCATATAGTAGGAGGGAAAAGTTTTTCTTGGGAATCTGAGAGAGCTAGGCTTCTGAGAGAGGCTTCTGCGGTTCTGTTGAACTATGCTTTTGCATTAGAAGTCTTCCCAACTTGAATCGGAAAACTTCTGGAATCATTAGAAACAGATGTGAGAACAACATACACCCGAGGATTAAAAACTATAGTTAAATCATATTGAGGTATATAATAGTGGGGAAAGGAATTTCCTGTTAATGTCCTATCGCCCTTACCATTGCAACTTTACTTTACTTTACTGCTAAAGTGCTACACGTATCTATGAGCAAAAACTTGACTGTTGGTCAGCTGATTTTTCTATTAGTTGAACCCTTAGTGGGAAAAGAGTAGAAGATGAATTCGTGGCCTGGTACAATAGGTACCCTTTTCCAGCATTTATTAGCTCCTATGAGAGGAAAACCTAAGCCTGCACCAGTTGATATTGTTGTTTCAGAGGAACCTGATGTAGCAAATTGGGAAGCCATCTTGGAGAAACCAAGAAAATCAGTGTGGTAAGTGTAAAGAGATTGTTGTCTTTGTATTCAGTGGGGTAAAATACAGATTTGTCTAAGCTATATACAGCTGTACTGCTTGCTGTATAAAAAAAAAAGTATTTAAATAATTCAATAAACAAATTCAACATATATTTCAAACTTCCAATTAATTTCAGGCTGAGCACTCATGTCCAGGGGGGTGTTTCACCAAGATCCTAAGTTGAACTTAACTCTAAGATGGACTTAAAAATTATGGTGAGCCATTTGTAGCCTTAAAATGAAATACATTCAAAAGCGAAAATTCAAGTATTTTAGAATTTTTATAAATTCCACATCAAGAACATGAAATCACCTTGATAATAGAAAATATGAATGATTTGAATTAACATTTTATGCCTTTTAAAATAACTTTTACAAGTATTTTCAAAGATGCTAACGGCTTTCCATAACTTTTAAGTCCAACTTAGATATAAGTTTAACTTAGGATCTTTGTGAAACACCCCCCCCCCCCCCAAGGAATAAAACGCAATGTCTCTTATATCAAATTGGAACATCCCCACCCCCCCCCCCCCATCCTTTAATTTAATCTATAATCATGTCTCAGTGAAATTATCATCATCGGAATACGGGAGTGAGGTAGTCCTGTAGGTCTCCCGGTCGTGTTCCAAGTTCAATTGTCAGTATGCGACTTAAGACGTAATGCGTGGATGTCAGGTTATATGAAATTGTTTAACAAGCCAGTGTTTATCTAGACCAGTTTTAAAGATACCTATGTTGCGAGCAGTATAAAATATATATATTGAATCTGTTTTCAGCCTTTGCTAGTTGTCAAATAGATGTAGATGTAATGATTGATTTCAATTCATGGATAAAGGTGTGATGATCTACTAGAGACATATTAATTTAATTTGTCATCTTAGAGAACAGCATTTCCTCCATTGCGTAATTTAAGATTTGACATTGTACTCTCTAAAAAAAAATTGAGTTATCACGGACGTCACTCCTCTGGAGAGTGAAAATGTAGTGAAAATAGAGTGAACATTCACTTTTTTCTTCCTAGAGAGCACTCTAAAATCAATCGATTTTCACTCCTAAACAAGTGATCATGGACGTCACTCCCAAGAAAGTAAAAAATAGAGTGAAAATTCACTCTTTTTTTTAAAGAGAGTACATTCGTAGCTTTTGTCTGGATGAAGGATGTCTGGAGAAATCTTTGAAGGGGATATAAGTCAAGGGGATGTTTTTATAAGTTCATCTGTCTGGTTAGCTTGCCTAGCTATCTGATATATGCTCATCTGTCTGGTTAGCTTGCCTAGCTATCTGATATATGCTCACCTGTTTACATCAGCTAATGAAGCTTCACATAAATGTTTGCCTCCTTCAGACATGTTTAAACAACATGTCAGCTGCTGATCCTGAGAGCCATAAGGGCAGTAACTCATCCTAAAATGACCTGCCTTTCTTGCTCTCGATCGATCGTAGACCATTTGTGACATCAAGACGTTCTTCATATCGGACAATTACTGTAATTGGGCGTAGGGTACAAATACAAGCGAGGCAGATGTTCAAATCAATCAAGCTAATGTGTTATGTTTACATTTATCTAGCTTGCGCTTTTATTTAAAGAAATTGTTTCTGATGGGATTCAAGCTACTTTCAGCTACATGTATGTAGTTTGCAGGTAAATGCTCCATTTTATTTGTCATCCCCAATTTTGAAGGTGCATGAAGCATAAGTTATGTAAATAGGCTTTTAAATGGTTTCCCACATGAGACCAGGCACCGCAAAACCACAAGAAATCATTGCATGGTGTGATTTTCAATTAGATTTTAATATTGTTGCATTTTTCATGTGTTTTTTTTTAAAATAATTTCCTGAAAGAGTACTTTTTTCTGTGTAATTTCAATATTTGGAATCACACACAATATAAAATTGGCATTGTGGAAAATATACAGACCTAAATCTGTCTGGTCTTGAGTCTGTTCTACAATGTAGTTTTGGTTTCATTTATGACCATGGCTACTAGTCTCATTTGGATTTCTAATAACTTTAAAACAGAGTAAGCTATTGCCTTGATACCAGACAAAAAAAAAAAAAACATGATGTTCTTGATTAGCACGTTCAGTTTTAGGATAATTATTAGTATTAGTATATAAGTATTATCCTCCTTGAGTCAGAGTACTTAAACTGATCAATAGACAACAAATTTTAAATGCCCCTTTTTTTTCTGAAGTAACATTCTTGGGGACTGGACTCTTTTTTTTTCTTTTTCTTTCTTTCTTTTTTTTTTGGGGGGGGGGGGGGTTGGGGGTAGTAACATCCATTTATGAAGATTAACAAATAATTTTAAAGCTGAAAATCTCCTCTTTCAGAATTAGACCTAAACTTTTTTCCCACTATCAATTCTATGGAAAGTACATGTATCTTTCAAATTACCAATTAATCACTTATCAGTGCATGTGTTGCACATCTCTGTGAACATGATAAGAGTACTCTTGTAAGTTTTATTTGTTTATCAATCCATCACATAAAGTACCTATATCTTATCTCCTGTCTCCTTAGACGTTGGAATAATATACTTTCTTAATATCTCTAATGCATGAAGGTTCAGCTGAGATAAAACCATCATGTATCACTGTCTCCTTGTGTAAACTAAACACAATCCATAATATTTAGGTGTCTGAGGTCAGTCCTTGCATATATAGTTTGGCTGAGTGGATATTACCCTGCCCATGCACTCCTTCCCATTACCAAAATCTATCCTGTGGCTATAAGAAAATAGATTGGCTGTAATAAAGTAGTGGATGTTTTCTTGTCTAAACATTGTATAACAAAACATCATAGAGAAACGTATAGTAAAACGTATCGTTCTGGATTGAACTTCGTATCGCACCATATAACGCTTCATACCATATAACTTGGCAGGGCTTATCATGAGCGCGGACTCGCGGAGTGATGATTTGCTAGCTGTCGTGTCAAATGACCTCTGTCAAAACTAGTTTCTTTATACACAGTTTTTTTTATCCTGTGTTTTTCACTATAAAGTGACTCTTTATTTGACATTTCTTTATACAAGTTTTGTATAAATGTCCACTATAGTCTGATTAGGTTATTAGAAAGTCCAAGGTCAGTCCATAGATGTCAACCTGAACTGATTGGCTTTATCTAATCACTAGCTGCTCTTTCCCAATAATGTGTTTATACTGAACTTCAGGACGTACGAGTCCAGGCTACCGGTATATGTAATTATATTCAAGAATTACGAGGGTTTTCTGTTGGTAAAAGTGTAAACACTGCCCCCTATAGTCTGTGAATGCTTACTTTTTTTTATAAATTCCTTGATGGCTTCCCTCATGTAGATGAAGATGTAGTATCAATGTGCCCCCCCCCCTTTCACAACAAGCTAATACACTTTGTTTTTAATGGACCTTTTAGTAGCTCTTTACCATAGTAGAGTTGTGAACACTGCCCCTAGAGTATGGTATGGGCATATAAACTGTGGTACTGTAAGCTCTATGTTTTGACATACAATTAAACAGTAGGCCTTTATGTGTAGTTCTTTTAAAGACCCACTGCACTACTGGTAGCTACTTGCGCCCTCTATATAACAAACAATGCCTAATCTGTGACCATTGGTCCCCCATGACCCTCTTTTTCTTATGTTAACTGAGAGCTGAGTTGATGAGATAACCACCTGTCCAGTGACCTTGCAGAGCGGTCTAATCCCTCCTGTAAACTACGGCAGATAAGCTTTAAAAGCCTTTTGAATTGTAAAAATGTACCCCCCCCCCCCCAAATAAAAAAATAATATATGACAATACCATATGTTTCAGAGATATGTGTCTTGCAATGCCTCTTAGATAATCAACTACTTCATAGACCAAAAAATATAACAACAAAAATAGTTTGTGTTTTCATGATATTTAAATTTTACCAAACCTCAATCAGTAATTTGGTACAGGTATATATTATTGCAAGGAGTAAGGGTGATAATGTGGATATATTATTTGCTCTACAGTAAGAACACATTTCTTGCAAAACAGAAGACATGTTTCTGCTTATTTATGCTCCATGCATATGTATACCATACACAATGTTCCTGGTGAAGTTTCTGTACTAGAACATGTTTAGCCCATCCATCCATCATACCTTGTCTGCCTCGTGTAGTATTCTCCTTGCTGTCGTAGACACCTGTCAGCTGCTAGGCCTATCATGTACCCTGAATTTTACTCAAATTCTGTGAGTCAAATTTGATTTACTTTTCAGTTATAGAAGAAATTAAACGACTTTATGCTGTGTATCTTTACCTGTCATCCTATGTAAGCTAGAAGTAGCAATTTGATTACATCATACTCTTCTCCCCCCCCCCCCTCTTCTCCCCCCCCCCCTTTCTCCCTCCTCTCCCTCCTCTCCCTCCTCTCCCCTCCCTCTTTTATCTCTCTTTTTATCTTTCTCTCTCCCTCTCTTTCTCTCACTTTCTCTCTTCCTGCTATCTTTATCTCTTTGACTTTCTTCTTCATTGTCTTCTCCTTTCCATATTTACATCATGCGATCCTCTTGACATACCTCTCATCTTCTCTTCTCTATCCCTCATTCCTAGTTTCTCCTCCACTCCCTCCTTTTTCTCCTCCACTCCCTCCTTTGTGCCCATCTTTTTCTCTTTTTTCAATCTCTCAAGCGACATTCATTCATATGCCATCCTCGCCCTCTGCAGGCAAATCCTGATGTTGTAATAATCCCCCCAAATAGTGTTTCAAACTGTCTAAGGGCGCGTTCATGCTTGATTTTGAAGGCAGAATGAGCGATTTGTAACGCTCATCGTAAACGCTCATCGTAATCGCAGTTCCACGGTGCACTGTTCATGCTCACTTCTCCAGGCAATTCTCCTTGGGTGGCCTTCAGCTGGATTCGCAAACCTGTGTGCGCATGCTACGTAGACCCACTAGAGGTCAGTGCGTTGACCCCATTTAAACGCGTTAACAAATTGTAAACGCATCTTTTTGTGAGTCTACGATCGGTGATCGTGATCGCCGTTTTTCGGTGATTCTACAAAAGTGAGCATGAACGCAATCGTGTTTTAAACTAAACGCGTAACAGATGCCTGATTCTGGCCGTCAAAATCAAGCATGAACGCGCCCTCATATAGTCCACTGCATGAGAGCCAGATGGGCATTATTCTTTACTCAACATCCTTTTACACAGATTGAGCACCCTTCTGTCTCTCAGCTGATGGTATGTACGTCTCATGTTAATTGGAATACATTGTTTGTTCATCACATTTATGTATGTCAAGAAAAAAATCATTTTGGGGAAACTGCTACAGACAATTTAAAACTCCACATCGAATCGCATGCATGAGTTCACTGTCACAGCCAAACAGAGCCCTTCAGATCATGGTGTGCATTCCAGCACAGGGTCCAAAAAAGCTGCCAAAATTGTCACCATCCCAACTGCTGCCTGAAGTAGTAAATCGATGAGATACATTCCCCAAAATGAGGTTGTCAAAAGTCAAAGGGCTCTGGGCTGTGGAATGTTTACAACATTTAAAAATGTCAAAGAGAAAAGACAGGCAATGGTAGCAGAAATTAGATCTTCGCTTGGAGACAGCTGACACTTTATTACCCTTTTTCACCTCTAAAAGTTTGATTGCCAAGTTCTCAATTCCAGCAAGTGGCCTGATAGTCTTCATCAAAGTGTGTTGAGAATAACAGTCAACAGTTAAAGTCATACAATCTGCCAAACATAAATCAAGGATCCTGTATTAACTATATGCTTTGAAGAAAGAGAAATAAAGCTCACACAAAAGTTATTGATAGTTCAGTATGTTTGCTTTTTTCTAGTTGGGTGTCTTCAATTGTTAAAAATGGTTTCTTTATATCGCAACTACAATATGAGATTATGAGTTATACACTATATATTGCCAGTAGATATAACCAGCAACTACATGAAGTCCTGAAAAAGAATTAACTTCCATTTTAGCTAAAACATTGTATGACTTATCAAAATGGTCATATCATTAGAGCTCTCACCCTCTTGTGTTTCTCACCAATAGAGGGCAGTATCTAGCTTACAGTGATTGCAAGCATCAGCCATCTTTTGGTACAAAAATCCAAGATGGTCATCACATCAAATGCTTGAGTAAAAAGCTGAGCATGAAAAGCCGAGCTTGGTGTAAGTAATACTCCCTAAGATGCTAGCCCTCATGCATAATGTTTGGTATGTCTCCTCTGTCCGACACTGTGACTGAGCGATTCTGAGCGATTCCTCAGCATCCCATGGTGCCCTGGATGAGGAATGGATGTTGAATAGAGATGAGCAAGCAGAGGCAAAGAAGATGATGGAGAATTTCCTCTTGATATGAGAGGTCCAGAAATGAAGATAGAGAGAGAGTTAGGGAAGGGGGGGGGGGGGGTTGACAGACTGAGAGCACATCAGTTTACCCTAGCTCAGAAAGAGCTATATTCCTAGTTAACCATCTGTACTTTGATGGATTTCACACAGCCAGATGTTAGCAAAATTTGAAGGTTTTTTTTAAATACATGAACAAGCAAAGAATTGCATCTTTATAACTTTGTTAGGTTGTCACAGATAAAAAAAAAAAAAAAAAACAAGAATAATGTCAGTTCTTTTATGTAGAGGTGTCCTGGTCAAGTGGATATGTCACTGGACTGGATCACAAGGTCCGCGGTTCAAGTCCCGCTGCGGCACTAATGTCCTTTGGCTCTTGAAAATAAGTTGCTGTTTTTTCTTCATTTTTCAAGATATGCAGTAAGATTTTTGTGTAAATAAATATTCAAGGGACTTAGAATAGAACAGTAGGTCCCCGAAGACATTTATCGTTTGTTCCAATCCATAATTACTTGAAATATGTCTTCAAAAGAGTCTAAAATCACAGACTATGTTCTCCAGACTTTTCTACATTGTACCTTCCCCAGGGTAGTGTAGGAACGTGTTTGTCCTATAATTCAATCGCAGTCTAGCTCACAAAATATTTTTAGTTTCCCCCAGTTTCTGTTTCTAATGCTTGTCTTCCGGCTGATACACCTAGCAAAGGGCAGCATGAAAATAGATGATACTTGGATGTTTCAGTAGGACTTTGGGATTGGATTGCGGCCAGACTTTAAGTGCAGTCGTCCTTACAGATTGATTTTACTTTTCTTCGTAGGACAAACAAGTTTTCTTGAAGTGAATATTTCTGCATGTGCTCAGTTTTGGGAACATTGAGTGATTTCGTTGAATTGAATGGTTACAGTGAAGCCTTGGAATCTATTTCAAAATATTTGCTCTGATTTCATTCCATGGATTGTGTGTGAATTTTGTCACTTTGATTGGCACGCATGAAGAGGACAACGTCACAGTATAAATATTGATGGATCCACCTTGGCAACAGAGAATGCATACATGTATAGATCTGTTTTTGTTATAATGCGTGAATTTTGTCCAAACTCACTTTTGTTCATCTCTTCTTAGCTTTTTGGTCAACTGTGGATGCTACTTTGGTCATATTTTAAGAATAAGATATTCTGTAGAAGCTGAAGGGGTGCACAGTTCTGGGGGAGTAGGGTGGAGGAGGGAGGTGGGGTGATGGTATCCAAATAGAAGGGAGGGGTAGAGTTTTGAGCCTCCTTGTTACATGTTTTGTGTGAAGTTCTTCATGTCATGTTCTCTGGGTTTTATAGGCAGGATGATTCTACATCACACTTTGCTCGAGGTATAGAGTGTACTGGGTAGTTGTATTTTGAATTTATTAGCCCCATTATTATACAAATCTATATGCCTTCTCTTGAGATCCAGAAGGGCATCTAGCTTTCTGTGAAGTGCTTTACTGCCCATCTTGCCCTCAACAGAGGATAGATCTATTGAGGAGAATGATATATATTTTTTGACAACCAGATTATCTCTTTATCTTCTGTGGACTCTATATGTTTGTATTTTGGTGTAATGTCTACCCACTTAGCCAAATAGTGATCCATGTTGAGTATACATAGCCCCTAGATTAATATAAATGATGCAAGTATTTCAATTTTCAAAGGAGCCAACAAAAAAGAGCACATTAGTCACCAATTTTGAGACTGTTCTAAGACAATATTGTAGCAGCTCTAATGGAGTCATGCGGCCTAGATAGAAGGCTTTTGAAAAATGTGAAATGCAAATCTTCATCAACAACTCTCAAATCTTGGGCTTTTATTGCCATGGCAACTCTTGGCTTACAAGTTGTAATGGACTGCATAAAGGCAATTTTTAATACAGTATTGAAAAATAGGAATAAATCAGCATTTCATGGGGATGTCACCTAATCTATTGGCAATGTTTTAGTTGCTAATTTCCCTTTTCCCCTTGAAAACCTGACAGGTATCAGACCCTGTTTCCACCAAGAATATGCCACAAAAGTGGGAAAATTCACACCTTTTGAAGTTCTCCAATTTCCTTACATGTACAAAGGTTGTTATATGAATATTCAAGTACTGTGGCTGAATTTGATTGCCTCTAGTGTCTTTTCTTGGCACACTTGACTTGGAATATATGTGAGGGAATGTCAGGACTTAATTACTATCATATGTCATCACAGTATTGGAGAACTTCATACTTGGGGACCTACACTGTACATGTATGGAACCTGGATTTTGATAAGTGTATGAATTATTAATGACAACCAATACCATGTTCTCGATTCTAAGATGGTGTTGTGTTTCTGTGACCAGTTGCATTTGAAATATATTATGGATGGTTTTGATAGACACTGTGTCTATTTAATATATATATTTAAAATGGGTCTTATGTGCATTATGTACATTATTTCCCTTTTCTTGTTTTAGCATCTGATTTTATAATTTTTAAGAGGAGAGAGCTAATTGATGGCATGGCTTAGATAGACCTTCTAAGGCAGGTGGGAGCAGCCATTTCGGACCTGTAGCTATATGAATAATTGAGCTTTACTCACGTTGTCTCTTAGATACCTAGAATACAATGTAGAATACATGTGAAATGATTAGTTTGTATTAAGACTCAGTCCCCCTCCAAAGAAACCTTTGTCTTCTACACTTTCCTCTCCCTGTGAATGTTCTTCTTCATTCTCAACTCTCAAAGGAGAATATACTTCATTTTACATCCCCTTTCTCTTTGCCTCAAACCAGTTAGTCCATGCTCAAACTCTGTCCTCCCTTTCACTGAAAGACGGTACGTAACTTAAACCATGCATACTCCCATCAACAAAAGCCAAATATACTGTATACCCCTTGTACCTACTTGAGTGTGCTAGTATGCAAGCATTCAATGCCCACTCGACCAAGCTGGGGCCCATGTGGGATTTATGCATGTTAGAAGGTAAAGCTAGTAAGCTTGAGTTTCAGCCTTCTTTCGGATGCTCAAGACAATGCATATACTCCAGCAACAACTAGCACGACCACATGTAAAAAGTTTAGAGGCATCACGTATTTCATGATTAGCATGAGATTTATCAGTTGGTGAATGCTGTGCCCAATTTTACACACGTATGTCACTGTAGAGTGTATTTGATACTGTTCAGGCATTTTTGTTTGGTAAGCAACTGCTTTATTCAAGAGCTTGTAAAAAGTTTATGCTATAACAACTGCAGAAAAACAGTTCTAATAAAAAATGGGATATTTCAATGATCCAAATATTCACTACCAGAAATGTGGCGCAATATTACATATAGGCCGGGGAGTTGCTGGGGAATTAAAACATTTAAAAGCATTTGTGAGCATTTATACCGCTATGAAATTTTCTGATTGGAAAACATTGTACACATCTACTAAAAGTCAAATACATGTATGTTTCAGATTACTTTGTTTGACAAATTGATGTGAAGGTTTGGATTCTTAATAGAGAAATTTGAGAAATGTTGGGTTGACCTCATGACCAGGCACGATTCTTGATTCTAAGGATGGAGGCAAAGTGCAAGCTGATAAAGATCTAACGTCTCAGACTTGTACCGTTTTGCAACTTTTGTAAGAATTGAAAATCAGTAGCTGCATTTACACTACAAGCAACAATTATTGATTTTTCTAAATTTCTGTTTTTTTGTCTGAAGTCGTTAAACAAACAAAAACAAAAACATTTTTTTAAACGTCTGGAGTTTGGGTGTTTTTTTAAATGTCAAAATTTATATTGACTCTTTAAATGACATGTTTTTACCAGCAAGATACCAAACATTATTAAACTTCCGGTGTGTTATCCTCTTCTTCCTTTTTTGGTGGGAGGGGGGGGGGGGGGGGAGATATAAGAACATACTAGGTTACATTGTTATGAAGCTTGACATATTCCCATCAGATATCCTAATCTTATATGTATTAACATTAAACATTCAGTGTATTATAAAATGTTCTAATGACAAATACATAACTCCTGGATGGGCCTCACACTATTTTCAACTGCAACACTTAAGGAGGTAAGCAACCCAATGAAGCATGAAAGACCACTTCAAACTATCCATCCATAAACCATCTCTTTCATTAGGCCTACCTTCATCAGCTCTAGATTGCCAAATAGCCTGCTATTTCTGATTTGGGAAATGAGTCTGAAGTTACAAATCGCGTCTTCATCAGCTCGAAACTCAAGCTCGAGAAATTAGCTCAAGATATTTTGCTCAGCGTTCACGCATAGTGCGAGTCTTTGGGCTGGTGATGACAAACCAGACAAATAGCGGGATATTTTGCCAAATAACGAGATGTTCTGCAAACTAGCCCAAGATATCTTGGGATGATTATCTCGACCGAATATCCCGCTTATTGCAACTGCAGGCAGATGAAGACGCAAATTAGCTGGGTAATTTGCGATCGGGATAGTTAAAATAGCGGGTTATTGGGCAATCTCGAGCTGATGAAAACAGGCCTCCTGAGAACATTGCAAAAATTTGGTTTGGGGACACGTACCATCCAGATATCTGACATAGCGATCGATAGAGAATAGCAAAATATTAAACTGCATCACTACAAGCCATTAATCATGGTTGGCTTCTTAATCTTCATTATATTTGATTTATGGTTGGTTTCATCTCTCCTTGGGTGTATGTCTCCAATGCTAACTGCTATCCTGTGAAGTCCATCTCCAGGCTTCTTATCACAATATTTTCCTCCCATATATCTCTCTTCTGTATCGTGAATAATTGATTGGATGACACTATGTGCCTGAACAAGCATTTTGATTGCATTAAAGTAGGGCGTCTCTGTGTTAGCTAGACTAAGCAACCATGGTTTACTGTGTCTTGAAAACTAGGGCAGAGCCAACTCCTCTTTAAAGGGATGGGACTACTCATCGGGAGGTGTGGTTTGTCTTCATCTTGTACAGATATGTTATCCTCATTAGAGAGCCAGAAGGGTGTCTGCAGTAAATTGTGTGGTAAAGGGTATGCTCTTCAGGCACTCTGCAGACATGATGTAGAAAACTTTTAAAGATGATATGGACACAAAGCCAAAGAGTGACAACTAGTAAACTCTGGAATGATCAAAATCAACACCTTTCTTGTTGTAATGGAAATAGAGCACCCACTTGTATTAACCTGATAAGAATATATTCCCCTCTATCTCTGATTTGATTAAAAAGAGGGTCTTTCTTGCAATAAGATTGGCATTAAACTTAATCTTAATTTAGGTCCTTATTGCATTGATCTGACGAACACTGAGCTCATGTAGCTCTTCTTCATTATGTCAGATAACCTTTCATATGACTCAGAATATTTATTTGCTGCTATGGCAGGATAAATTTCAGGCTACCCTAGCTAATCTTTCAAGGCACCCATCACCTGCCATGATATTGTTGAACAATTAAATCATCCACCCAAGCCCAAGGAGACTCTTTTCCATATGTATGTGCAGCCTTCAACACTCACATGAAACAACATACTGTCACCAAATACAAAGTATTCTTCCAGTCATTCAAGATTTCATTGTTGTTGTGTTTGTCTTTTGTAGTTATTGTAAACATTCTGCAGTTAAAAACAATTTCAGGATGTGTCTTGAAATTTAATATTGTTTGGGACTATTACAGTAGCTTTCATGGAAATACATTGTATTCTCTGTTTTTGTGGTAGATAGATGACGAAAGGGGACTTTGAACTCGTAAATGTCATCTGGTTGACATAAGATCCATTTTATTGTTTCCCTTCTAACTTCACCACCTTCATATACCTCTAAGAAGGTATTTTCTCTCTCCATCTTTATGAACAGTTTGAATTTAATTACAGTTTGTAATAACCTCCAGCCAAATGGCATACGATATCTTACCTATCGGTTCATCGCTTTGCAAAGGTGTTTCTTTTTCCTTCAAAGGTAGTGAGGAAAAATCCCACATCCAGGAAAAAACAATGTATTTTTTTGTGTGTTGTCCTAGATATTTTGTCTTTGTGACTATTTTCTGTGACACATTTTCATTTTATTAATGCAAGGACGTTCTATTCATCCGTCCATTCATCAATGATTCCCACTGGGAATCTAGCTGCCATGGGCGTGTGTATTCTTCCGTGACAATAGCAACTGAGAAATTAATCTTTTCTATTGGTGTAAACTATAGAGTGAGGGCGTGTGACGTCCTTGTCTTGTATAAAACAAGTACCATGCAGGACGGATGGACACATAATCCTCAGCATCTATTGTCTAAGTGCTGAATAGAGAGAGAGGCAAATGCTCTGCATTATCCCTGACAGTGACATCACAGCCCTCACACATCGTCAAAGATTCACTTTCACTTCAAGCGGAAACTCTGCGTCGTCGTGGACGGTGCGAATCAACTTGCTGTGTAGCCAGAACACAACTCTGGATATACCTGATTACGATCCTGTTTTTGCAGGAGTTGCACACTTGTTCCCCGTCACAGAAGTACAGTAGTACTTAGAATTCTTTTTGTCAAGAAATGTGTCTTCTTTTTTCTAACCTTGTCAACCCCAGTTGATGTCATTGACTCGACATACAGACATTTGATAGAATGTAGTTGGATTTCCAAGAAATGATCAACCATACACGTAGGTGGAAGTACATGGATGATCATATTGCATTGTCGTCAAGGATATCATCTGTTCTTGCTTGTCGTGATTTCTTCTTTCCTTAGCTTCAATCGCCAAATCGCCAGTGACTATAATAAGAGAAAAAAGTACTGTGATTGTACTTAGCCTGTATGATGGCGAATTTGAAGAGTCCAACGTTCTGTTATCGTACGCTTAAAATTCGCAAGTTATCTGAGCCAGTGTTCAGGTGAGCTAATGTCATCTACCACCCAGATTCTCTTTATCAATGTTCTTATACTGTCAATATTCTCTTCTCAATAAGTGATTTCCAATCAATTCAAATTGCCCTTTGCAATCCACAGTCTGTTTGAATTTCATTTTAAAAGATTTGCATTGGACCGTTTTTGTAATGTAACCAAATTTAATGCCCTAATACATGTATGTTTTTGTGAAGTGCCTTGGTACAAATTATTTCATCCACTGTTACAACAAATGTATTTCAATAGTCAGAATGCAAATTGTGTGTATTACGTATGTGTTGCTAGGTAGGGCAAGTCATAATGTTTGTCCTACCTACATGTAGCAATAACTAATATATGCAGTTCACATTCTGTCTATTGAGATACAACAATTTATAACAGGTGAATGAAATACAATTGAAATCGAGGGACTTTGTAAGGAAATATGCAATGAATTTGGTTGCATTTTGAAAATGGTCTAATCATTTATTTTTTTTTATATTGCCCACATTGAAAAAGCAGAAAATATTTATATGTTATAATCATTTTCAAAACCAATTGTTTAGAAGGTTGACTTGAAATTGCTTAATTTTTAGTTTAGAAAGAGAATGTGTCTGATCCTTTATGTAGACTCGAGACAACTTCAACTCAACTAAAAACACTGACATGCCTGCCATTGCCAGGCAAATTTTTTTTTTTACATTGTATTGTGTTTTGGCTAACAATATATGAAATCTTGTATGCAGCAAAGTAGACCCTTCTTTACTTTGTTAATTAGGAGGAGAGAAACACCTTACAAATGCTAATGTTAAACTGATTCTTTTGAATGTTAGACTAGCAGCACCTTTTTAAATCCTCATTATCCGTACTGTTCAATGTTGTAGTATTATCTATTTCTGTCAACAAAACCTCTGTGCAGTGCATGCCTGTTATACTCTGCTTTTTCCCCTTGAAGTAAAAAAAAACAGCCTAGCAATTCACCTTCAATGTTGTCATAAAAAATCTGTGCAGGTGTTGATAATTGATTGATTTGTTCCCATGGAGCATATCAGTGCCGTTGACCTTCATAAAATCTTACATTTCAGTCTGACTGAGATATTAATCTTTGTCTAGCTGATCTACTATGTATGGTGCAAGTAATACCTTCAAGTTAGTCTTTTGACCTTAAGTATGGGATTTTATTTTCACTATTGCATGTACATGTACATGTACTTGAACATGTTTATTCTCTGCTTGCAAACCATTTTTAGTTGAAAAGCAGAAATGCATTTTTAACACTGGTCCAAGTGCATGGGTCAATTTTTTTTGTAAATCTCCCCTGTTGTATAAAAATGCTCAATAAGAAAGAGTGTGGACAATGCACATTCTTTTTAACTTCTTGATTATGTTATTTGTTATGTTCTACGACATATCAGGGGGTGGGGCAGAGCCACGGGCACTTTAAGGGGTGCAAAAGAGAGGAATGGAAAATGGAAAAAGGGGAAGGATATCTATTTGTATCTAACATTATTGTAGACAAAGAAAATGATACAAAACTAAAAGCAGATAACTACAGGATACGTTACTTTCATGGGCTAGCTGCCTTCTATCTTGCTATCAGAACTTACCCACACACTGTAGACAACACTTTCACCCTAAAGCCTATCACATTTCATCTTTCCAATGAAGATGTGTTTGCACAACACATACTCGGGTGACAGTTTGTCTGGGGTCTGACTTACACCAACGAACATTTGAACCTCAACCCTAGACCAAGCACTTTATCCAACTCTAACCCCAATCCTAACCCCAATCCTAACCCCAACCCTAAGCCTGTCCTAAAACTCATTTGCAACCTGTCCCCATACTATACAGTTCAGCAATTGTTGCCAGAGCATCTAAATGTCAGAGCACAGCTCACTCAGACTACTAATGGTATTCCTGTGACCCCAAATTGTATTTTACATCAGACTGCACAAAGTTCTGTGCCAATGTACACCCTTCTTATTTATAATCATTGCATGGAGAGATTCTGTACTTCTGCATTACTGCACTAAAATCCATCTGTTGAGATCCAGAAGGGCCTTAGCTCTGTGTTAAAGTATACGAATGAATGCCCTTTCTGCTTCCAAATGGATGATATCTTCTGTGAGAAGACAGATGTTAATCAATAGAATTGACACCTCTGTCTGCCTCCGTCTTGCCTGGAAGTCATTCGGGTCATTGATAAAACTCCCAAACTGCAGTTATTTGACGCGGGGGTTTAATCAATACAAGCCATGTTCAGACGGGCCAATAAATATTCTATAAATATTAGACTTACAACACTTACACTGTAAGTTGTCCATACGCTCTTACTCGGACCAACTTGCTTCCGCATCTAAACCACGCAAAATGTCATTTTCATTTTCAATTGTAGACAAACAACCCTTGTAAAAGATCACAGACACAAGTGAGAGCAGCCACACGGTCAACTTACGCTACCCTATTGTAGTGTTATCGCGTTACTCCTGGAATAATCAAGGAGTAAATCAGTCGGCGTAAAGGTCAGCATAGTAAACACAACTATCGACCTTACCATATGTACGCCAACTAGCTCTAAACATGACCTTTATGCCGATTGAAATTGCCACCGTGTGAACACGGCTATAGTGATCTTTCAGTCTCTGAACAGATTTACAAGCTTCCCTAAAAAGACATTCTTCATTAAATATGCATTTCTAGTGCGGGCAATCTGATTTCAATTCCTATTAAGATGTTCAAATAGGCTAGACACCTGTCGGGCAGCAAACTAATCCACTGATCTACTTCAGATGTGCATGGCAGTATTGATAATGATAAAAATAATTTTTTAAACAGTGCTTATAGAGCACTGACCTAATTCTCTAAGTGCATTTCAGATATATTACCCTTTTCAATCATGCATTTCAGATATATTTATGGTATTTTCCCCTCTCTTGCCAACTACTTGTAATTCAATTCATTTACCTATAATTTTGTTTTGGTTGGTGGTGGTGGGGAGGGGGGGGGGGCTTAATTTTGTCCCTTTACATCTCTCTCACCTCTTTTTTTTTCTTTCTCTCTACATGTGAAGAGTTTCATTCCAAACGGAGCTAAATCCACTTTGGGTACTTCTGAGTAAATCAACTTTTTTATTTCTCTACTTTCCCTTTAGCCATGGACTTTAAAGTTGTTATATATTTTAAAGGTGTCACCCTGTACCAATAATATATGATGAGAAAAAATCTACCAGTTTTTCCTGATTTTTACTAAATTTTTAGAATTATTTTTTTCGTAGATTTAGCTCCTTTTGGAATGAAACATGATATTGTACCTGGAAAATTTCATATTTTCTCAAAAACGTCACTGAAATTTATTCAAATTTAGTAGCAAACCTTTCTTTTTAAATAATAATAGTGAAATCACAACTAAAAAAAGCTTTTGAAAAGAAAGTAAACAACATATCACATTTTCATTCCAAAAGGAGCTAAATCCGTTTCATTCCAAAAGGAGCTAAATCCATGTTTCATTCCAAAAGGAGCTAAATTCGCAAAATCTAAAAATTAAGTAAAAATCAGAAATAAGTGGTAGATTTTTTTCTTATCATATATTATTGGTCCAGGGCGACACCTTTAACATATATAACAACATGGAGGTACATTGCTAAAGGGAAAGTGGAGAGATAAAAAAGGTGATTTACTCAGAAGTTCCTTCTGGAATGAAACCGATTTGGATTTAGCTCCTTTTGGAATGAAACATGATATTGTACCTACATTTTTTCATACTTCCTGGTGAAATTGTCCCCATGTAGGAAATCATTATTTTAAGACAAATAACTCCATTTTGATAAAATATGGATTTAGCTTCTTTTGGAATCAAGCTCTTCATGTACACATTTGAATTTGTTGGTATACATCTGTCTATCTCTCTCTCTCTCTTTGCTTCTCCTTCCCGTGATATCACCCCCATATATAACAACTAAATTATTCATACCCATACCACGTTTTGTACTTCTTGAAAGTGTTTGAAAAATTGATTTGTTCCGATTTATGTTTTTTGAGAATGTGACATATTAAAGTTTATATCTACAAGTATTCCACAAATTGGTATTTCAAGGATTTGAAATCCCTATTGCTTCAAGCGTTAGATCTAACCTTTGAGAATGTAGGCTGGGATGGTCAGATAAGATGTTGATATTGACGGCGATCGATCAAGAGGGGCATGTGTCCTGTTCTTTCTGTGGCACCTGCCAATAATGCAGCCCTGATTCGTCCAGTAATTGTCACAAATTGACTTAAAAAGCCTCTGGTTTGGTGCATCATGTCATGCGGTAATGCCCACTCCGACTGACCAACAACATCACTGATTTGGTTGGCCTGGCCTGGCCTGGCCTGGCTTGGTTCTGCGATGCAAACAGCGCTATCATGCCAGTAGGCCCTCAACCCTGTTGATCCTACTAATTCAAACCTCATGTACATATATTGTCTCTCTCTCTCTCTCTCATATGACGCATTTAACTGCACCAATTTTATTTCTCATATGAATTAAAAATAAAAGTATCGGGCCGTTATAAAAGGCTGTATGCATCATTACTTCTCTCTATATTATACCGAAACATACGATGCCATTTCTTTCTGCTGTGGCTTTTTTAATTATTTCTTTTTGTTTAGCAGTTCACAACATCGTAGAAAATGAGGCTTAACCTGTCTTTTGGGAAATTAATGAAAATTATCTCTATGGATCTGAACTTCATGCATTAAAGATCCTAACTACTAATTTATATTCATTGAATTGTTAATATAATGATGTCATGTGAAAGCTCTATAGGCTATGTAGTACGTGATATAGGGGTCTTTTTAGCTAGTGAGAAAGTCACTTGACGTACAATTTGATGAGGATTTGTCCTGCCATACTTGAAAGCTAGTGTCTCACGACAAGAGAGTTCACCGGAAATGTTCAACAACGCTTGTGCAAATGCGGTCCATATTTACATATGGTGTTGAGGTCTTGTAAGTCCAGTGAAGGATGATTAGTTGTGCATTAATTCCAAAGGGAATCCATGAGATAAGGAGTCATCTTCTGTTCATAGAGCTAGGTTAACCCTGTCCATCATGCCTCATCTTGCCCAAAGCAATGCCAACTACTCTCAATTCTGATTCTCCGTTTAGACCTTTCTTAGTTTGTTACTTTGTTCCTGTTTTTTCCTCCTTACTCTGTCTCAATATTTCTTTAATCCCCTGTATACAGTTCTATGATAATTATTTTGAAATAGATTTTCTTTCCATGAAGTTCTTTTTTTACCTACTTTTTTGTTGTTTCCTTAATTCCTCTCTTATATAAAAATATAATCTTAATATTGCTTTAACAATTATCACCCTTTCTTATCATTTTGATTATAAATGCAATATATAATTATAATATCTTTAATTATGCAAAGTGATTTTATAACATTTTTGTTTCATTTTGTTGTATTCCCTCCATCCTGTCTTTGTCAATCTGTTCTCTAATTTTCCTCCCCTTCCCTCTGTGTGTTTCTCTCTCTCTCTCTCTCTCTCTCTCTCTCTCTCTCTCTCTCTCTCTTCTCTCTTCTTCATACTCTCATACATTCCTCATCCTATCATCTCCCCATCTCCTGAATGTTCATCCGCCTAAAGAGTGTCAAATTCCTCTCTTTCTTCGCCGAACCTTGGTCGTGCAATTGAATTAGTCTGCAGCATGCGTCTTTTGAGAGACAGCAAAATATTGAATTTGTGAGACCAAGGGAAATGCATAATTCTTCAGGTTTTGTCACCAACCTGTCACCAACCTGTCACCGAAGGGAAGGGTGTAGGGAAGACTTGTGCTATTTCCCCTGGTGTACAATATTATAATTTTTTGCCATATTCATGAAAAGAGGCAACATGTAGTGTTGAGATTGCATTGGTTTTTGAGGATACACTGCTTTAGTTCTTGTTGTGACTGCACAGTGTGAATCATACTTCACTGTAATCGAACATTGAGTGAACTTGTAATCAATAATATTATTTTGTATTTGTTTATTTAGACACCTGTACATTACATTGTAAACAAACAGCTCAGGAATATGGTAATGTTTTAGCAAAATGGGGCAATTTACGTTGAGGGAAATGTTTTTCACTGGTTTTGATATTCCAGAATCAGTCTCTGATTGGTTCGCAATGTATAGCCAGTTTATACTAAAGGAAATGAATACAAAACACGTATAAAGAATCATCGTATAGTGAAAGGAACGTACAGACTAGAAAACAACATATATAAAGAAATGTATAAAGGAACTAATTTTGAATAGAGCCATTAACATGACGGCTAGCCAATCATCAGTGCGCTCTCATGATAAACACCACCCAGTTACAATTTATTTTTATATGATAGGTCATTAAGACTAGAATGGGACCCTGATTTTTTTTTTTATTAGTTTTTGGTTTGAAAAGATGCTCAAACATGTATTTTGATATATGTTTAGTTATACAATATTTATTAATACGACGTTCAGACTAGAAGAAAGTATTAACTTTAATATTGTATACACCAGGGGGGTGTTTCACAAAGATCCTAAGTTGAACTTATCTCTAAGTTGGACTTAAAAATTATGGACAGCCGTTAGCATCTTTGAAAATATTTTGTAAAAAATATTTTAAAAGCCATGAAACGTTGCTTAATATCATTCATATTTTTTATTATCAAGGATATTTCATGTTCTTGATGTGGAATTTGTGAAGAGTCTAAAATTCTTGAATTTTTGCTTTTGAATATATTTCATTATAAGGCTACAAATGGCTCCCCATTATATTTAAGTCCAACTTAGAGTTAAGTTTGACTCAGGATCTTTGTAAAACACCCCCTGGAGTTACATGATTCTCATGTAGGTATACCATGAATTCTGGTAATCTGAACATGTGGTTAGATTCATCATTCATATGTAAAGTTAGGATTTATTTGTAGCTATTTCAGAATACTTTTGAAATAGTTTTTCAAATGAATACTTCTTAATCTAATATACTATGTACATGTAAGTAAGTGATTGATTGATGAAATTGATCGCTATCATGTATGTACATGTACAGTGATCAATTGTCAAGCTGTGTGTGACATGCCCCTGTTCACATTATACACTTCATCAGTCCAACTCGGATGGAGATTCCTACATTGTACGTTCAGTTCCCCCTACTCATAAAAGAATACGATACCCCAACCTAAGAAGAAGACAAACTTGTCTGATTGGAGCCAGAAGGACGTCAACTGTGTAAAATTGTATGAGTTAATACCCCTCTAGCTCCAAGCAGAAAGGCAATTTGATTCTGCGTTAGTTTGAACCTGAAATCCCTGCTTCCAAGGTCACTACTCAAAACCACTGAGCTATTCGTCTTTCCTAGTAATTCATTTTCATGATCGGTCAATCATTTCCTGTGAGGGTGTCTTCTGTGTACAGTGAAACCTGCTTGAGCAACCACCTGTCTGTAAACACCTTGTTTTCCATTTCCCTTGAATAGTGACTCTAGCTCATTGAAACTTTAACATAAAGACCACCTGCCTGCCTATAAAGACAACTTTTCTTGTCTTCCTTGAGTGGTCCTATAGGGGGTGTAGCATGACGAGACTATATGTCTATCCTGTGGCCTGACTCAGGGCCAATCGGGTATAATACGACTACGGACGACGAGACCGCAGTATTCACGTGCGTGCAACATACGTGAAAACCGAAGCGTGAAGAGAACTTTGGTCTGTTTCGCTAACGCTAGCACGCGCTCACCGTTAATCAATCAAGTCCATTCCTTTATGTGCAGTTGTCCAAAAGAAGTCATAGATTGTGTGGACCAGTATTCGCCATGCTACACCCCCTTTGATATGCAGGTTTCAATGTACATTAATGCACATGCCCCATATAACATCATATCCAGCTGTGTTTTGTTGCAAATATTTACTTATATTTTTGTATACAGATTTGAGACCTGATTCTAGCTCTGTGACTTACATGTATGTCAGATGATACATGTATCTTATCACACTTGGCACACCATGATTAAATATCCCTCTCCTTTTATCTCTCCCTCTCTTCTCTTCTCTTCTGCAGCTTTGATGTTGAGAATGGTCCATCACCGAGCAGAAGTCCAGGCTTGGAGGCGGCCAGTCCCTCCTCCGGCCTGGTGCTCAACTTTCCCCAACGGAGGGAGTCCTTCCTCTATCGCTCGGACAGCGAGTTTGACCTCTCACCAAAGTCCATGTCCAGAAATTCTTCCATCACAAGCGAATCGTAAGTCTCTTCTTTTTTTCTTTCTCAAAAATAAATCATATTAACAAGTGTTCTTTTATAAGTATTTTCCATTGAAAGTGAGAAGGGCGTTACAATCTGTGAAATTTTATTTAAAAATGCCCTTTTGGCTCTTTGCATCTTCTTAAAAGCAAAACATGTACATGGAATAAAGATAACTCCTGTGGAAGGTATGTTTTGTCCAGGTCAGCAATAAAAAAAAAAATACATTAGAAATTTAATTTGTTACAATTATTCATATTAAAAGTTAACCCACTGCCTAGGGAAACAGATGGATTTTGTTATGCGCCATCATCATCATGATTTATTAAGTACAGATTTTTCCCTCTTATGAGAGGTTAGTGACTTATCATGATGACACTCTACGTCTTTTTCCATCTAGCATCCCACTCATTTAGATGGACCTTAATGCTTTCTTTCTCCTGCTATAGGAATGACATGTATACTCTGGCAGTCAATAGATTCATTGGTGTTTTCTTTCTTAACCTTCAGACATACACAAGAAGACATTATCGTCACCCCATTCGCCCAGATCCTTGCCAGTTTACGAAATGTACGGAAGAACTATGCTAATCTTACGGGTCTCACTGCACCAAGGTAAAGTATCTGAACGGCGTATTCTTGCCCTTTTCCATTTGTAAATCTGTGCTCCTGTGCCAACTGCCCAGGGCTGTATTTTATCAAAGATAAACGGTAAGGGCTGGGGTTGGAATTGGTTCTTAAAGAGAAGGTTGAGTTCTGGGAAGAGGTAAAAAATAATTTGTGAGCGTTATCACTGTTATTATGCAAAGGTGGAAGAACATCAGATTAAACATGTTCCCTGAAAAACATGGCTCTTCAAATGCCTTCATATTCTAAATATGACATGAAACATCGTAAAAATCGGGGGGGGGGGGGGGGTAGGTTTTTTTCGCCATGTGCTCGTGTAGTCCCATATACATCATTCTGTGTACAGTGCTTGTAACTTTGCCAAGATTTGGCCAAATTTCTTATCATTTTGATGATTCCAGAACCTTGCAATACACACGAATACCTATATACTAGATGATCAACCTTTTCTGATAGATTCCACACCGTTTCTTTCACAATGCAATCACATGACCAGAACTCAACTTTATCTTTAAGTTATTGTTTAATTTATGGGTTAGGGTCAGGGTAAGTGTTTGGTCCAAGGGTTGAAGAAATGAATTTGATTAGTGTAGGATATTGACTGCGGAGCAATTGTTCATGGAGCTGCTTTCGTATGATCAATTACTTTTGTATTCAAACTAATCGCTATTGAGTATCTTTGGTAACGTAACTGTCCAGATTTCATAGGCACTTCACTGATCTAAAGACTTTGCAATCAGCTTTTGGAATTTATAACTTTTCTCTTTTTTTTAATATGCAGAACACCTCCATTCATAATACAGAATCTTTTTATTTTTAGTGTGAAGCAGTAAAGAACAAGGATTAGTGTTTCCAAAACCTCAAATAATAATCATCTCAAATTAAATATCTTAGTCCTTATTTTAAATGAAGAAGAGGCACTTTTTTATTATTCATCTATTCTTACCATGCCTGGGTTATGTGGGGATCGACCTCTACTACTAAATCTTAGGATTTTTTTTTTTAGTACAAACTCAAGCAGAGACTGAGATGATAGTAGATGATAGTATTTTAGTGATATGACTTTGGAAAGGCCAATCACTGGTCATTGTGCATATTCTGTATTCCAAATCTAATTTGTTTTATGTATGTTGACCTAGCAACAGGCAATCTCCAAGAAGTACTCAGGCAAGCAAGCAGTCATCAACACAATCATCGACGGGATCATCAACGGAAGAGAATACGTCCAAGATGGCAACAGACACATTGGAAGAGCTTGACTGGTGTCTAGATCAGCTTGAGACCATGCAAACACATCGCTCAGTTAGTGACATGGCAACTAGCAAGGTAACACTCTCTTCTCATTGCTTGTATTTTATATTTCCAAATCAGGTATAAGTTTCATAGACAGAACTACCAAGGGTGGACTTTATGATAAGGTCCCGGCCGGGGTCAGAGGGACCACATGCATGTTCCCAAAATGTCCGGTAAAGGGGTACTTTTCACGCACCAAAGTCTGGCTCGTAGTACACAAAAATCTGGCCCATATTGACTTTACACACCAGACTTAGGGGTGTTTTCAAAATGAGAGAACATGCATACGCATACCCTAAATAACACTGAGTGGGGGGGGGGGGGGAGAGGCCCGGGGATAAGGTGAAATCATTAAAAAAATACAGTTTTTTTAAAACAGTATGAAATTCATAAAACAGTCTTTAATTTAAAAGCCTTTTTTCCCCAAACCATTTAGGTCATTCAAAATAAGACCAAAAAAATAACTACTGATTTATCATATTTAACTGCTGATTTAGTAAAATCAAGACATTAAAGAGTAAGAAAATTTGAAAGGATAGAATTACCACTACATGTATATACCACATTGTTGAGGACTTTGTATTAGGGCCAGATGTCCTTGTGAGGTCAGTCTTGCAAATCGGTGATTACATCTACTAAAACATTCTTTGCACTCACAGTTCAAACGGATGTTAAATCGAGAGCTGTCGGCCTTCTCGGAAACAAGCAAATCAGGGAACCAGATCTCAGAATACCTCTACAACACATTTCTTGGTAAGTGTTGCAAATTTGAAAGTTATATTTCCAGCGTATGTTTAATGTGGATATATGATCCTAGATATCTATGTAAGATATGAACAGACTTCATAAGAGAGCGTATTGTATAAAAGAGTGTAATATGTAATAAATGTATGTCCACATAATTTTGGAAATTTCAATGTTCCCATTTGACTCCTGTTAACATGGTCATTTGATCTTTAATTACACATCTGTAATTAAAATGCTTCTGAAGTTTGAATGCTGCCATGGAGTTGTGCAGACTAAGCAAGCACAGTTCTAAACAAGATATTAAATTGGTCACATGATGTATGTATACATGTCAGCCGAGCCCTGTTGAAGCATGCCTCTTGGGGGCAGACTCCTCGATGCGAACGTCTCACAAACATGCCAGAGGGCATACACGAGGCGACATAGGATCATGAATGAGGCTTAGTGAGGGGAGAAAAGTACTTTGGATAATTACTAGTGCTGTTTGCTTTATCCTGACAAGATGGATCGCACAAATGAAAAATCATCTGTTGGCTTGTTTTCACAATATCTGAAGTACCAATTTAGAAGATTGATCTAAGCCTTGGTACTAGTTTGTATCACCATGGCAGGACGATATGATTATATTTTAGGGTTATTGGGTCAGACATTAGAGTTCAAGAAATTGTTAGCCTCATTAATCTAAATATTTGAAGGACTCTGTGAGCCATGATCTTCACTCATATCACCTTATAGAGATATGAATTACCAATACAAGGGGTTGTTTCACAAAGATCCTAAGTTGAACTTATCTCTAAGTTAGACTTAACAATTATGGAAAGCCATTAGCATCTTTGAAAATAGTTTGTAAAAGTTATTTTAATAGGCATAAAATGTTGATTTATGAAATTTATGAAAAGTCTAAAATACTTGAGTTTTTGCTTTTGAATGTATTCCATTTGAAGGGTACAAATGGCTCTCCATAAAGTTTAAGTCCAACTTAGAGTTAGTCATCTTATATTTTGGGAAACAAAATGCCTTGTTGTTTAATCAAAATCAACTGAGGGTTGCGTTTATCGTGTCTTGCCACTAAATATGTACATATCGAACCCCACTATACGAAAGTGATTTGCCGTGTGTCTGCGCAGCTGTTTTGCGCCGTTTGACCCGGGAAGCAGACAGTTTCTCGGAGGTCAACTCCACACACATGCTTGTACACAACACGTGGCGTGCGCTAGCCTCCTAACCGGAAATTAACCTGGGAAGGTCCGATTTGTATGTGGGTTTCAAAACAGCTTTGCGTTTATCATCTCTCAGAAACGTGATTCTGGCTGTATGTCACATTCAAAACACACCTTTTTGCGTCTTTAGATATGCCCATATCTAAAGACGTTTAAAAAAGGCTTTGCGTTTATCACCTTCTAAATTTGCCTGAAAGACGTTTGAGAAACCTGATTCTAGGCAAAAATTTGGTCAATAAACGCACCCTTATATATTGTGGAATTAATGTTTTATACCAAGATGAGTAATAAGAAATGCACTGTCATCTCTGAGGTTTATGTATTTTGTGTTATTCCAAATTATGCTAATGAGGTAGCTGGAAATTTCACAGCAATAAAATTTAAAAAAATATGTATGTATGGATATAGATGAATTAAGAAAGGAAGAAAAAGTAATTTCTGTTTAGAATTTGCCACACGCCTATAAAAATATCAAATCAGCAGACGACATTTTCTTATGGAGGGATGACTACCCCTCGATGCCCCAATGGGGAGATGCTAGACTGCTTTCCAGACAGTCCATGAAGCATGCAAAAAGAAGTGATCTATTGGGAGTAACATGTGTGACACCATCAGCTAACGAGATGTAAAACTACACACTCTGGCGTCTGTGCTTTTCTAGAGCAGAAGTTGTTGATATCAATACATGTATATACTTAGTTGGATACTCTCTGTCATGTTTACAGAAAACAGATCAAATTATAATTTACCTTTTTACATGATACTCGGATGACTTCAATATTGAAAGAATTTAAAAACTGAAATACCAAAATAAATAAGGGAATTTCAAATGCAAGAATATATGCAGGCAGATCCATTGCTTAACATGCAATTTTATTGAATTGAAAGGGGTTTAAAACTTTGTGTTGAAAATTCATTAAACGTTTTTCAAAACTAAGATGTAGAAAGGCCAATGAAGGCATAATTCAACTTTTTCTTTTGGCCCCCTTCTCTCTCCCTCCCTCTCTCTCTCTCTCACTCTCCTTTTATCTCTCATACAGATAAGCAGCAAGAAGTTGATCAACCAGTACCCCTGTCGGCAAGGGAACTAGCGCCCTCACCGTCACCGCTCAGCAAGGCCCCAGCTTCCAAGAAGCTGTTGAAAGCCACTGAACTGATGAAGATCAAGGGAGTCAGTAATATCATCGTGACCAAGCCCAAGCACCATAACGTCATCAGTGGTGATATCATCAAGAAGTTTGGGGTGCCTGTCAAGAAAGAAAAAGAGGAAGAATTAGAGAAGGTGAGAGAGATACATTAAACCTGGGACCTGTTACACAAAGCCTTTTTTCAATGACAAAAATCAGTGACAAATCTGTTGACAACCAATCAGAAGCAAGGATTTCAGTAGCTTATAACAAAAAACTGTCATTTGTCACTGATGACAAGTTTTGTGAAACGCCCCCCTGTAGCCTACTGCTCTGATAAAGGCTGGTAGGTTAAAATGGGAACACCACAATGCCACCCCCCCCCCCCCTTAAGCCCCAACCTGCTATTCCTTAAAAACACAAACAATTGTTTGGATTGTGCACTCACCACTCCTCTACATAATGCCGATCAGTAACTGCTGATAGAACAATATTCTTGAAAGCAGTCTTAATTAAGCTTGGCTGTCTTGTAAATGTGTCTACTCTTGGAGTGCCAATGAAGGCTTCTCTATTCGAACAATTCTTCTTCAAGATGAATAGATAAATTGATTTTGTAAAATCGTTATTAAGTATTTGGCATTACCTGTGCCTTGGAGGGGGAAAAAAACTGAATCACTGTATAACTGATTGGGGTTGTGTAGGTGGGGAGGGGAGGGGCACGTTAACACACAACGCATACCTGCCAACCCTTCCGAATAATCTGTAATATTCTGTTTTTCTGGATTTTTAGGACCACAAAATCTGTAATATTCCAGATTTTCATTTTTTTATTTATTTTTATTTTTGTGTTGCTTAAGCCAAATTAAGCTTGTTTTATCATATGCCGCGATGTGAGAGTTCACGTATTGCGTGCATTGAAGGGCTGCATGATTGAGCAGCGAATTTGTATTCACTTTTTTGCACAGATTTACCGCGTATTGCCAGTAATACACTGCCGCTAAGGGTACAGATTTCTTATTTTCGAAGACATACCGTGCTAAAAATTCTTAATTCTCATTTTCAAATGTTGGCAGGTATGACAACGCAGGCTTCAGTCATCCGTTTGGGATGGATTTGGGGTGGTGTGCTTGTATTTCAATTCAAACTCTAACCAATAACGGACGAATTATCCTTGAAACAAACTAATTTCATTTTATATTCCTGACATGTTTATATTACATCTACCAAAGCGCAATTGTGTTACACCTTGCTTGTATTTTCTCTTCAGGAGCTGAGGTTGCTTGATACATGGAGCATCAGTATATTCAAGATTGATGAGATCACGAACCACAAACCCCTCACAGCCATCATCTATAGATTATTTGAGGTACGTTATTTGATTATCATCTCATTTGTCTCCATCTCGAAGAAACTGCTTGATTTTGAATCGAGTTCCTAGTGTTTCCACGGTTATCTCTAAATGTTGATTAGTCCTTGAAAAGATTTATTGTAATGTATCAGAGGATTTTAGCCATGTATGTCATTTTCCTGTCTTTAGTCAGTACATGAAAGACAAAGATTTATTTTTTTAAAATTGTGATTTTTCTGATAGATGAATTAATTTTGAACACTTTTTGACTTTTCCCTGTCTCTTTTCCTCTGCCTTTAAAGAGAAGGTTGAGTTCTGGGAAGAGGTGAAAAATAATTTGTGAGCATTACTCATTCTTATTATGCAAGTGTGGAAGAACATCAGTTAAGACATGTTCCCTGAAAAGCATGGCTCTTCAAATGCCTTCATATTCTAAATATGGCATGTAACATCGTAAAAATCGGGGGGCCGGCTTTTTACGCCACGTGTTCGAGTAGTCCCATATACATCTGTCTGTGCAAGTGTTTGTAACTTTACCAAGACTTGGCCAAATTTCTTATCATTTTGATGATTCCAGAACCTTGCAATACACACAAATGCTTATATGCTAGATGATCAACCTTTTCTGGTCGATTCCACACCGTTTCTTTCACAATGCAATCGCATGACCATAACTCAACTTCATCTTTAACTCATCCTCTTTGATTGAGATCAGTTACAAATAAATCTTACTCAACAATTTTTTAACATTCTTTTACATTTGAACAAATATGATAACCTTGTGTGACTGACTCTATTTGTAAATTCTGGATTTTGTAATGTTAATTAGGGATATAGATATCCCCGAAAAGACAATGAATACTAAACTTAGATTATTTTACATTCCATTTCAATATCATACCTTGAATTTATTTGTGCTTTCTTCTATTTTTGGCAGGATCGAGGTATATTAAAGACATTTCAAATTCCTGAAAAGACGTTCTTGATATACATGATGACGTTAGAAGACCACTATCACAGAGAAGTTATATACCACAATCAAATTCATGCAGCTGACGTTGTACACTCCACACACTTTCTCTTGTCAGCTCCAGCACTTGAGGTAAGGGTCAGGGATGATGATTAATATGAAGAGTAGGAGGAAGAGGGTAGTGGTGGTGTTGAATGGGTTAGTGATGATGCTGAGGAGGAGGGGGAAAGAGGGGAGGATGAAGATGATGATTTTTATGATGATAAGGCCCAAACCCTCAAAACCAAGGCCAAGGCTAACATAATTGAGGAGGATGAAGAAGATGATGACGGCGTTGATTGTGGTGGTGATGGTGATACACTAGACATGTTACATTCCTCCAGTGTAGCTTTGGTTAGATCCCGCATTAGGGCCAGTGGTTGTATAGATGGGATGATGAACGGAGTCATCATGTCATCGTTTTCAGACAATTCTTTTCACTGTGATGTACATTTCTTTAGATCATAGACCTATAATGAAATCACTCCTTATTTTCTTCTCTTTATGATTGTAGAATGTGTTTACAGATCTTGAGATTATGGCCGCGTTGTTTTCAGCAGCAATACATGATGTCCATCATCCGGGTCTAAACAATCAATTCCTGTGTACCACAAGTAAGTCAATATACCCCCCCCCCCCCCTTTCTCTCTCTCTCTCTCTCTCTCTCTCTCTCTCTCTCCATCTCTATCTTTTACAGTTTCACCCTGTCTGCCCTCTCTCGTCTCCTCTCCTGGTGTTTCTCAAAAGAACTTGTACCCTTCAGTTATTTGCTGTTATACCTTTCCTTATTCAACTTATGAGTAGATGCCTTGGGCTTTAGAATTTTCTAATCTAATTAGACAAATTAACTTTTCAGTGTGTATGAATTTTTTGATGTGTTCCAAAAAGAAAGATTGCTTTCTATGATAGTTCAAAAATATTACCTATATATATATATATATATATATTTACCACAATAAATTCTTGACTGATGTAAATCAAACAGAATTAGTTTATGTAGTATATTGTGTAATAAAAGGTCACTATTCCATCCTAGGCATGTCTTTAACAACACATGAAGTTGTGATAAATGTTTCACAGAATTGTTATGGTCTAGAAGGTACTTGAGTGGACTATAAATCAAATGGTTTGCACTTTGAGTAGCATTTCACTTGCAGCTATATTGTCCTTTAGCAAGACCTTCAATGATTGTTATGTTTGTTGTTCTCCTGCTCGGTTATTACAGGTGCAGAACTAGCAATACTCTACAACGATGTCTCTGTCTTAGAGAATCACTCACTCGCCGTCGCCTTCAAACTCCTCCAAGAGGACAACTGCAATATCTTTGAGAATCTTACCAAGAAACAGCTCCAAACCCTCAGGAAAATGTCCATTGACATGGTAAGAACTTGTTCCTCATCTTCTGCCAGAGTATGAATCTGTGTAATCATGCCCGTACATCCAAACATGTTGAAATAAAGATTATTTCTTAATCCTTATGATCTATATCTATTTGAACACTGTGATGTATTTTTAATAAATAAACTTTAAGAAGAATCTTACCAAGAAACAGCACCAAACCCTCAGGAAAATGTCCATCGACATGGAAAGGTTTTTTCTCATTGGGGATCTGACATGTGCCCCAGGCTTTATCTCGTCAGCTAGCAATAGAGCTTGGTTCAATTGGGCTTTTGGTTAGGGTTAGGATTAGAGTGAGGTGTAGATTGAGGATCCTTGGTTTCAACTATTGTTCAAAATTGACTGTAGAGCACTTGACACCACAGCATAGCTCATATGTATTGATCTAATCATCTTCTCCCAGTAAGATTACTGTTGATCACCCTTGAACCTGGAGTTGTTGTGTCCTGCATTTCCGAAAGTTTGGAAACCAAGTTTTATTTCATGCTCTTTTATCTGTATCAACTCTTAGGTGTATCTTTAGTTCTTGCTTTGAAAAATGATCTTAGAAAAATTAGGCATTCTTGCATCTATTTTTCATACCAAAAATATAGTTTGTCTCAAGAATCTGTTAGATTGTGGTCTGTAGGTTTCAATTGTAATATTGAATATAAATTTCATTTTTTTTTTCACTGCATTTGAAGAAATGGGGTACAACAAATGACTAAGTTACTGCTTTCATTATTTTTAAATTACTGTGCACATTATTATCATCATCATCATCATTATCATTTATTAAAGTCGGTACTTTCCCACTGACTTTCACACGATGAAGACACTCCCTCCCTCCACTTCTTCTTGTCTCGAGCATTCTTTTCATTTAGACCACCCTTAATGCTTTCTTTCTTCACCATATCTTTCCATGAAATCTTAGGTCTTCCTTTCACCAATATGAATTTTTAGGGGGTCTTTTGCCGAGAATCCTAACGTATGCATTGTTTGTATTCTCTGTCTTCTATAGGTACTTGCAACAGACATGTCCAAGCACATGAGTTTATTGGCTGACTTGAAGACCATGGTGGAAACAAAGAAGGTTGCTGGCTCAGGGGTCTTATTATTAGACAACTACACAGACAGGATACAGGTAGGCATCATGGTGGTTGTGGTGGTGGTACTGGTAGAGCTGGTATGGATACAGATATGAATGAATAGGATGTTGCCTTTTTTGTTGATGGTTATGGTGGTGGGGGGGGGGGTGATATGGTGGTAATGGTTGTAGTGATGTTATTGATGGTGGTGATGAGGATGATGATGATAATGGGGGGGGGAGGAGTGGTGGTGGTGGCGATGTTGGTTCAGACTATGAAACTCTGGGCTTGTAGAAAGTATGGTGCTTTTGTTCACTGTCCCCTATACTTGAAAATATGGACCTAAGGAACTGGACTTACAAAGAGGTACTGTTGTAAGGATAACAAGAGTAAACTTTAGAATGATCCACAATTCAATTCCCACTTACAGGTGCTGAAGAATCTAGTACACTGTGCAGATGTAGCCAACCCCAGCAAACCTCTTCACATCTATACTCAGTGGACGTCCATGCTGATGGAAGAGTTCTTCAGACAAGGTGACCTAGAACGAGAGAAAGGAGTGGAGATCAGTCCCATGATGGACAGGGAGAATGCATCCATTAACAAATCACAGGTCAGTCAGACAGTTCTCCCAAGTTAGCTCATTGATCAGAAATCGCTTTTATAAATGTGCTTTGTTAGAATTTCAAACTGAGAATTCTTGCAAGTAATCTTGAGGTATAGAAATAGTTATGCAGTAAAAGACATTACAAAGCATTGGGAATTAACTTTGGGTAATGCAAATAGGAAGAATTGGTGCTGTGATAACATATGAAGAGTTATAGCAAAAAATTGCCAATAATATCATGTGTAGACTGTCAGTTTGGTTCCTTGAAATCAGAAGGAGTGAGTAAATGAAATAACAATAAAATATTGACACCTGTGGATCCATGTCAGAGATATGTTAATCGTTTCATGACAAAATTGTTCTAATTAGAATTTTCACTGAATTTGATCACTCCTGTGCAGGTTATTTCAACATGAACAGTAATTTGGGAATAGAATGAAGATTGTGTGAATGGTTGTTATTTCTTTTCTTTTGACCTCAGGTTGGTTTCATAGACTTCATCCTGCATCCTCTGTGGGAGACCTGGGCTGACCTGGTCTACCCCGATGCCCAAGAAATCCTGGATCACCTTGAGGAGAACAGGAACTGGTACCAGAGCCAGATCCGAGAGAGTCCCTCACCCAACCCCAGCAAGGACGGCTCCAACGAGACTAAGACCAATGGGGATGACCTCCATGACCTGACTCTAGAGGACCTGGAAGAGAAAGAGGGGGGCGAGGAAACGACCCTCGAGGACCAGCACACGCCCACCCATCGGCCTAACCTCCTACAGAGAAACCCCAAGGTGGATGACAGCAAGAGTGGTGGTGTGGAGGCGGTGAATGCCAAGAATGTGAGAAGCATGGCTAGAGGAAAGGACGGCGAAGTGTTTAAATTCTCAAAACTGACCATTAAAGACTCCAAGGAAACGGACCTATAGTACATGCTTTCCCACCGAGGGAGCTAGTACCTCCCTTTTTGTATCAACTCTGTGTAGCAGAACAGTGATTATGCAGGAAATTGGTGACAGGATATATTGTTTCCATGCATGATCCAAAAGAGAGATTGCAAGCAGAAACAACAATTGCTTTAAAAAAGAAGTGTGCAGAGGCAACAAAAGAGTAACAGACAACAGGATGCTTGGAGAAGATTTCAGAGAATCTTAGGGCCAAGGTTGAAAAAGAGAGACAAGAGGCATCTTAGTGACCTGCTATATTTGCAAGAGGAAGAAAAAGAAGTGATGTGAAAATAGAAAGCTGTAACATGATGATGCTAGATTACAAGCAGGAAGTACTTAACAGATGAAATGCAAAACCAGAGTGTTTTGGAAGGCTTCCTTAGGAGTAGAAATGCTGAATTGCAGCAACCCTGAAAGACATGAGAGGAGTATACATTGTAAGAATAGAGATATCATTCTCTCTCTCTCTGCATTGTGGTTGGATGAAGGTTGAGAATGAGAGGGATATTGTAACATGTATAATGACTACAATATATTCAGATATAGGTGGTAGCATTTCAAATAGTGGTCGCTTCCAGGTGAAGCTCATTCAAATTCGAGGGCATGCATTTTCAAGGATAGAAACAGAACAAAAGTACTTATAATGTCTACTTGGTGAGGTATAAACTAGAATGTGCCAAAAGAGAGCGAGACCAATGATCAGAATCCTATGTTAAAGTACAAACTGGATGAAGTTTTCCCTGCAACAATTTACATGAGATTTCTGAAGTTCAATATAGTCTCATGTTTATCATGAGAAGTGAAGAGAGAATGGTAAGACATGTTTGGTCCTTGCTTGCAGGTCAAGAAATGCAAAGCTCAATCTGCACAATGAGTTTTCTACACACATGTAACCTTGCTGAAAGCTTTGTGTTGCAAACATCACGTTGGAAATTGATGCTATTGCATCAAAGCCAATAAATGGTGTGTCCTGAGGCCCTGTGTAGCTCAAGATGCCTATATGTAGACTCCCTTGGGGTGACGTAGGGGATATTTGAGGGGGAATAAAAATGGTGGTTAGAGGTGGTATGATTGGAAGAAACACTTTCTGTTTAGAAGAAGCATACATTCATGAATACTAGGAACCTTTACAAGTTACTGAATGAAACTTTGAGGTTTTCCATTCAGAAGTTTGACCATGTTATGCCTAAATCATAGTGAAGATAGATAGCTTGGAATGATGTGTTTTAGTTTAAATTAGTGTGTCTTTTTGATGTTGGTTCTGTTGTTTCTTGTTGAAGAGTTTTGTGACTCAAAGCTGATTTCAAGAGAGAAAGCAAAAACTACAGAAGAGAGATATTTCCATGTTTTGCATTGTTAGAGCGCTCTTATGCCTTCTTGCGTCAACAAAAATGTTGATTATCATTTTAATGTGCCATCAAATCTATAAATATGTATACAAATGTACATCCCATTATTCTTGGGGGAAAATGACAGAATTTTATGAAACATATTTTTTCTTGTATGAGTATTGTATGATGGCTGAATATTTGTAAGAGTACATACAGTAGCTGCTAAAAATGTATTTGTACATGTGCTGCCTCACAAGAGATTTTTGTATGTTTCATTTCACTATATCATCTCATATCCAGTTTTCAGACATATTTTCTATATTTTCTGTAATTTTATAGAGATTTGAATATAGATAGATATGTAATCGTAGCAGTCACTGTTAAAACTTTAAGTAGAATGTTTTATATTCTGACTTTGTTTTTGCAAACAAGTAGATCCTGAATATTGGGACAATGTAAGACTTGATATTAGAACAGTGTAGTTCATCACTTTGTAAAGGAGAAAGATAATAACCATAGTAATCTGATCTGCATTGAGGCATTGGTAGCTTTCAAGACATTTATTCCTATCAGATACCCATTTAGTACACCTAATAGCAAATCCATCAAATTAACCAATGAAAATTCATAAAATTAAAGGGATCAGGTAACTGTGTCTCAGATTCTGAAACAAAGTCCTGGATTTAGCTCATGCTGCAATGATAATTATAAATCTTTAGGTCAGTCAGGAACCCCATGACTTTTACAAGCCAATCGCCTGTCTGATTATCAAGATATTTATGATTGGAAATCAAAATTTCATTTTTTTTTTTCTTACGGTTTAAATAAAACTACAGTCTATTGGGGAATATGAGTATAGTAAAACCGGTCACTCAAACATTTTTTACTTTTTTCAGGCACTTCATGATCATTTTGAAACACAATTTATTTAGGGCTTCAATATTATACAAATAGTACACAGCAGTGAAGGCATTAGTAAGAATCACCCACGCAACGTACCTTTGGAACAGTCTAACACGCCCGAGGCGGTAGTTGGACTGTTTTGAAGGTACCTAGTGTGGGTAATTTTACTAATGCCCGAACAGTCATTATCAAAATTACGCATTAGGCAAAATAAATGCCTGGTCACGTTTACACTTTCAACCAATCATTTGATTAGGATCCACGGCATCATCTTATAATACACCATATCACAGACACTGATAACTCGTAGGACCATGTTATCTCAGATTTAACATTGTTAAACGATACCTTTAAGCTAAAGAACTTTGAACACAATATCACGCCAAAGCAGCAATGTACTGGATACAGGAACACCTGAGCTAGTCTTTCTTACAGAAATAAATGGCTTAAATTGTAATTGCAATGCATTTGAAGCATGAAGCAGCTGGGCTCATGTGATTTATTTCTTTTATTTTATTATGAAAATGTTCCCGAGTAGCCACCAATTGATGACATTGTACATTCTAAGATAGCTCATCTTGCTTTACTGTGTCATTTAAATCCCAGTCTTTATATTTCAATTATTTTTACCTCACTTCTTGAGGAGGAAAAAAACCTTCATAGCAGCTTTATAGTATCTTCCTATTTATCATCTAAAATCAAAGAAATCTATTTTTAAAAAAGAGATTTGGGGGATTACCAAAACTATATATAACCTTCAAATTTATGATTTTTTTTTTTTTACAATAATCATATCTTTGATGTCATAGTGAATTAGAGCTGCTTAAGCTCATAAATGTGTTTGATTTTGTTTCAATGATTTTTATGCCTCCGTTACGAAGTAGCCGGAGGCATTATGTTTTCGGGTTGTCCGTCCGTCCGTCCGTCTGTACGTACGTACGTCTGTACGTACGTACGTACGTACGTCCCGTTCTCGTGATCGCGTTATCTGAAGAACCGATTGATGGATTCCTGCCAAACTTTGGTCATGTATGTATCTTGCGGAGCCGATGAACTGATTAGATTTTGGGGTTACAAGGTCAAAGGTCAAAGGTCACAGGGCTCATTATGTATGCAAAAACAGCTCGTGATCGCGTTATCTGAAGAACCGATTGATGGATTCCTGCCAAACTTTGGTCATGTATGTATCTTGCAGAGTCAAAGAACTGATTAGATTTTGGGGTCATGAGGTTAAAGGTCAAAGGTCACAGGGCTCATTATGTATGCAAAAACAGCTCGTGATCGCGTTATCTCAAGAACCGAGTGATGGATTGCTGCCAAACTTAGGTCATGTATGTTACTTGCAGAGCAGATGAACTGATTAGATTTTGGGGTCACGAGGTCAAAGGTCAAAGGCCACAACGCACATTATGTATGCAAAAACAGCTCGTGATCGCGTTCTCAAGAACCGATTGATGGATTCCTGCCAAAATTAGGTCATGTATGTTACTTGCAGAGCCAATGAACTGAGTAGATTCTTGGTTCATAAGGTCAAAGGTCATGGGCTCATTATGTATGCAGAAATAGCTTGTGAACACATTCTCATTAAAACTGACAGATGGATTACTATTTAACTCAGGACATCTTGCAGAGCCAATGAACTGAGTAGATTTTAGGGTCATGGGGTCAAAGATCAAAGGGTCATATATGTATATGAGAAATTGCTTGTAATCACGATATTCTGAGAACCTGTTAATGGATTACAATTGAACTTGAATTCGAAAAATGTGTTCTGTTTTGGTTTGTAAAATTGCTCTATGACGGAGGCATCATTTTCGACTGCGCGCAGTCGAATTCCATCTAGTTTATTTTAAAAGATAATTGTATGTTGTTTCCATGCAGTTTTTGAAAATCAATTTTCATTTAACTATTTTTTAAGCTTTGGAAATAGATTAGTGAGTTCATTACCACACAGGCATCCATTTCTTGCTTTTAATTGCTTTCTGCACTTAGTACAAGTAGCATGTACATGAAATAAGACAAATGCACAAATCTGTCTCAAGCAATAAACCCATCTTTGTGATCAGCTAGCATGTTTGACAATATAACAAATTTGTAACCCCTGTTGAGAAACTTGCTGTGTATCAAGCTTGTTACATTTTTATCTTTGATCTAATTTTGTTCTCACTTATTATCTACGACTCTCACAATAGAAATATGAGTGTGCTAATCTGAATTTTGCATATGCATGCAATTTGAGAAATGAAAATGAAAGGTACCTTCGTTTGTTTCTCGTATAGTAGTATCAGCGTCGCGCAAATGAAGATTCAGGTGGTAAGGTAGCACAACTCAGAAGATTTATGGTATGCAGTACTATTCAGTATTGGCTGTTGTTGCATGCAAATGTTTCTATAGTAATTATTCAATTTCTGGTTGAGTTTTGATTTCTCAAAGTTGTGTGTGAAAGAAACGTTGGACATGCAATTGGTTACTAATTGGTTTACTAGTAGTTTACTGCTAAATATTTCAAAGAGTGCATAGATATATGGTTATCTTTTATTCAACAATATTAGGCAATGCTTTTATATGGATTCATGATGAAATAATTTATCATGATTTGGCTCAAAAACTGTTTTGGTTAAACAATTTGAATGCATGTACTAATTAGTATATCTTACAGTGAACATTTTTCTGTAACAAATTCTCTCTTGTTTTGTTATAAAAGTTTTTGTGTATTTAACACTAATTCTATTTTTATCATTAAGCAATAGCCAACAAAATGATTTAATTATTTCTGAAAGCAAATTTGGGACAAATTAAAGAAAATGTGTACAGGTCTGAACAATCGCCCATCGGCTCAATCAATGTAACAACAAGTTTAAGTTAAGTTTAAGTGACTAAAAGATTTTCAAAGGTGAGTGCATATTTTTATGAGTGAGGGAGAGTCAAGCATAATTTGACCACACACCCCTTATTTCTCATATCAATCTATTTTGTATATTTTCTTTGTGATATTTATTGGTTTTTAATTGTAGACTTCCTACCCCCCCCCCCCAAATCTTGTGTATGTGATTCAAAGAAAGTATACAGAATTCTGTGTCATTGATTCCTACAAAGTTGTTTTTTATGAATGGCAACAATTGGTCTAGTTTTGTTGCTGTTTGAAGGGGTTCATTTATATATTATTAGATGGTTCTTTATATATTTTTAGATCTATAGTGTTGTACACTTCTATGGAACAATTTTCAAAAATTCATTATCTGAACTTCAGCTTGATTTAAACCAAACAACTAGGGTACGACAACTCCACTTGCTTAACGCAACACAACAGCAACAGACTGCCCAAGTGACACAGTTGTGTTGACCATTTCATAGTTTCAGCGGTCAAATCAAATTCAAGATTTTGCTGAACCCTGAAAATATTTGTAACATAAAAAGATTATGATTGTTAGAATTCTCAGTAACATAAAACATAAGCCAAGAAGTCGCTAAAATGCACAATAAATTGTAGATTTGTCTCATTTCGATGGTGTTCAATCCTTTAGTGCAGTTCATAAGGTATGTTGTATTTACTACAGAATGATATAGGGCTGTCATTATGTCAGAAGTTTTGTTTTTTTTAATTTTTTTTTTCTAGCATAGTCTGGGCGATTCCGCATACTTCATTGACTACTTTATTTCTGTAATTTGAAAAGTAATGAGTTGATTCAAAAGTACTGTTTTGCTAGCTTTCCAAGCTTTGAATTACATTTTAGCTGGAGACTAAGCTCTTACCAATTTCTAGGTCATATTATACCTCATGGTTTGATTCTGCTTTCCATGGAACCAGTTTCTCTTGGAACAGTTCAAAATGGCAGTTGATTCTATTGAAGTTCCTTTTCATTATGCTTTCTTAGTATTTGCAATATGTATGATATTCAACCGCCTTTATTTAGTGTACTTTTACAGGCAGCAGTCAAAAATACCCATAAGAACGTAGGCAAAGGAGGAATTGAAACTTTCGAACAAACAAACTTTAATGAAGGTATGACACAAAACTGAGTTGGATTTTTCTATTTCAAAGGATATTTATATAGCATGACAGTGAGTAATTTAGTCCTTTCTCAAGATATTTTTTTCAGGTTTCAAATTGGCAGTTTGATAAAATTAAAGCTAATCTTGAATGCTGGTGATTTAGTTTCATTTTGAGAGAAGCTATTTAAAAGTAATTCTGAATCATCTATATCATGCAGTTTATTGGTTGTATGGATCTGCGAATGTTTGAAAAAAATAACTAAATTTGCGGGATAGCTCATTCACTAAAAAGCACAACTCATATTTGCCCATAGAAGACCCTTGATTGGCTTGTAACAATCACTCGCATAATCATGTGTGAAGTACTTTAGTAGATACATGTACAAGCTATATAATCTACTTAGTAATGGGTTGACACTTTGGTTTTTATATATGAGGGTTAATCACAAATACTCAAGCTTTTGCGAGTATCCGACATGACTGTTTTGTTTTAACCCTACATTTGAGAGTGGTCATGACGTGGACACATCATAGCCACATAGCCATATCCATGCATTGCAAAGTGAAACTGAAAGTTTATGTGAGTGATCATTACAAGCCCCCTTGTTCTGCACATCGCCAAGACTACTATCTAATGTTGCTCATGACTCCACTATTATACAATTTATATGTGGCTTATTTTATGTATTTATAGTTACACTCTATATTTTGTTGGATTATTATTAGATGAGAACTCAAAATTTCCTTTTTAAAAATGAAAACAAAAATTATACTTCATCATGTATCTTTTTTAAAAAATATGTATGCGTAAAGAATGTAACTTCTCTGAGCTTTCATAGTATTTCATGATTATTTAGTAGTAGAAAGACATTCATTTGTAGGAATCTGAAAATTGATTGCACAGCCCTCCCTCATGTCATAATGGCATGTTTATATTTGTAGTGGACTGGATTTGTATAATTTGTCTTCTATGTTTCTCTTTGTTACCTTTATTGGTATATAGAATTGATTATCTGGTCATTAATCTTTTGGAAGAAGTTATGAAGACATGAAGTTTATAAATCTTTAAATAGTCAATATTATCTAACTTATTATGAACTGAAATGTTAATGTATTCCTTATACTTGTGTGCATGTAAATATACGATGTTACATCAGGTTTGTACCTATACTTGTACAGTGTAGAGAGAAAGAGACTACACATAGAGAGAGAGAGAGAGAGAGAGAGAGAGAGAGAGAGAGAGAGAGTGAGAGAGAGAGCGAGCAAGAGAGATAGACTGGACAGGAAAAAATGTACAATATATACTACAAGACATTTAGTTTAACAATAACAATAACAACTATAAATTATGGGATTCTTGAATAGCATTTTTGTGCTTTGTGTGTTGCCTATATTATAATAAATATTGAGAGAAATATGTGAATATCATAAATGGCCACTGATGGCAAAGATTTAGATGTATATAGAATTTGGGCAATATTTTGTCCCATATAAAACAATTGCAATACAAGTCCGTAACCAGTTTGAGCAGCTTCTCTTTCATTTTATTTGTCTGTCGATGGTGTTGAATATGGATGGTGAAAGTGAAACAAAAGTGGTTGAATCATCACAATTCCACTTGTAATTGTTCTATTTTATAAGCTGCGATGGTGAATGGGGGAGACAGAGAGAGAGAAAGAGAGAGAGAGAGAGAGAGAGAGAGAGGGGGGGGGGGGGGAGGGGGGGACAAAAGGGTTAGTAAACCCTAACACAAGAGATCCATTTACTGTAGCAAAGAAATCGTGGAGATGTTATCAGAGGTATGAATGTATTATGTTCTTGACTTCTAAATAATAAATTGCTGAAAGGAAAGGCAGCAGAAAAAAGCCCTCATAAGTCCATATATACTATCAAAACATGGCTATCCAGGCAAGAAAAGAGGTTCTGAATGTGGAGTGAAGGCAATTTACAGGGAATGACACATAAGAACATGCTGTAAGTAATCATTTAAATATGGTCTGAAAGTTGCCGTCACATAATTGAAGGTACGCATGTGTTTTCATATCAAAATTATATTTTGACTTTCAAAGTGCCCCTTAATTCCAAAATATTGTCATTGTGTGGAGTTTGTACAGCCCCTTGCCCTGAATATTTAAACCTACTACTATGATGAATTAAGTATTATTTTAATGATTTCTTGTCCAACTTTATTTTGTTGGCACTGAGGTCATTCACACAGTTTACATCTGTTCACCATAAATATCCAAATACCAATTCCAATCGATGTTCGATCAAATCATTACTCGTAATCGTGGAAGAATGTGATCGCTATCGGTAAAGTAACAATCGAACGGATCATATCGCATATTCAAGAAGAGAGGGGTGGAAGCAGAAGGTAAGAAAGCAATTTTTTCTTCTTAACATGAGCATGTGAACACTGAATAAGATGAAAAAACATTCTTGCATATGAATGGTTTTATTTCTGACAGTACCCGCACTGGTAATTCAATGCAAAATTAAAGTTCAAGAATCTAAATGAATAGCCGTTTAGTTTGCTCTTCCGCAGATCGATGCGATGGGTGAGATGGCAGTGCTAGACATTGGTTCTTGCCAACCCGGCCCGATCGGCTAGCGCCTAGGTTAGGTACCGTAGTGGCTAGTGTGCACGCTCTACGTCTAGATCTACTGAAGACGAGTTGGAAGATAAAATCGAGTTAACTTAGATGATCTTGCATTACCATCTGAAACTTCTGAAGTTGTAGTCAGCGGGGCAAAATAGCAGTCTTTATTAGACCCTAGACCTAGACTTGTTAAATTTCCGAAAACCCAACAGTCAACACCCTAAGTAAAAGTAAAAAAGTAAAATCTAGATCTAAGTTAGGTCTAGATCTATGTCTGGCTTGGCCTTCGGGAAATTTGTCAACCTTCCACATACACAGACGGTTATTTCTATCTATCCAGCGCCAGGGGGAATTAATCAGCAATTTTCAAAAGTTGTTTGTTTGTTAAACAACTCTACGAAGCAGACGGATGTTTCTGTCCACAGCCTACACAGTGGATGATGATATTAGAAGTCCTTAAAGGAATCGTTTAACAATGTTAAATCTGAGATGCACGGCCCTACGTTTCAGTGTCTGTGATGTGTGATATGGTCTAGGCCTAGATCTAAGTCTAAGTAATATTGAAGCCCTATAAAAGTGACTGGTTTTACCATAGTCATAGATCTACTCATTTTTTCCCAATAGACTGTAGATCTAGCCTAGTGACTTAGCCAGGGAAACGCAAACTTTCAGAAATTCATAATTTTCTTATTTTTTATGATTTCTTTCAAAATTTCGCCAATTTGATTTCTTAATTTTTCAGCTTAAATGTACTTTGCTTCAGAGACAGAATTCTGTATCAAGTGCTAGATCTATATAAATCCAGATTTATTATTATTTTTGAGTGTTGCCTTGCTCACACTCTTGCCTAAATGCTATCTAAAACCATCCTTGTAAACACTTCAAGGCTCTTGACTTTATTTTTGGAAAATAATAAATTTGAATATTCTCTATATAAGGCTTCCAAGTAGTACAATAAATTAGTGTATTTAATATCTTGTTTTTGTATTGCTCAGTCATCCAGGAACTTTAACTATCGATATCAATAGCCATATTTACTGTGGTAAGTCAATTTTTTTTATTTTGCTAGTATAGTTGTCTTCATATGGCTTTGTTTGAGTGTGATACAAGAACATATTGCACTCACTATGACAATATTGGACTTGTCTTCGACTCGTCTAATGTTGTCATAGCTCGAGCAATATATTCTTGTATCTGCACACCCAATGCCAGCCAATATTATATGAATATTCTATCAAAGGTTCATCAGAGATATGCTTCACTGTACATCAAAATGTTCCGCTTCTTGGAGACAAATAAGGCTATATATAGCATCCACTGAATAAGAGACTAGCAACTTGCTCAAGGGATGTGACCTCAAAACACAGCATGTAAATATTTCCATTTTAGTTCTGAACTGTTCAAGGGACTGAGGTTCACAAGTGGCAGATTATCTAAAGGTCATCTCTCTCTCTCCCCCCTTTGACCTCTATGAATGCCAAATACAGAACAAAATCTGTAGGTCCATAGAGAAATCTAGCAACTACATTGTAGCCTGGCTGCCTGCCTGCACTGAGGTTTTATAAGTTATAATGGGATGACGATGTTGTACAGGGCAGTTGGTTTGGCTTAATCAAACTAAGTGTATTTCTCTTTGGTGTTTCTACTTGCTGACATTCTAATTATGCGTGGGCATGAATTTGAACAAGGACATACAGATTAATACAATTGGGTTGTGCAGAGGTGGAAATTAGTTGTCACTCGTTATATTAATTGGTATTGTGTGCTTAATTCAGCTGGCAATCTGCCATCGAGGTGAGTGCACGTGCTTGTGATTATAATTGTATTATATTGCATTTTGATGAATTTCCTTTGACAACTGGTGTCATGCCCCTAAGATTTCTTAAATGTATACATATACCATATCAACATGTTGAATCCATTATAATTCTTTATTCCTGTATCCTTGAATGCAGTGAACACTTGTTACAGGGTGAATAATGTAAAAACTATTTCCATTTTTTCTTTTTCTTTTTCTTCATCATCTTGCTGTCTCTCCCACATCATATACGAGAAAGGGAGAGATATGAAATGGAGGGGGAAATGTGAATAACCAAAAAGTAAAGTACAGTGAGTGTATGGTTGAACCAGATATGTAAATAGCAAATAAAAAAAGATAAATGTCTATTTATTTTCCCTTTTTTGTTGTTGGTTGAAATGATAGATCATAGATGTGATTAATGTTTCATAACATTGATTAGTATCATCTAGAAATGAAGAAAGTTTACTGAAAAATATAAATGTCACCAGCACTACTGGTATGTGTGCATAATAATATGACAAAATGCGAAAGGTATTTGGGAAAGTATCAATGCAAACAGTAGGAATAATGAAGTTGATGCTGCATAAAGATTAATTACAGTCTATTCATTCAGTATTTCAATGTTGACACAGCTTTTTAGAACAAGTATGCAGAGATAACAATGTTGTCAATTCATATTGTGGATTCATTTGTTTGTCAGATTACTGGATATGGCTTGGAGCAAATATTGGACATATAACATGACTTTCAAATGAATTCTTCTGCTGGAAATGTGTTTGCAAAGTATACATAAATTTACAAATCATATAAAATAACAAATAGAGGAAACAATGGGTGCAATATTGTAATGAGTTAGGAGATTTTTCTAAATCATTCACCACATTTTTACATTGACATGGATGATGGACATGCAGTGGTCTTTGAATATTATTATACTATGACTATAGATTGATTTATTTTTGTATTTTTCTATACTCATCTGTTACCTCCTTTGGAAAATAATTATTTTAATTCATTCTTCTTATCTAGAAAGTACATTCATCCTATTTCAAAGAATAATTTAGTATCCTTCTTGTAGATTATGTTAATGAGGTTGCAGATGTGAAGAGGTTGTCAAAATAATTTAATCTTTGGCCAAGCACAGCAATTGACATAGTCAATCATTATCTTGACTTCAAAATGTGGTCAGTGAGCTAGCTGGATTCAGATGCCTAGATTTCCATAGTAACACAAATCTCAGAGGCTGAAAATTGAGCCTTTGGGAGATAATGTCTTTATACCCTAGTACAAATATACATGTACTTTTTAATACAATTCTTATACAGTATGCATGATGTACATTTACATGTAGCTTTCTGTTCATTTATGGTGAACCATTGGAAAGTGAGTACATTTGTCATGAACTTATTTCTTAATCATAACTGAGGTTTAATTCAACCAAATATTATACTTTCCCATGGTTTTGATACAATATAAAAGTACATGTACACACAGTAGTATTTAAGATTTTAAGATTGAGCAGATGAGATTGGTAGGCAACTTGGTAGATGGATGATGATTAGGAAAGATTTATTGGAAGATGAGTAGAGTAATGAGAAGAGTGTTGTAGATTGATATTATGTAGAGATGGCTGGAAGAGAGAGGAATGAAAGAAGGATAGAAACAGACTTTGGGAACATGATCACCTTAATCTATTGATGATAAAGATAGAGAAAGAGAGATTTATTGGAAGAGGAGTAGAGAAATGAGAAGAGTACTGTAGATGGATATTATGTAGAGATGGCTGGAAGAGAGAGGAATGAAAGTCCAGGGTGAGCAACTAATAAAGGGAAATACATAGACTTGGGGGAACATGATCACCTTAATCTATTGATGATAAAGATAGAGAAAGAGAGATTTATTGGAAGAGGAGAGGAATGAGAAGAGTGCTGTAAATGGTTAGTATGTAGAGATGGCTGGAAGAGAGAGGAATGAAAGTCCAGGGTGAGCAACTAATAAAGGGGAAATACATAGACTTGGGGAACATGATCACCTTAATCTATTGATGATAAAGATAGAGAAAGAGAGATTTATTGGAAGAGGAGTAGGGGAGGGAGTATACAAAGGTTAAATATTTCATTTTGACTTTGCTTTCTTTTATTCAATCTTATTTTATTTACCTTGTTCTTCAAAGAATTCATGTTCTGATGAAAGCATCAAGATTTGTGTGTATTTCTCTTCGCCCTTTAGAAGATCAAACAACTATTGCACTATAGAGACAACATAGATGATGATGATCAAACACACTGATATTTTCACATAAAGAACACATCCCTTATAAAAAAAAAAAGAACCATGGTTACCATGGTGGATGGTAATTTGGATTAAAAAAACATGGTTACCGTGGATTTTTTTAATAAGGGATGTCTTCGCTACAATTATAGCAAAGCATCAAGGCCATGGTGTGATTGAAGCTGATTATAAATGTCAGTGATGATTAAATTGCAATTGACGTGTTTAGTATAGCATCACTTCATCTAATGTATAGTGCCAAATAGGTTCAATCATTGATGCCTTAATTTCACCATGCTCTTGTGTTCACTGCATACTGAGTAATGAAATGATAATCATCCATGAATAATGTCAACAAACATCATCATAGTAACCAAAAATTCATTATTTCATCTTGGCTATATAGTATATACAGGTTGCCATTAAGAGGATCATATTGGATGCTGGAATTAAATGTAATTTGGTACTGTACTTGCTGATTGTGTATGATGCAATTATAAAGATTGATAAGTATTGTACATGTACATCTACATGTAAGTCTTTGTTCATCTTTAATGCAATACAACATTTGTGTTGATTGGTTTGTAATGCCATCATGTTCCCACTATTGTTTTGATATTTCTAAGTGACATTAAATTCCCTCCGTGAATATATGATGTTCAATACGGTTTTGTTCACTCTTTTCTAGTAGATAATTAGCTCATCTAATTTTAATGGGATTTAATTTTAGAGAAAGTGTAGGACATTATGGATGTATTATCATAGGTGAGGTGCATATCAAGTTATAGATTGAATCAGCCTGAGTGATTGGGTTTTATGTGTTTGTGCTTTATCACAATGCTCTTCATTTAAACAGTGAGATAGTCCCACAAAATGGCAATATTAATAAAAATGTTTTTCAAAAATTGAAATTTGTACATATTCATGAACATTTTGCAAATGTGAAAAAAGTGCATATGAAAAGTGATAATTAAAAAAAAGAGGCAATTACTCTTTGAAATAACATCTTAAAGATAAATTAGTTGTTGGAACTATTTAAGTGTCCCCCCCCCCCCCCCCATTAAAGTATACATTACTTTTCTTCTTTCGATTATACCTCAGTTGAAAGTGTCTGTAAGCATATTCAATGTCTTGACAATAAAACAAATATATATGCATATTTCCATATTTTTCATTTGTTTTCTTTTACACAGAACCTCATATCCACCATTTGTTACTCGAAGTCCATACCAAATAAGATTTTGGAAAATGAATCGGCGCGCCACCCTCCAAGTAGAAAACATAAACATGCCTCAACGGTCCAGTTTCTTTGATCTGTCCGCACGGCACCCTCATGAGATGGGGAAAAGTTTCTTGGCGCTGGGATGCGCTCCAAGCGACCATGATATTGAAGAATACAAAGCCAAACATACCGTGGAGTATGAGAACACTTACTGTATGGAGCCTAAAAATAGGTGAGTTTATGGAGAGAGGAATGTCTTGATTAACTAAGTGAAATGTGCTTGCTACTACAGTGTGCATAAGGGGGGGGTGGAGTGTTTATTCTGTTTTGCAGGGCATTACAAAAATATCCCTTTCAGAAGACAACAGAATTGTTTAAAGAAACATATTAACATACAAAAAATATTTTTCAAAAGAGGCACACACCTTGATTCTTTGATATCTTAAGAATTAAGTTGACAGCATTTGGAACAGTGTTCAAACCTCCATTTAATGGGAATTTAAATTTAGTTGATTATCATATGGTCCCCTATTGGAATAACAGGATAAAAGTTTGGGAGTCATTCTCAATTTTATGGCATTACTTTCCTTTTGGCCCCTATTCATGTCAAGGCCTGTGTTTGAGTGTTAACAGTCAATACTCATTACTATTCATGTGCTACACTCTTGGTCATACAACTCGTGTAACTATTCCTCTTGATTGGTCAGCAGATTTGTTGCAGGGAGGGTTGAGCCAATCATGAAAGAGGTTCTAGAGAAGCATCTAGAGAAAGTGAGCTATGAACCTACGCTGTGTAGCGATCTATCCAAGACCATCGTATCAGAGATCAAACTCCAAGTCAAGGAACTTGACTTTGAGAGATACAAGGTAAGAGTTCATAGTAGTGTTATCATGGAACGTGGGCCATGGGGGTAATTATCCTAGCTTGGGATATTTGTCAGGAGTTTGTATTTGCCATAGGGGGTAGTTGATTGGGTTGTATATGTCCAAGAGGGTAATGATCACTAGGAATAGTTGTCCAAGAAAGCGATGATCCTGGGAGTGGTAGATGCCCTGTTACATGATGTAAAGAAAAATGTTTTAACATCTACATTAGATGTAACAACACATCAAGTCTTCTTGAATATATTGCAAATATGTTTATTAAGTATTTCTCTATTTTGTACCATATACTGTATGTACAAGTCATGTATTGTACCAAAAAAATGTGTATAATTGGATAGATAATTCTGTAGAACCCAATTTTCATATCGAGATAATCATGAACAAGTCAATATGATTAAATCAGAGGTTAGAGGTCATGATATTATAAGCCTCATTTAATCTCAATATTTTAGCCATGAACTTTAAACTTGGTACTACCATGTTGATACATAAAGCGAAATGTGAACAACCAAAACAGATCTTGGGGTAGGCTAAGTAGCTGTAAGGACAAACATCACAAAGACAAAGGTCATTAGTGATATTGATGAGTTTTGGGTCTCTTACATGCATCACAGTCTCATTAATACCTTTAATGGATGTAAATCATCTATTATGCAGCATTAGAGGAAGGGAGGTACAGTAAGCTGAGTTTGGAGACGAGTCGTATGATGAATGATTGTAATAAATAACAGTTTTGGAAAATATACAATATATATGTACCGTAGTAGAAATTGGTAATAATGAATTCATTGAATGTAGGTGGAGGCATATTGGAGACACGGTTGCATTCATCTCATTTTATCCTTTCTCTCTCCTGCTCTATCTCACTCTTGCTTTTTTCAATCTGTCATTTAAATCTCTTCATTTTTTCTAAATATTCATTATGTTTATTCCATTCCATTCAATTATTTTTACCCTATAATCCTGAAACTAATGCTTTGACATTACTGGGACGCAATTCATTCCAGTGACGTGTTAATTCCTTTTTATATTCTTACTGCCTACCCCAAATGAAGGGTGTAAATTGCAAGGTTTTTTACCAATATGAAGGAGATATCTGCTTGCACCCCTGCATTAGACATTTGAGGAATAAACTCATCTTTTTTTCTATCCTACATGCAGATCATCTGCTTGGTTGATATCGGTGAGAAGCGAGACCAAGACATCCACATGGGAAGCCGTTGCCTATGGGATGACCAACGGGACACCTTTGCTTCAACTACCTATGAGAATCACTCCCTCTTCGCTGCAGCCATTGTCTTTGCCGTCTATTTTGAATGACTGCCGGGCCCTATTAAGCTGCCAATTAGTGAGCCAGTGCTACACAGGAAACCACTGGACAGGCAAGCAAAGTGGGCTTTAATTAGGTGTAAATATCCTTTTGATGGGATGGCTAACCGACCTGCTACTAATGAAATTTGATTAGATTTCTTGTGCCTTCATACACATACTGGAAAGCCTTGGGTGACTATTTATTTAATTTGTGAACCAAACAAAAAGTGTTGGAAAATATGACATGCATGACCGTGTGTCAACATACTGAAAGTGTAAATGGATTTCCCTTGTTCTGTCTGTCTACATGCTTTCTCTAGTATTGCTTTTTCTATACTTATCTGGAAAGTTATGTCCAGCTTGATAATTTTCTTGAACTATCTAGCTTAAATTATTGACCACTAACACTATGAATTGCCTTTATGAGAAGTTTTCTTCTGAATATAGAGTCCTAGACCACTATATCATAGATACATACCATATCTGATTTTAAACACAGTTTCTGCAAATGGTTACATTCATTTTCTTTTTCAGGAGGGCTCTAACAAGAAATCTGCATTGTTTTAATCTGTTATATTTTAAAATTCTTTAAATACCATACCACTTTGATTAAATTTGAATTTTCAAGTTGTTTTTAAGACTCTCTGTGATGTACAATACAAGTCTTTTAGTTTGTGTGAGTCCATTTTTTCCCTAGAGGTTTGCTATGACAAAAAGGAGATAATCAAATTTCATGTAGATTTTTATATTGTAATTACAAAAGACTGCTTTATCACTTTTTCTTTCAATGTATGCCAAAACATTCTTGCCAGTCATAGGTATGTCTTCATTTTAAGAACAGGAAACATAAAACTCAAGTTTGTCTTTTTATTACTATATTTAGCAATCATAGATGCAATAGTGTGTTACTTATATCAATTTGTTTTATCTTCTTTTCTACGGGTCACTTTCGATCAGAAGTATTGTTTGGACTTTTATTCAGCAATTTATGGGATTATTTTTCATTCTGCCTCCGGCCACCAACAGTGGTGCCTGGAGGCATTACATGTATGTCTTGGGTTGTCTGTTCCGCTTTTTCATTATCACAATTTCTCAAGAACCGTTTGAGTTATGAGTTTCAATAAGTGTATTTATCACCATAGCAAGATGATCTGATAAGAATTCGGGATTAGTATGTTATAATCAGATCATCTTGCTCCATAGAGGTCAATTTATGAATTAAAGGTTCTAGCCTCGTTATTGCGATATCACAAGAACCACTCAAGTTATGAACTTCAAACTTTAAGAAATTGGTAATGATGAATAAACAGAATGTAGGTTGATGTATGATCGAGATGCAGTCACAGTATCTTGTTCTTTGTTAGCATGTGGTGAACTCAAGGGGATGCAATAGTGTGCATACTTATTTAGAATATACAGTGAAAATTAAAAATTAAAATACACATTTTGAAAAAATATCCTTCAAATTTATAATTTCAAGATAGCTGCATGACTTTTCTTATGAAATTATGGGTGAGGGTCTAGTCACTCGGATGGCACTTAGAGTATTGACAATATTTTATACCTGAGTGAGCACTTGCTAATTAAAAAAAAAACTCTTGAAAATTGGTTTGCGCAACAAATGTTTCAGCCTTGGAGTGAATCAAAGTGCAAATCGGGCAGTTATCACATGTGCTCTATTAAAGCCCCACTACACAAGTGATAGCTACTTGCGCCCTCTACATAGCAAACAATGCCTAATCGGTCCCCTAGCTGTGCATTTCAAAGAGAATCTACCCTACCTGTCACAAGACCCCAAAACAAGGTGTTGCAAAGTGAATTAAAAATTTAGCAAAAAATATTTTCAATACTTAAAGTGCCAACTGATTGAATAGATCTTCGCCCATAACTTCAGAAATCTTGCAGATATCATGATATTCAAATTTTGTAAGATATTTTCAAAGTGTGTACTCTTTTTTTTTTATACGCACTGTAGAAGTCTTTGTTGTAAAGGTTTACTTTTTTGTTTGTTTTATTTATTTGTTTCAACCAGTTTTGCCAAATATTCATACCATCAATCAGTGCACTATTCTTAAGATGCAATAGTGTGTTTAGATCTTAGTCCGTATCCACAACAAAGTATATACAACTCACAATGCACAATATAAAGTTGCAATAGTGTGTTTAGATATTAGTCTGTATCCACAACAAAGTACATGAACTTGTATAATCTTCTTGTATACAACTCACAATGCACAATATAAAGTTGCAATAGTGTGTTTTTACTATCTGTTTAGTTCATATTTACATCTGTACCAATGTACCAATATTCATCTGCTTGTCTTTTACATATTTGTACAATATCGTTGCTAGCTAATAATAAGCCAGTGTTTATATTGCTATTTGAAATTGTAATCCTTTAAGATTCAATTATATGTTTATTCCCCTAACGATGTACTACTAAATTTGGATATTGCACAAATGAATTTTTTTCCAAAAAAAACTAACATTACAATTTCAATGTATGAGTAGAATTGTCTCTAAATCTGATTTTGGGGGATGGCGGGTGATTTGCAGCTAGGCACAAACCCTTGTTGGTCCTTTATAGCATGGCAGAGTGTCTGAGCTAGGAGACTATACAGAGACTGCAGTCAATAGATCATGTACTGGACCTGCTCCTGACACAACCAGAGAATGACAAAGTTAGGCTCTGCTCAAGATTTGAAGTGTTAAATGTTAGTCTGTGCACGCAGACTAGGCAATAGAGGACTACACGTACATGTATTTCAAAATGAGGGTCCATGTTCTTTTTAAGATCAGATGTGAGAGAATATATGCATGATCAAATATGTTGTAAATACATTTAGAATTGAAATGTTTCATTTCCTGTATAGATAATAAAAATAAAATTCATTTATTGGCATATTGTCTTGTATGTTTCCATTAAATGTACTTGTGCCAAGGTTGTGCTAAGAAGCCTGGCTGTTTTATAAGCTCAAGAGATGTGCAAGTTCTAGAGAGCCTATAAATCAGCCAGACCTCGAATATTAAAGCAGTCGATATGTCTTTTATATGCCGAACTGAAACAAAAATCTACCCAGTATTCTTACCTTATCATTTTATTGAGTAAAGATTGGTTAAAACATCACGGAAAATCTGAGAAAATGTTTGTTTATCTTTGCTGGAAAAATGACTGAAAGTTTCAATCATTTCGGGAATTGCATACAAAAATCACTGTATGGCTTCCGCGCTCGCACAAAGGAAATTTTTAACACGTAAACCAATAGGTATAGCAGCAAAATTTTACTATTTTCATGGTAACCAGAATTTCGAGGGAACTCACTCTAAACTTTGACTATTAACTGGTATTGGCATTTTTCGTTTCTTTGTGGGAATGGCTAAAATCACGACTCCAATTTCGACCAATCAGATGGTTGAATTTCTTAAGTGAGGTATATAACATGAGTTAATGCCCTTCTGGCTAGATATATATAAATGATTAATTCGTATACTAAATCTGAGACCAGTAACATAAAAATTGACTGACAATCAACCACTGTATCTCCAATCTGCAATTCTGCAAATTGTGTCTCGTGCATTTGTAACATAAAATTAATTGTAAGATTCTACATGTACATGTTGTATTTATTGTAAAATTATGAAGTTGTGCAGGCGATACAATTAAGTTGGGGGGAGACTCATTCACCTACTATGAATAACGACACCTCTATGGATAGAATCCACTCATGCTGGTACAAAATTGAGCAGACCATATAGCAGTTTTTTATTTCTTAGTTATATAAGGTTTGACTGCAAAGTAAGACTAACGTTACAAGATCCATTACTTCTACCTCCTTGTTCTACTATCACAAAGAGGATTAATGATAATGGGATAATACTTTTAACAGAAATATATCAATGTTTAGTTATTGTCGTTGTCATCGGTTATTCTTTGTATACTTACAAGAGATATTTAACTGACGTTGAAGAAATGGGTGATAACTATTGTCTGTTTTCAAGCAATTCATGTGAGTGGAAATGTGTTTAAACTAGTGTTATGGTTAAAAGCTAATAGGGAATTCAGGTGCAAAAAATTGTTATTCTGATATCTCACCTATACATTTGTCTGGGGTTTAAGGAAATCGAGAAAAGCATAATCTAACCGAGTTTAATAGGCCTTTAACGAATTGAGACAGAAGCAACTACAACTAATATGTAATCATTTATTAATGTCCAGATGAGATCACGTCTAGAATATGTTATTCGTCAACCTGGAACTCTATCTCATAGACCAGAGCATGTCCGTTGTTGAAGGCGTAGAGTCGCTGGTCCCTCGGGTTGTACTTGAGCGCCCTGGTCGCCAAGTACTTGCTGTCGAAAGGGACGTTGAGTGTTGTGGACGTCTGGGTGGTCGTGTCGTACATCATCACGATCCGGCCATCGTGCTTGTTGAACGAATCAGTGCAGTAGAGCTTCCCACATACCATGAAACACTCGCCGAAGTTGGCCTTGAGTGTGTTGGTGTTGTAGGTCTCCTCAACCTCCAAAGTCAAGGGGTCGATCTTGCTAACGGACATGAGTCCGCTGTTGGTAGACTTCCCGTAGATCACCCACAGGCCCTGCTCATCGACAGCAAAGTCCATGCTCGTGTAGCCCCCGGAGAGATAAACATAATTTGTTTTATACCCCGCATTCGGAAGGGCTCGTTGGTTGGTGACAGATCCTTCTCTGTAGTCGTATCTTATGATGGTTGCAGACCCATACATGTTATAGAACAGTGCGCCGTTGTATGCAACCACACTGCAACCTTCCAGTGTGTATCCAGGTAAATAGGTCTCATGAATGCCTTCCGTCTGGAATTGCTCAATAGATAGGTAACGTAGGATAGACGAAGCTGTAGTAACCCCCCTAAGAAATAAAAGATAAAATATTTTGACTAATTTCAAGAGTTACAACTATAGTGATTAATCATTCTGACGGGTGGTAACCTTCTATTGTTATGAAAGCATTCCAAATTAAGGGAAGTAACATTTAAAAAACCTGGTGGGGCTAAGACGTCATTTTTGTGTGCGTTTTTGTGTGCGTTTTTGTAATGATTTTAAAGTGCACAATTTCCTAAAGTTCGGTTTCTTTCCTCCCACGTATTATGTTGCTTCAGAATATCAATATTTCGCGCCCCAGTATAGGATATAAACCCCTCCAAAATAGTTAAGAAATCCAAGTTTGATGGATTATATCTCACTTGTGGTATAATCATAGCCAGAGGAGGCCCTCCCGGGAGCAGAGGGGGCACAGTGCCCCCCCCCCCCCCCCCACCTTTTCAACCACCCGAAAAGTGCCTCTTTTTACATAGGAAAAGCGCCCCTTTAACTTTTTAAGAAGTGCCCTTTTTTACATAGGAATAGTGCCCCGTTTACTTTGACAAGTGCCCCTATTAATTTGTAAAAATGCCCCTTCCCCTTTTCAACTCTGATAAGTGCCCCTTTTCCTTCGACAAGTTCCCATTTTTCTTTGCAAAAAGTGTCCATTTTCCATTCTGATAAGTGCCCCTAGTTAGGTACGAGAAGTGCCTCTTTTGATAAGTGACCCCTTCACCTCTGATAATTGTCCTATTTAAATCTGAGAGGTGCCTCTTTTACTTTGACAAGTTCCCATTTTCCTTGTAAGAAGTGTCCCTTCCCCTTTTAAGAAGTGTCCCTACCCCTATTTAAACTCGGATAAGCGCACCTTATATTTTCACATGTGCCCTTTTTCTTTCTAATAAGTGCCCCTTTTCCTAATATTAAGTGCCCCATTAAAAAAGAGCCTTTTATCCTTCTCATAAGTGCCCCTTTTCTGGTAAATGACCCTTTTCATGTACGAGAAGTTACTCCTTTTCACTTCAGATAAGTGCCCCTTCACCTCCGGTAAATGCCCCTTTAAAATCTGATCGGTGCCCATTTTCTTTTAACTAATGCACATTTTCCTTTATTACAAGTGTCCCTTTTTTATTCACATAAGTGCCCCTTTTCACCTCTGATAATTTCCCTTTTAACAATATATAATAATAATATCTTATAAATGCCCCTATCAAAATCTGATGGGGGCCCCTTTTCCGTCGACAAATGCCGACAAATGCGACAAATTACCTATTCTCACGACCAACTCTCTTCATCCCTGGTGAGTGCCTCTTTTTGAGGGTGTAAGAAGTGCCCCATTTTCATCTCTGATAATTACTCTTTGTACGTTGGCACATGCTCCTTTTCTCTAAGTGTCCCCTTTTCCTCTCATCATGAAACGCGCCCTGGCTAATTTCAAGCGACTAAGAGCAATTTCCCCCAAAACTCACTCGCACGCATCTATGATGATTATCATAGAGGTATCTATGGTTATTATACAGTGCGTCCCAGAAAAAACGAAACCGAGAAGTATCGATGTTTTATCATAACTTAATCACAACCATAATTAATGAATGATACATATTTGGAAAGCTTAGAGTCTACTCTTTCAGTTGATGCTACTCGGATGATGCATATTACACGCATGAGTAATTAAAAGCAATTTGAAGGAAGGAAACCAAAAAGACATTTGGCGGGCGGTATCTGAATTTTGAAGATAAATTCACATTTCTAGAAAGTTGAGTTTCTGCCCTTTCATAAGACACCTCAATCAGGAAAAATGAGCGACGAATAACAAAGTTCTGTTTGTTTAAAGTAGCCTTTACATTTTCATAATTTTAACAAACGAATTCGTTTTCACTGGGTGCCTGCCGTAGCAAAAAGCAGATTTGACAAAAGGCTTGACTCCGTTTCGTTGACAATCAGCCATGCATAAAGACTCTCGTCTACGGCTGATTGTCGACGAAACGGAGTTAAATCTTTTGTTAATTTCGGCACGCCTCGGGCAATAGCACAATTCTAACCTTCCCTTGAGCGTATAAAAACAACTATTTCTCTCAAAGCAGTCATTAATACTATACTATTTTACCTTTGCATGTCGACACTGCCAGTGCCTTAAAAGGACGTGACACGTAGCAGTCCACTATGTCGAATATCTAAAAGTCCCTAATATAACTTACACCTGATACCAGGGCCTGTCCACGTCTACAATGGGGTCCATAAACCACACCCCTGTGGAAGCTAGATTACCCCTGAGTGTATACGGCTCTGATAACCCCCTGATGGTTCCACAAGAATCTATAAAGGAAAACATAATAATGATGATAATATTATAATGATTGTATGAGGATTCATCAACATCAATACTGTTCTTCCAGAGGGCCCTGGCATTACTTTTACCCCACCAATTGCCTGGTACCCATTTACACCTTGACGCCAGCCTGGGATTCGTACATTCAACCCTATGATTGAGCGTCAAGCGTCAACTTCCCCACTTATCAGAACCAGGGATGGAACGTTTCTTGCAGAAATTACTCTTTTTATATTGAAATTGATGTTTTAAACAGAGTTTTGTATTTCTCCTATATCTCGATTCAAATCTGACGATCTTCAGCCCACTATTATACACTCTTTAGTATCAATCTCTTTTGATTATGATTTGGGATACACCATTATACAGAATGAAACACACACCTTTTGTCTCAAAATTTTCCCATGGATATGGAAAACCGATTTCAGAATCCGGGTCATTGTCCGCCTCGCATTCGGCAATCTGTTGCTGAAGGTCAGCGATGTCGCGCAAGAGAGATTCGATGTCGCCATCGTTGTTGACTTCCAGGGAATCGAGGTTATAGCTGATGTTGGCAATCTACATAGCATAGCATTAAAATCAAGATAGGATTAATTAACACATTCATTGGCCTTAATCTTGACCTTTTATGTTTTACTGCGATTGGTCTCTACAAAATACAAGCATGCATACCATAAAATTGATGTAGCTTACTATGCAAATTATTTCTTTCGAGCTATTTTTCATTCGTACGGGACACATTGCATGGCGTCGCCCAAATAATGATAACAAGAAGGTTGAAATTAATAATATTGAATACTTTTTTTCCTTTATCTATATTCAGGCTTTTTTTCTTCTCACTTTCGTATAGTTAGATTTGGCTTTGGCTTCTTCTAATTTTGCCACAAATTCTTCCCTGTTATTCACATCTTTGTTTTCCTTCTTACTGCAATTATGTAAAAGATTACAAGTGCTTGACCAGTCTTAATTTCGCACTGACATTTAAATAAAAAAACTATTTTGCAAGCATTCGAAGAACGTCTCTCAGACTTCCGGTTTAGAAAACCTAAGCTTTGGTGAGGGTGTGTGTCAGTAAACATACATGTACGATGATGGGGCGATAACTGGAACTAAGTAGTCAAAGTTTTTAGGAAGTATTTTTTGTTTAATAAGTGATGGAACACAATAATTATTTATAACCATAACAACAATTACAGTAGCAATAATAATAATACATCCATAGACTGACAGAGGCTTTTCTCAAGAGGGTAGGAATTGTGGAAAGGGTTCAAATTAGATTATGTGCGGCCTGCAGATTAGTGGTATGGGTACTCACCTCCTCTCGTAGTTTGACGATGATAAATTGATCGGCATTCTGATCCTCAAGATAGCTGATGAGCGTTTCCATATCCTGAAGATCCATTCTGATGACGTCATACTCGGGGCTGGAGATGACGATCTTGTTGTCGATGATACGCTCTTTGATGGCGTTGATGTTGTCCATTTGTTCGTGCATGGCGATGATGTCTTCTCCTTGTTGATTGAACGTGACTCGCAGTGTTATCAACTCGACGTTGATATCCACTATCTGTCAATTATAGAAAACATAATAGCCCTCAAAATTGTACAATCTGCTGTGTCCAGGAATGCGAAAATGATTTTCCTATGCCTTTAATCGTATTAAAGGCATAGGAAAACTCGTAAGTTTAGTTCATTTCACTTATAAAAATTCACATCGACGGGAAAAAAGCAATGTCTATCAGTCCTCAGGAAAGTTGCATTGGTGTAGCCAAAGGAGTGCCCCCACCCGCGGTAATGATTATGTTTTGAGGGCACATTTTGCCTTTAATAAAACGTATTTTTCATAGGCTACTCCTCCAGTTTTGTTCAATCTGGGTAGTGGAATTAGGAGGTCAGTCTAGTTATAAAATCAACGTCTCTTCCATAACGAACGAATATGATTTTTCGTTTATTCTCAAAGTACAAAGTAAGTTTTCTTTCTCTTTTTGACTTTTTTCTTTTCCCATTATGACTAAATTTATTAAATGCCCGAACGATTTTTCATGGAACATCTGTCGAGGTGATCATAGTTCTCAGGACTCTGTTTCTTAAAATAAAAAGTGCTTTATAAATTATATCCAACTATTTTCATCAATATCATTTATTAAATGTGTTCATGAACACATCTAACTACTAAAATTCATTGTATTATGCTTTCCTAACAAAGATACTAATTGTTTTGGTCAAGTGCAAGATATTTACAACATGTAACAGAAAGAGTTGTTATACGTACGGTACATACCTGTTGATCGAGGTCGCGAATCATCTGCTGGAACTCCGCACTGCTTACCCCAGAACCACAGGATGAGCTTAATGATGACGTCACACCACACACACAATCGCCATTCTCTGTGACCGACGAATTCACGTGAGCGTATTCATTACACTACATGAAAATCAACATAAATAATTATATACATCTGAAAAATCATACAAGAGCTCCCCAGCGGAATAAGAATTAGATGTGGGCTACTCCCCCTCTCCCAAACAAAAAGTTCTATCGACGCCCCGAAACCCTTATACAACAATTACTTTCTGTTGAAATTTTATTTTAGTTTTCAAAAGCCGAAAAATATCCACACACAAAAAAATCCATCTGAGTTCAGTATTGGAAAGTTTGTTAGTATATCGTTAAAAATGCAATTCTTTTCAATCATGGGATTAGTGAAACGCTGAATATTGTGTGTAGCCATTTTGCTAGCTGGATACATCCAAGAACCACACCCTCCACACTAAAAAAAGAGTCATAATCCAAAAACAATTATACGAAGCGGGTAACATTGTTGCTCTAATGGGAGCTATAGTCTACTTTGATAATTCCTCGACTCTCTCTCTCTACTCTCATGTTGTAATATAATGTGTTTCGGAAGGGAAAGTCCTCCAGAATATCTCGTGAAATAAATATAGTTAATTTTTTAATTGAAATACATCAAATAAAAAATAAAACCACAATTGTGATGATATAGTAATAAACAACATAGAAAACGATTTCAACAATAGATTACGATCTATTCATCAAAACAATGAATATTTGGTATCACGTGAATTTAACTTTGCCTTGATTATTACGGATATCAGGACTTTTTGGCCTGATCATATTTTTGTAATAATAATTGATTGGAACATTCGTGTTTCCTTTTCAAAAGAACCCATACAAGGAGTAAAGAGAGTGGGAAAGGTAATTTAGAAGAACAACAAAAATCACAAGACAAAAGACATTTACCTGTGCGTTTGCATTCGACATGCACCTGAACGCGACGATAAACAGCATGGCGAGGGCGGCCGGTGATATCATTATGCGGGAAAACGCCATGATCGTCGATTCTAAAAGAGGGGAGGAACAAGAATATAGTAGCGTTCACTGGCGCTTGGCTGCTCTGTCTTTCGAACTCGAACTGTGTCTCGATTGCTTAATGGCAAGAAGTTAGTGGCCTCTTATTCTATTTTCCTTTTTCCACACGACACTATTTTCAACATTTTAGCAGTTAAAAAAAAACATACGCGGAAGGTCGTGTCATTGTGTTAAAGCTTTGCAGCTGGTATTGGTCTCACCAGGGGCGGATCCAGCCGGCGGCAGGGGAGGGGGCCCGATTCGTGAGAAAATATTTAGCGGCGAAACAGCCGGCCAATAATTCGCTCAGTGGAAGGGGGGGGGGGGGGGGGTAGTGAGCACTAATTTTTTTCTTTGGCCCTCAAAAATTTGAAAAATTGCACCTCTCCCCCCCCCCCCCCCCCCCTTGAGCGCCAGGGAGGGGGGCCTATCTCAAAAAAAAAGTAAAATTAACGTGAGAACCTAGCCAGCTGAGGAACTATTTTTATGGCTTTTATAGCTTGATGGTTATGATCAAGGGCCATTAACGAAATCGTGCAATGAATACGCATAATCTAAATAATGGTGAGAACTTAGCCTGCTGAGTAATAAATTACTTGATTTCAACATTCATGATCGCTGATGGTGTGAAAACTTATCGTTGAGGCAGGTTTTCAAAATAAATTATAAGGACTGCCCTCTTTACCTCTCCCTCCGCGCTTTTCACGCATGTCGGAAAAATTAATTCATGATTTAAAAGGCGGATGCCAGATATCAAAGCCTCATATTGCCTTGCAATGCCTCGCAATCTACACACTGAAATCACGTGTTTTCAACAACATTAAGAGGACTTCTCATAAGAAGCTGGCAAGATGGCAACGAAACCGATAGTTGCGATGCTCATGTTGTTTCTCCTGTGTTACACCTCGGAAGTCTCAGCACAGGTAAATGATACTTTAACAACTGATTGTGTCATTTTATTGTTTTCATTGTATTGATAATTAAACATTTGCCAGGCGAGACGAATTCCAATAAAATCTGTAGAAAATGACAAAATTAACTATGATATTTGCGCGATCCCGGATTTCCAGGACGAAATTAAAGTGCACAAAGATGAATTCGAATGAATACAGTTTCAAAATAGACAGGGAAACCTATATTGCGCAGCCAGTTGACGGGAAACTTCAATCGTGGTTACCTTGCTAAATTACTTGACCATACTTTATCTGCACAGTTTTCGTCAATGTTTGGCAACAGTTCGAGGAAAAAGTGAATAGAAAATCACTGCTCAAAATTAAATTCGAGCTATACCATCCGATTGCAATGCTCCCTTGCAATTTTTTTAAATGGGTAACATGCATAAGAAATGTTTATATTATCTTTGTAGAGTTCAAAATTGCCATGATAATAATAATAATAATAAGACCGCTCCTTCCCTTCGGTCCCTTCCCTTGTTTACATAGATACGTTTAAGTGGTTAGAGGCAAAGTGTCATAGTTTGCCAAATGCCCCAAAATCCATAGATATAATGCCACCGTTCAAGATTAACTGTATTTCAGACCAGTAATTGACCTATATAGCTTAAGATTTCTTTGTTTAAAGTAATGTTGTTTTTTCATTCGCTTTATCCCCTTTTAGTGCATCGAATACTCTGTTTTGGGGAGTGGAGAAAGCATGTATGATTCATGCATCTGTGATATCCAAGTGGGATCTGTTCCAGGATGCTCCAACCCTCCAAGCCCAGCTGAACTTAACCAGATAGAATATATACAGGCTCAGGTAAGACAGCAGCATCACCTCGGAGAAATATTTGTGATATTGGGAGAAATAGAAAATGAAATTCTTATTTTCCCACCATGATAGAACGGGAGGGAACTAATGAGTCGCCGACAAGAAACTCAATGAAAAAAAAAAGATGAAAGGAGGGGGGGGGGTGGGTGGGTTCCGCATTTTCAGTCATCGAAATGTTATTTGCCCATTGGTATGATAGGCGGGCATTCCCTCTTCGCACGCAAGGGGGACATTTATCTAAATTTCGCTTACAAGCGAAAAAAATGGTCATCAGGTATTCTGTGTGCACGTTTTTATTAAAGGGGGTGCTATCGCATCCATCGCACCCCTGCCAACGGGCCTGTTCACACAATTGAAAAGAATTTCTGATAATTAATTCATTTCAATAACTCGCCGACCCTTCTTATCACTTTTATTAATTTGAAATGTGCGAATATTACGACGTATGATTTAAAATATTGGCAACAATAATAGATGATCAAATATTTCATAAAGGGGATCCTTTAGTCTCATTATTCACGGAACATGTTTTCTATGGGGATATTCGGTATTGAAATTTAAATCGATTTATATTTCATTTTTAAAATAATTACAGGTAAGTTGTGCTGGTCCTGACATGCAGGGGCGTCGCTAGACCTTTTCAGTGGGGGGGGGGGGGGGGGGGGGGGTGTAGAGGCCAACGATAACCGACAAAACTACCACCAATTACCGACAAAATTAAATGTCCAATATCTCCGCGCGAAGCGCGGAAGCTTAGACGTTTCCTTAAATTATTAGGAAAATAAGACGATTAATTGTACCGTTTTCGACTGTTAATCCTGGGCTGAATGAAGTCCCCCCCCCCCCCCTCCTGCGCAAAGCGCGGAAGCTTTGATGTTTCATTAAATTATGAGAAAAAGCAGACGATTCGGTGTACTGTTCTCGACTCTTAATCTTTATCTGAATGAAGCTTCCCCCTCCCACACGAAGCGCGGAAGTTTTGACGTTTCATCACAATATAGAGAAAGGAAGACGATTCGTCGTACCGTTTTCGACTCTTAATAAGTCCTATTCATCTCAATTCAGATCCCCCCTCTCGCGCGAAAGCTTTGACGTTTCCTCATATTATTAAAGAAAGAAGACGATTCGCTGTACCGTTTTCGACTCTAAATAAGCCCTATTAATTTTGTCTGAATTCAGTGTTCCCCTCTCGCGCGAAGCGCGAAAGCTTTGACGTTTCCTTAAATTATTAGAGAAAGAAGACGATTCGCTGTACCGTTTTCGACTCTAAATAAGCCCTATTAATTTTGTCTGAATTCAGTGTTCCCCTCTCGCGCGAAGCGCGGAAGCTTTGACGTTTCCTTAAATTATTAGAGAAAGAAGACTATTCGTTGTACCGTTCTCGACTCGTCTAAATGAAGTTATCCCCTTCCGCGCGAAGCGCGGAATTTTTGGCGTTTCATCACGACAATATAGAGAAAGGAAGACGATTCCTCGTACCGTTTTCGAATCTTATTAAGCCCTATTCATCTGAATTCGGTTCCCCCCACGCGCGAAGCGCGAAAGCTTTGACATTTCCTCAAATTATGAGAGAAAGAACACGATTCGTGGTACCGTTTTTGACTTTTAATTTTGTCTGAATTCAGTTTCCCATTGTCGCGCAAAGCGCGGAAACTTTTTTTCCTTCCCCCTTTTCTCTTTTTCCCGACGGCAAGCAATTTTACCGACAATATCCTGACAGGTGGGGGTGTCGCACCCCCCACACCCCCCCCCCCCCTTTGGCGACGCCCCTGCTGACATGACGGAGGGATGGGCACTAATCTTCCAAATTTTAGTTTTTAATTATGTATTAGATTGCCAGTGAACCTCCGCTTAAATAGTTAGCCTGGCAAACCTAAGCTATCCATGATGATCTGGTGAAAGTGACTACGATTCCTATTTTTGCAATATCAAACAAAGTAGTTCTTTTTTCTGGTTTGATTGTTCGTTTTTTAATACTTTTTCACCAATGATTCGCTTGTATATAATTTGTATGATCATTATATTTCATTATTGTGTTTGTTATATCTGTTTTGTTATATGTTATGCTTTTAAGAAATCATTACAAATTTTGTATGTGTGTGGGGGGGGGGTGGAGAAAACAAAGAAGAATTACGAGATAGAAGTCTGGGAGAAGGATCATGTAATCTTCTTTTTCATGTTGACCCCCCACCTCCTAATTTCCTTCTCTCTCTCTCTCTCTCTCTCTCTCTCTCTCTCTTTCTCTCTCTCTCTCTCTCTCTCTCTCTCTCTCTCTCCCCCCCCTCTCTCTCTCTCTCTCTCTCCCCCCTCTCTCTCTCTCTCTCTTGATTACTGTTTTTGTGGGGTGGGGTGCCTCTCCCGGACGCATGCACGCCTCTAACAATTTGTAATAATTTCAATTCAACTCGACTTCCTTGAACTTAGTATGTTCTCTTGCATAGGTCACGAACATTAGCATTCGCATCGACGAAGTGAAGGTGAATGTCGAGACGAACACGGTCGAGATCGAGAAGACACAAGCCAACCTCGATGCCATCACATACAAGCTTGAGCGCATCGAGAATGGTGATCTTAAGGTCAACCGACCAGAGTTTGAACTGATCATGGAAGAGATTGATAAACTGGAACTGGTCCTGGAATTGTTAGAGGTGGAGAGAACCAACAATCTGGATGCTGTCGCACAGTTGGAAACAGAGGTACTGAGAAACAAAAGAAACAAAAAAGATACTTTAATACTGAATATCTAACTATTTTTAAAAAAAGAGTGGTGCCGGGGTATTGACGTGGAGAGTTGCGGACCCCCAAAAAAGGAAGCGGGCGGGGACACTGAACATTTATATTTTGTTAAATGGCCTAATAGGCCTTTGTATCATTTTCATCTTTACATCCGATTTAAAGTATCCTTGTAAATAGCAGGAAATACTCAAGGACGTATATATAGGAGAATTACTGGAGTAGTGTTGAATCTAGGGAGCGTAACTATGCCGTGCCTTCTACCCCCTTTGAAAAAAATGTAGTACACACACAGAATATGCTCGAAATGTTTTTTTTTGGGGGGGGGTGGGTCGCCATCCACCCCCCCCCCCCCCAAACCAACCATTATACAAAGTCCTGGATCACCCAAGTGCATAATATATTCTCGTTCCTTGACAGCTCAAAGCCGTGCAGACATTACTGTACGATCTGAAGAAGACCCAGAATGTTGAGATTCTGCTAGAACAGATCGAGGCACTGGAGGAGGACCTGGCACAATGCGAGGCGAACGTGCAGCCGACCCCACTACCTGGCTCAGGAGACGACTTCTTGTTTGTGCCATGGGAGGACGTTGCTAATCAAGGTATAGAAACCCATGAAATTGAGAAAAAGTGAGATCAAAATGGGGATGTGATAATAAGAGATGTGGCAAGAGAAAATGGGGAGAGAGAGAAGAGGGAGGGAGGGAGGGAGGGAGGAGAGAGAGAGAGAGGGGGGGGGGGGGGGGGGAGAGAGATGATAGTTATAACCCGATAATGTGAATGAGGTTTAATTTTGTATCCACCGTTACGACCGGTCCCTACATTATGTTAATGACACCAAGCCCCTCCATATCTTGCCCAGTCTACTTCAATCAAATGGGTTGGTGAATCCAATTCCGAAGTTGCCCCTTTTTATTTCTAATAGGTGCCTGTTCCATAAGATGAGGGTTCTCTTGATTTAGTTTTGAAATGTATAACACTGTTCCCGAGGATGTTACCCCAAGATCCCAGGAGAAGGATTGAAATGTATATGATAAACTATGAATAAACCAAGAGCGGGGGGGGGGGGGCAGCACAGTGCCCCTCCACTTTTCGAGTACCCCTAAAGTGCCCCCTTTTACATAGAAAAGGTGGCCCCTTTTACTTAAAAAATTGCCCCTTTTTATTTTTAATAGGTGCCCGTTCGATAACATAAGTGCCCCTCCACCAATGATAATTGCCCCTATTCAAATTTGAGAGGTGCCCTTTTCTTTTGTAATAAATGCCCCTTTTTATCCTTAATGAGTGCCCCTACTCCGCTCTCATATGTGCCTTCTTTTATTTTTACACATGCCCCTTTGTTTATTTAATAAGTGCCCTTTTTGCTCCTTTTCTTTTATAAAGAGCCACTTCCCTCTTTCATAAATTCTCCTCACACGAATGCTAAATGCCTCTATTAAAATCTCACAGGTGCCCCTTTTTCGACAAAGGCCCTTTTACCTTCGTAATAAGTGCCTATTTTCCTTCGTAATAAGTGCTCCTAGTCATCTCATGTGAGTGTCACTTTTCAGGTACAAGAAATGCCCCTTATATCACCTCTGATAAGGTCCCCTTCACCTCTTATAATTTCCTCTTTTCAAATCTAAGAGGTGTCCCATTTATTTTGAAAGTTCTAAGTGCCTCTTTTCATCTCCGGTGAGTGCCCTTATTCAAGTTAGAAAGGTGCCCCTTTTAAATTTGTAATAAGTGCCCCTTTACATCTCTGATAGATGCCCCTTTTATTTTGAAGCGTGTTCCTATCCTTTCTAATTAGTGCCATATTCCTCCTGATAATTGTCCCTTTTCCTTTGTATTAAGTGCCCCGTTTCCGTTCTCATACGTGCCCTTTTTTTAATCTCTGGTGAGTGTTCCTTATCAGGTGCAAGTAGTGCCATATTTTCAACTCTGGTGATTCCGATTTTTACTTTGACACGCGCTCCTTTTCTTAACTTTTAACTTTGGGTATGTGCCACCTTTTCCTTTCACCATAAAATGTGCTTCTAATTTTAAGAGCAACTTTTTCTTCAATTTTACCCAAGACTCGCTACGCTCGCTTGTATTTTAAGTTAATATAACTTTGTTTCATATTAAAGTTTTTGTATAGTCTTTCATGAATAGGATTATTATTTTTTTCTTTATAAGATGTAACTTTTCGCACTGCGACCTCGCATATCTTAACATTTTAGCTCACTCGCAAATAAATATTTAGAACATCACACCCAACTGCAAAGTGTGATATAAAGTGATACTCTAATCACAATGTAGGGATACAAGGGCCTACCAACATCTGCTTAAGAGGTTTCCCTTTGTAGGTGCCCCCGTTTCCAGAAAGTGCCCTTTTTTATGTCCCCTCATTTTGAAAGACTTCCGCCGCCCAATGGTGTTTGTGACATGATTGTAATTTGATAATCAACAAAAAAGCCGAGTCGTAACAGTCAGGAGTAATTAAATTAAAAGCATGTACAATCTATAGTCTCATAGTTCAAAACACTCAATTACATAGTAAAACCGATAAGAGTTTGTCCCTGCAAACTTCCTCCCTCAGGCTCCCCCCCCCCCCTCCCCCCCCCTCTCTCTCTCTGTCTCTCTCTGTCTCTCTCTGTCTCTCTCTCTCTGTCTCTGTCTCTCTTTCTCTTTCTCATATATTGCTGTTTTATGTCACCAGGAGCTTTTAATTCTGAGCCCTCTCTTTTTTCTTCTCCAGCTCGGTATGTATTTTGTTTAATTGTCTCTATGTTGAATAAATAAAATGTATTTGAACTTCGGAACTTGCCATTACACCGACGTTGTTATCTCCCCTAATTAGATTCCTGCGCTCCCATATCTTCTCTTTCATCTTCCTACACGGTGCGCACTTCAACCTACACGAATGGGGCTTGGATGCGAGACCCACTGGTCGAACCTGACAAAATCTGGCACTTCAAATTTCATAGTTCGTGAGTAATCATTCTGATGTTGGAATTCTTATATTTTGTGTTTTTATTTGGGGTGGAAGGGGGTCGTTTCAGGCGTGATCATTGACTTAATCACAACATCCTACATGGAAAGCAACTGATTAATCAGTTATTGGATTTAGGCTTGGGCCCCGGCCCCCCCACTCAGGTTTCAAAATGACCGCATGCGTGTTGCCAAAATGTCCTTTTCGTAACAAAAGAAAAAGGTCGAGCCGTATTGACTTTACACACCGGACTTTTGCTGAAAAGGGGGGGATGCTGAAAAAGGCTCGTATACAAAAGAAAAAGGTCGAGCCGTATTGACTTTACACACCGGACTTTTGCTGAAAAGGGGGGGTCGGTTGGAACACGCATATGCGTACCCTAAATAACACTGAGTGGGGGGGGGGGGGGGGGCCGGGGCTTGGGCAGAGCCAGAGAGGAGTCCCTGCGTTTGAGTCTCTTTCGAGGGCAATGGTGTAGAATGTGGAAGGGGGGGGGGTACTTACCCCTCTATTCATTCGTCATAAAAATGGTGAGATAGGAAGAGAGAGTGGGAAGGATAAAATGGAAAAGGATGTCTAATCTCCCGACTCTCCCGTGTATTAGATCCATCTAATAAGACAATATTGACCCAATCCCCATGACTATAAAAGGGACTGTATAGGTATATATATATATATATATATATATATATATATTTTTTTTTTTTTTTTTGGGGGGGGGGGTCCCCATCTCGAATGGCTTTTCAACAAATTAAGCTCTGAATTGTAACTACGTTTACTAAGTTCATATAGCCCCCCCCCCCTCCCCACCCCCACTAGTGCAGCAAACACCATTTCTCCTTTCATAAATATTTATATTTCTAAAAAAATTGTGTTTTTAATTTTTTTCTTTTTAAGTTTATTATCATGCGAGGGATCCAAGTGAAGAATAACAGATAATTGTAATTTTAGAATGATGAAAATCTGCATTTTAAAGCACTGTATTATATACATCGTTGTAATGCAAAATAATCATATGTAATTGTAATTAGCCTTTTTTCGCTTGTGCGGTGTCTGGGTGGGGGGTGGGGCAGAAACAGATTATGCCCTCCGCTTGAATGATTGGGGGCCTCCGCCCCCTCTCCTACCCCCTAACCTCCTTCGTCTACCTCACTATTCCTCTGATAAGGAACGGTGCACATTTTGTAGTTATAAACCGCTTCACAATTTGCTTCACGACATAGTATAAGGAACACTAAAACAATAACATTTTATTTCAAAAACACTTCAAAATACCTTCAGGTACCCACTAACCTATCAAGTTCATGTTCGCCGTATTTAGGTCTATCTTCTGGGACTTTTCCTCATGAAAAGTGATGGATTAGAATGGATATCAAGAGGGTACTTTTATACTGTGTAAGCCAAGAAATGTTTTAGTGTGTACATTTTATCTCATTATTCTCTCCTTTACAGATGTCCTTCTAGCTCCATCTACAGATATATTGAGCGATACATCCTGTATGAGAGCTATGAGAGAGAAGCATCCTCGGAGGCACAGACTTTCAGTCTAACAACAAACTATGCCTTAGGTGGACCAGGTCTTGTAGCATACAACGGATCTATCTACTTCACCTACTACAACTCAAGGACAATGTACCGGTATGAGGTGGCCACAGGCACGACGGTCATTACCAAGAGTCTTGACGAAGCTGGCTATGGCAGTACTGCTGCCTATGAATACATGGGGCGTGCATGCAGTGCTATCGACTTTGCTGTGGATGAGAATGGACTATGGGTGATCTACGCAACAGCCAGCACGAGCATGAAACTCTCCCGATTGAATCCTTGGACCCTTGACATCGTACAGACATGGAGTCTCAACTACGCCAAGAGCAGCTTCGGAAACTGCTTCGTCATCTGCGCCAAGCTCTATTGCACCAACCACTACAGCGCTAAGGATTCCAAGATCTCCTTCATGTTTGATACCGTGGCGGGCGTGGTGAGCTCCCCAGACATCAGTCTTGGGATTCGCTATGGAGGACTGTATACCTTGGACTACAACCCACGGGACCAGAAGCTCTATGGATGGGATAATGGCAAGATGGTTCTCTACGATATCAGATTTGGAAACTAGTTTCAACATCCTACACATCCCCTTTTAAGGTAGTCTGTCCCTTTTGCAGGCTGAAAATATAAAATTATGTAAATCCTATGGCAAAAAAAGAGATAATCGTACCAACTAAAAACTCCCCTTAAGAGATTAGAACTGGTAATTGCCTCTATATGTGGAATTTTATCGAACGTCAGGAATTTTCCAAACGCAAATAATAGGCCTAGAAAGTTGTTGAGACCCATGTACTACATCTTTGTACGTTTTGTGCTGAATAAAAATTTAGTAAGTTTAATTTTAGTCATTATATAAAGGGGGTCATTGATGTGTACAAATGATAATGTACCCTTTACAGCTAATTTTATCTACATGTACATGTAATACAAACAAATTTTAAAATGTTAGTCAGTCACTAAACAGCGTCTGACAGAGAAGTCTAGAGAGTAAACGGTTTCCCTTGCATAACTAGGTCACTGCTAACGTTTAAATTTTACAGATAGGACATACATGACATACTCATGTTTCTTGCGTAGTTCTACATAATTTGATGTTGGCTGCAAAAAGGAAACACTACCTTTAAGGAACGGAATTGTTACTTCATTGATCTTTTGATTACTAGTGCATTATAAGTAAAAAATTATTTTCTCTCTAATTTTCAAGGCAAATTCTTCCCTTCAAGATTAATCTCAACACAGGGAATAGCTCTTTTCAATTTGTTGAATAAGTTACATAATTCAACCAGACTGATAACCGTGATGTACTCTGCAAAAAATGATAGTGGACAAAATTTAATACAAACCGTTAATAAAATATATACACTGGTATATTGAATAAATTGAAAATTATACTCTACCAAAATCAGGGCTACATACAACTCATATTTTGTTATTCCATCATCTGAATATACCTCAAAGATTTTTAAATATTTGTTAAAATAATTTTCACAGACCTGCTAAGCTCTACCCTAAAAAAAAAAGATCCAAATCTCATTAGTGAGCCAACAAGAGACAGTGGTATGTAACTTCCCCCAGCTCAGCACACGCTCACCAAAGAATTCCATTCTTTCATACAATACCTTCGTATTACCTTTCTGTTCCTGGTGATGCCACAGCATGTCTGACATAGCAACTCCTATGTTGTATAGACCATGCTCTTATGGTCTATTGTAAACAGGTGGTCAGCTCTCATAGTACATACCACTGTCTCTTGTTAGCTCACTAATGATTGACAGATGATGTCACAAGATGAATGGGATCTGGAGCTTTTTTTTAGGGTGGCGCTTAGCAGGTCTGAGAAAAATATTTTAACAAATATTTAAAAATCTATGAAATATATTCAGATGTTTGCATAACAAAATATGAGTTGTATGCAGCCCTGCACATCAACATGAATCAACTTATATTTGGATGTCACCTGACCGTTAACAGATTTCTTAAAGGGAAAGTCCACCCCCAAAATAAGTTTGTTTCGATAGAGGCAGAATAATAAGAAAATCAGGTGAGTGAAAGTTTGAGCAAATTCTGAATGAAAATAAGAAAGTTATGAATTATTGAAGTTGTGTTCAATCAAATACAAATTGGCAACTCTGTGACTTATTATACAAGCTCTCCTTCATTTGCTTTGTGCATAATATTCCATAAAATCATGTTTTCTTCGTTATTGATGACGGAATATATATTTGTTCCTTGCAGGGGGAGTATAGAAACATATTTGCAATTATTATATTTAGGGTGCATGTATGGTTGAAATTTTTCTTGAGGGAAAATGAAAATTTTAGATTTTTTTTAGTACTGAGCAAATGGAAGTTGAGCTCGCATGATACGTCATTGAGTTGCCAATTTGTGTTTGATTGATCACAACTTCAAAAATCCTAACTTCCTTATTTTTAATCGGAATTTGCTCAAACTTTCACTGACTTGTTTCTCTCATTTTTCTACTCCTATTAAAACTAACTTAATTTTAGGGTGGACTTCCCCTTTAAATGATTTATTAAAATTATTAACCAACTTTAAATGCAAGGTCTAAATCAATAAAAGGTACAATCAGTTGAGGAGTTTCAGCTTATACTGTTCTTTATTAGCTCACTTTGCTTGCTCACAAACAAATAACCATTTTATTACCAGCTACGTTTGTCAAGAAAGATGACTATAAACAATACATATATACCAGCAGTGGATTAAGAAAAGGGGGTATTAAATGAATATTTGTCATATTTGTTTACACTAGGTATTTGTAGGTGACCCCCTCTAAAAAAAGGAGCCTTTTTTTGGCAAAGAACACACCTCAAAAAATGTTTGGCCACCTGTTGTCAATTGATTCATGAAGGCAATGTCTACTTTCATAGCACATCCTGTTTGGGATAGAAAAGCCTATGCTCTTTGTCTTATCTCTCTGTGAACCTCCTTCACATGTTCCATTTCCCCAATTTTTCTTGATTCGGGCTATCCCGACTCTAGCCCCATAAGACATATGACATTTCTACATATTATACACGTATTTCATCCATGATTGAAAATGTCTTGAAATGACTTGGACTAATGGTAGTGACACCAGAAAGCAAGTAGTTCAATGGTCATATCAAAAGATGCTTCATTTTTTTGTCTGAAATACCTGTATGTATGTAGGGAAAAACACATTCAGATCTCTGTTGTACGGGACAAACGTAACATGGAATGCAATGTGTGGGACTTAGCCTTATGGTTTTAAGCCTTGACCTTGAGTTTTGAACCTTGACTACAATACTGAAGAGGAGGGCAGGAGAAAATCTGATCCAATATACATAAGATAACACAAAAGTTGTTGATTAACAATTTACTTTTAAAATAAATTGTCTTTAAAAAGTACAAAATACTTATAATTGAATATACATGTAAATTTAGTTCATCAAATCATTATTTTGAATATACTTTAAAATTAAAAAATTGTTGAGGTATTGAAAAACAATAAACATGGTTAAATTTTTGAATAATAAAACCTGAAATGAATAATGATGAGTATGTGGATATATCTGAAGTATTTATTTAAAAATTAAAGTTGTCTTTCTCTCAGCCACTGTCAAGTTGATTTATGATTAATTCATAATTCATATTGTTGGAACAGATTATAGCTTAAACATTGATATGAATTCAAAAGGGACAATTTAATATTTCTTCTATGATGAATAACTAATCTTAAATCATGATGGACAGAATATAAAAACCGGAAAATACCAAACACCAAGTGAAAGTTTTCTGCATCACCCTGAAATATTAGGTTCCTCCTCAAACCAAGGTTGCTGGTAATTAGTCATTGAATTTCTTTGCTTTCCATGCCCTTATGGCTTATGCACATAAACCAAGAGATATAAATTATTTTAATACAGCCTTATTTATTAATTTGCTTGTAACCCGAGACTTTCCATTCTGATGTTTTTGTTTTAGCATTTAACTGGAAAAACTAGGTTGAACGTGTTGAATAGTATCTTCGTCTTCATCTTCTTTTATGCTTACCTGCAATGATAGAGCACAAAATCTTTAGTATGAGTCACCATCATCATCACTGCTACTACTCTTTTTATGTCTCTTCTTTGATTTCTTCTTTTTTATGTCTCTATGTTGTCTCTTCTCTTTGCGATGCTTCTTGTGGTGTCTTGATTCTTTCCTGTGTTTACTTCTCCTTCTCTCATCCTCCTCACTTTCTTCTTCGGAAGGACTCTCTTCGTCCTCATCGTCATGCCTAGAAGACCTTTTGTGTTTCTTTTTCTTCTTGTGTCTCTTATCTCTTTCTTCCTCTAAGGTATCTTCATCTTCACTTGAGGTGTCTTGTCTTGATGTTTTCTTGTGTTTTCGTTTCTTGTGACGTTGGTGCTTTTCATCTTCTGAGGAATTCCCACTGCTATCATCCAAAGAGAGTGGCGATCTTGAACGACTTCTTCTGCAGTTATGATCAAACAGATTTCAGAAATGGTGACAATATTATCAACAAGATGAAATTTGTATTTACAAAATAAATCATGAAATTTACCATTAAAAAGATTTTTCAATGTCTACTTAAAAATGTATTCCTCCTTTTGTAAAAAATATGAAAAAAGAAAGAAAGAAAGTTTGATTAAATACTATCTATACCAAGCATTTCGATTGGGTCATTAGAATCTATCAATCTAGTGTAAGTTAATGTTGCATCCCATTCATTGCAGAATGAAATACAAATACATGTAGAAATATATTCTTAAAGATACTATGTCCCTTTTGCAGCCAACATCAGATTCTGTAGAATTTTGCAGGAATTATGAATATGTCATGTATGTCCTATCTGTGAAATTTAAACGTTAGTAGCGTCCTAATATTCAAATTATGCAAGGAAACCTGTTTACTTGCTAAACTTCACTGTCAGACACTACTGAGTGACTGACTGGCTTTTTTCTTCTTTGGTAATAACATACATAAAATGAGCTGTAAAAGGTACATGAGCATTTGTCTACATCAATAACCCACTTCTTGTAATGGCCAAAATTAAACTGATTGAATCTTTGCGCAGCATAAAACGTACGACCATTCGGTACAATGGTCTGAAAAATCAGACTATTACTTACTGGCTCTATAGCTCTTAAGTTGATTCAACAACTAATAGTCCTTATTTTCCCACTTAAAGACATTTTCAAGCCCCACCTTTTTTAGGGAAGTTCTAAATTAGTATTATCTTTCAAATGCCGCTGGAATTCAACCTTTTAATTTTTTTGGCCTGCAAATGGGACATAGTACCTTTAACATTGACAAGCCTCCAATTCAGTGATTACCTCCAAACTTACATGTCTCACCTTACAAATCTCTTCTTGTAAATTGACTTCTATTTAATAATATAAAGTTATCAATGTAGCTATGGAGCACTTACCTTCTCTTTTTCCTCTTCGTTTTATGCTTTCTCCTTTGATCTGTATCTTTTTTATGAGCAGCTTTGTCTGTAGAAAAGAAATTGTATTTAGTATGCAAGTTTAACCCATTGGATATGATTTAAAGGGAGAGTTGAGTTCTGTTGCAGAGGGCGCTACACAAAATCATTTTTTTGTGAGATAATGAAAAACTGAGTGTCAAAATTGAAAGAACATACAATTTAAATGACAAAATCATCTTTGTTTGATCCAAATCGGTTCAGAGACGGCTGAAATATCCATAAATATAAAGATTTCTTATACTTGTGTACCACCAAAAATATTGGATAATCTGAAAAAGCCATTGAAAAAACGAAAAAGCGCCTTTTACATCGTATTTCAGCCAACGCCGATGTTGGCTTTTTTTTTGGCATTTTCGTGTTGGTTAGGCACAACCAGCCGGCCCATGTATTGTTATTTTTAATTAAATAATTATTTAACAGTCACCGTATATTTTTGAAAGTGGAGCTGAATTGGTATGATCGTATTGGCTAAATTTCACACATTTTGGGGTCTACAATTACCATCATAGCAATTTTAGGTTCTAAAAGGGCACTAGAAATGTCATAGATAAGAATAAGAGCAATAACCATGCACTTTGAAGGCATTTGCAATCTGAAAACAGAACTCAACTATCCCTTTATTATTGGTATTCCAAAGTTTCCACACATTTTTCATAGACTCAAGTCCAAGTTCACTCTGGCTTTGATCATTTGAATTAACAGCTAAACATGAAATCCCTTCATTTATAGTATTACGTGACAGAGAGTTGATAACAAAACATGATATTTGAGTGATTTCTCTTTCACTGACAGTAAACTTGGAGAATTCAATATCACATGACAAATTGACAATTAACATTTTGTGGTTTAGAAAATATGCAGAATAATATCCGATCAATTCTGATAACTTATAAGTGATTACAATAACAAATAGTGTTGATCATTAGGCTTCTCTTTGACTCTGAAGTCTGCATGAGGCTGGTCCAATATAGCATTAGGAAATGAATTTTAAAAAATATGACTGTTTCTTCCAGGAAACCCTAGAATGAAATAGTGAACACACCCGTTATGTACGATAGCATATATGTTTGGATGGAAAATAGGTTTTATATCAGTTGCTGCTTTGTTCTAGAAGCATTCATAAAGTATGATTGAATTAGTTTGACTAAGTATCTATTGTATCGTTAATAATAGAAAAAGAGTAACTCAAAACTAATGTCATAAATATTTCATCAAGCCTTTCATGCAAGTTTCTTCACAAGAACCCAGGTAATGGACTATGCATTATATTGGACTATTGGACTATATTATACTAATTAAAGCATATCTGCTCTAGTTTAGCCAGTAGGGATTAGACCCCCCTGGGTGGTTATCTCGTCAAATCAGCTCTCAATTAACATAAGAAACAGGAGATCATGGGGGACCAACTGGTACCGATTAGGCATTGTTTGCTATATAGAGGGCGCACGTAGCTACAAGTAGTGCAGTCCCGCTTTAAGTTAAACCTGACGCAGGTTCTTAACTCAATTTTGATAAAAGTAGTTTAGACATTGAACTGTCCGAGGGATGAAATTCAATAGAACACTGTCTGACCAAACAAAAACTTCATGAAGAAGCAATGAGAAGGTGTGTGCAGCACAATCGTACAATAAGCGAATTTGCATTTACCCCAGAACAATAAAAGTGTTGCTTGGTTAAACATCGACTTCACATATGTATGACTTTCTTTGTATTTTTTTTTTTTTGGGGGGGGGGGGGAGGGGGCATTTTTCTCATACTATCACTGATCAGTTTATCACATCATTCTGCTTCCATTCAAACCAACTAAATATCAAGGGTAACAGTTTGATCGAATACCTTTTGGTTTTGGTGGTAGGGCAGGCATCATGGACACATCTTCATCACTGTCCTCACTGCTGGTGCTACTGATGTCAAGGGTCACATCACGCTCGGGGTCGACCCTCACAAAGTTACGACACTGGAAGGTCAGGTGACCGGTGTAGCCGCATCTCTTGCAGGCGATGCGAGAATTTTCCTTGCTAGGATTCAAGAGACCTAAAAAAAGGTGTAAATTAGGTAGTGAAGACTGGCATCACGACTTCATGGATGACCATCAGATTTCAGATACAGATAGTAAAGACTTGCAGTATATATCAAACACGCAGTACATACATACCAAAGTCAACCATGAAAAGCAGAGCAATGAAAAAGTATCAATAACTGTAATATTTTAGCGATCTTACTGGCGGTCCAGCTCCTGAAATATGCATTTAGGAGCATTTTTGTTATGTAAATCGCACCTTAAGGCTGAAGTTCTCATTTTCATCAGGAAAATGTGAGGTAAGCAAATTGCTATCATTCAGTAAACAAAATCTACAATTTTTTTGTTAAATTCTTGACTCATTTCACTGTGCTTTGTTTGAGAAAAAGAAGAGTTCACTAGCTAACTCCGAAGCCAGTGTGCAATGTTCGTCGGGTACGGGAAGGAGCCATTTTGAATGCATTTTCGGTCGCATTTACCTGCCTCTTCAAAGCTAGGTGATATTAATTTTGTATTACCATTTAGCCCTTATTGCTAAAAGATGGACACCCAACTCCCCATCGATCATTCATAATCTTTCTAATGTTTGATGGCAAAATTTCACTTAAAAGTTAAATTGTATATGAAAGAGGATGTCTGCAATAGTGCAAAGATTTTCCCCAAATTAATGTGTGTGAAGACAAATACATGAATATTGAAGAATTGATACAAATTAAAACTTAAGTAAAGTAGACTCTAGGTCTATACAAAAGTTAAAGAACTAGTCTAGGTCTAACAGTTAGAGTTAGGGTAGCACGCCCAGTATTCGGTCAATTCCCAGTATTCGGTCAGACAGCCGTTTCAACAGCTGTAACAATTAAAAAAATAATTTATGAGCCACGAAACTTGCACAAATCAGGCAGCTGAACAATTTTTCTTAACTCTCAAAATTAAATCAGATTTAGGGCCCCGGAAAGATCTCCAACTTAGCTCGAAATTGGTCAGTGTCGCACAACTTTCCGCACTTCCGCGTTCTCTTAGCACATGCGCTAACATGCATAGCCATATGTAGAAGTCTATTGCGAAACAACTACGTGTGCTGTCACAATGAATTAAGTATGTGTGTGAAGAGAATCACTTCCGTGTTCGCTCCATCGCAGCGAATTTGCAAATGACGCACTTGCCGATGTGCAAGAGGTATTTATACGATACCCTTGCCATGCGGTATCGCTCGGCCAGTATTCGGTCAACGCATTGACATTCAGTGCTTTATCGCGCAATTGTGTGAAAATAGTGCGCAAATACGCTACGCTCCTTTGCAACGGAGATACCACGCACAAATTGCGTGACCGAATTCTAATCGGCGCGACCGAATTCTGGGCAGAAAAATGCTCCGTCTTCTTTCGGAAGTATTTTGCTTATCATTATTCTATATTTTAAGTGACTATAAAATCCTCTTTTGATGGGTAGATTGCCAAACAAAAGAGGTAAGAATTCAAAATATTAGTGATTTCCCCTTAAGTGACCGAATACTGGGCACTCTACCCTAAGTTAAGTTAAAGTTAAAGAACTAGAGTAGACAGACTAGAGTCTAATTAAAGAACTTAATCAATAGTAGTCTAGATCTAGTCCTAAATTTTGTATTCTTTCATCAATATTCGACTTCAAACACATTTGCTTTGAAAATCCTCACATTATGATACAATTCAAGTGAAATTTTGCCATCAAATTGTTGGGGCTCCCAGCACTGTTTTAGAGGGGCTTGTCTTTAACTTACTTACACAAACTCCAATATGTGGAGCGGTGTTAATAATACTTCGATTAATTTTATCCTCAAACAAGTGCTCTCAGCCTCTCACTGTTCTAAAATATGATCCTCATGAACCTCGTGAAAGTTTAAGATGATTTAAACAGAAAATCGTTTACCTTGCATCTTTCCTTAAATTATTTACGAAACTTCCCGTCTGTTCTGATCATCTGCGTTCAAAGTCAAAAGTCTAATAAAAATAAAGTTGTAAACGCCCTCAGCGCCGATTCGCAGCTAGCCAGCGCCACATGCACAGAACATTCATTGTTTTGTTTTTCCAGGGACAAGTCCTTGTTTTTCTGACCTTTCTTTCCTTCTTTCTTTCTTTATGGTGTCCTACCAGTCAACTCAAGTGTGCACCAATTCATTCTTCCAAAAAGGCCTGGCAAAGGCTTATCTTTTTTTCAGTATGTTTTCTGTTTTTTATTGATTTATCAATTTTTTAAATTTGTAATGTATTCAATCTTGTTTTGAATGTTTGCATGCCTACTATCAAGAAGCAACTTACACTTGGGCCGCGGCGGTGATGGACGAAGCGAGAGGGAGGGGGATAATGAGGAGGGGGAGAGTGTTCAGGTGAAAATATGAATAGAATAACGATAGACCCTGTGTGACAATCAATTATTTACACCAATAATCATTATAAATAGCATGCAAACATGATGAATGCAACAGAAGCTCATTCGGTCGCTATATTGTCCTCGCATAAGGCCAAGTAACAAAAATAACGAGTTTTTCGTCCGGACTTTAAAAAAAAAAGAAGGACGCAACGCTTTACTATTTACTATTTTTCGGTTTTTGCCTTTTTTCCCTCCAAAATGACCGCCATGCTAAATACGGCTGGCCAAGGTATATTTATTCACAGGTACTGTGCTATTTGAGTATACTGATACATTGCATGGGCGTCAATCCAAATTAGACCGTGGGGGGGGGGGGGGGACACAAGTTCAGACAAGGCGGCGCCAGGTTATTTTGTTAGGGGGCGAATGGGCGCGCCACGCAGGGGGGGGGGGGGTGTCTGAGGGGATGTGCCCCTCAGAAGTTGAAGATTTTTTTTATTTAAATTGATGCTTAAATGGCTCGCTTTGGTGCATACTTTTTGCCAAATTAAAAAGAAAACAGTCTAACATGAACGAGAACGCAGAGGGTGTATGAGGGGGATATGCCCCCTCAGAAGTTGAAGTTTTTTGTTTAAATTGATGCATATGATGGCTCAATTTTTTTCTTTATGCCAAATTAAAAAAAAAAAACAGTAGAACGAAGGGGGTGTCTGAGGGGGGGGGGGATGTGCAGTTCCCCTCAGAAGTTGAAGTTTTTTTTTTTAATTGATGGATAGATGGCTTGATTTTTTGCATACTTTTTGCCAAATTAAAAAGAAAACAGTAGAACGAAGGGGGCGTCTGAGGGGGGGTGTGCCCCCCACAGAAGTTGGAGATTTTTTTTTTTAATTGATGGATAGATGGCTCGATTTGGTGCATACTTTTTCCCAAATTAAAAAGAAAACCAACGCAGGGGGTGTGCCCCCCTCAAAAGTTGAAGATTTGTTTTGAAATTGATGAATAGATGGCTTGATTTGGGGCATAATTTTTGCCGAATTAAAAATAAAACAGTCTTCAGTTCAACTAACAGGAACAAGAACGCAAGGGGGGGAGGGGTAGATAGATGAATTTGTCGTTTCCATTGAACAATCAGCCATAAGGTTCGGAAGATTCAAGGCATTAATTTGATTTTTTTTTTTTTCAGTTGGTGAAAGGATTTTCATCGTAAACCAATGTTTGAACTTCCGGTAATGTGAATGTAATATTAATGACGCTTCTATTAATAAAATCTGATCGCCTGATTTGGCTTGATTATCTCAACACAGAGAGAAAGAGAGAAAGAAAGAAAAAAAGATTTTAACCCCAAATCATGGGGGGGGGGGGGGACATTTCACCACCTGAAAATTCCGCCCCCCCCCCCCCAGGATTGACGCCCATGATACAATGTAATGACAAAACAAATGATTAGTATAATTATGGTCCACTTGCTAAGCAAGTTTCGAAATTCAAAAACAGTGAAAAATGTAATTGTATTAAGCTTTAATTAGCTATACAAGCTATTCATACAAAAAGTACATCACATCCTATTTTATTTTCCCCCTTTTTTCTAAAAAGGAGGCGGACGAGGACGAGAAATCAGTTAATTTGTTGTTATTTGGCCTGAAGTCCTCCTTAGTCCTTATAGTATTGGCCAATGTTGGGTATATCGTATAATTTTCAAGTAGGCCCATATTCATAATCAAAACATCAAAGTCCAAAACTATCGTAGATTAAAATGGGGTATCACCCATGTGCCCTCTCTTCACCTTCGCGTTCAACACCGCCTTGCGATTATATAGCTATTACTGTCTTCCCCAATCCTTTGAGTTACTGCCCTCTATATAATCATCTGTATATTGTTTTGTTTATGGTATATTCCATAAAGCATTCATAACGGAGCGGGAAGATCTAAACAGTCACACTATTCTACCTTGGAGGTCTGGCCATTCGGAAAAGAGACAGCGCTTGTGTGAGAGGAAGAAACAAAATAATGAAGAAACGCAATAGTCTTTCTGAGAGGCGTCATTGCATCAAGATGATAAGGACATTTTGATTGAAATTGATTCCGCAGACTTGATTTAGGAGGGGTGTCAATCTGATTGGGTGAGAGAATGAGGGAGGAATACTTTGGTTGGAAACTGCAGACTTGAATTAAAAGGGACGTTAATCTTACAGAGTGCCGGACGTGGAGGCAGGTTCTCGAAGAATATAATGTATAAATGATTATGATATTCGGGCTCCATGCAGGTAAAAAATGTGCACTCAAAATAATACCTAAAGAATTAATTGGAATCAAAATACTGTCTTATAGTGTATCAGAGAATACTATCTTTCATACCATAGATGAGTCAATCACCTCCTTTTTCTTTCGATAAATGATTTTTAATTGGGAAAAGATTATAATCTCATTTCATAATCAAAGTGCTATCCAGCTGAATTTTGAAACCATCTTATGGAGTGGAAAATCCTCTGACGCTCTTTAAGTTCAGACGGGTATTAATTATGCCTCTTGCACCGCAACATCCAGTACCGTAATGGATTTTTTTCCATTCCAATTGAAGGGAATGAGGGAGGATGTTATATTTCAGTGCAGTGATCTTGGTTGGGTTATTATCATCATGCTTTCTTGTGACCATGGACGTAGTAGGTCCATGTTGTGACAATGTTCTCCACTTTCCCCTTGCCATTCCTCACTTCCCATTGGTTCATTCCCCTTTCCTTCTTTAATTTTCATTCTTCCTTACGTTTCTACTATTCTTTTGTTTGTTTCAGTAAATTATTTATTCAAGCAATGCTTTACCGTATGCCCATAGCTCCACTATGCTATACAATGAATGATGAAACGTTTAAACCTATACTTTATTTTGAAATTGACTTGTATGCTTCACCATTATCATTTGTATCGTTTAAATTTATTAGTTAACGGATTAAAAGAAAAGAATTATACCATGTTTGTATGTATACATTATACATATATATTTTCGTGGAAAATAAATGAAATTAAACTTGAACTTCGCACCGCCCAATAATTGCATGTGGTTTTCCAGAATAAACAAGTTGCAAAATTATCACCGTAGAGGGAGACAACATCAGCACCGTGAGATAAATCCTCTGGTACACCACTACTACCCAGTAGGTCCATGACCAAACAAACTTACAGCGAATCGCCATCGAACACCCAAGTCGAATTCAGCGGCTTTCAGCGGACCACACACAGCGTTTCTCCACAGACTCGCTGGGTGGGCTATGTTCCACATAATGGGGGCCACCCCGTGCGTTTGCTGGTGTTGATGTTTTGCTGGTGGTACTGTCATATTGTCGTATTTTGGCGAGCCTTTCTTTCTGTTTAATCGTGGACCTAGGTCCCTGGTTTAATGCACCACTCCGAACCCCAATTAATCGTCATTTGCTTCGCTTATACTATCCAACTTCGAAGAGTTAACAACCCTCGAAAAATGCTTTTATTTTTCACGTCCCTGTAAAGTGTTTGTTCGTTCCTCTCATCTCCCTGTTCGTTCGCAGAATAAAGGGAAATTTCTCGGAGAATGAGCTGCGGTCGATTTTATTTCACCTGTCGTTCATATTCCCGTTCATCAATATGTTTTCTATTTCATGTTACTATGATAAAATAAATCTATTTCTTTGTGAATGTTTTATCTTCCTAAATGAAGAGGTGGAGTCATGTAGGTGGGATAGACACACTGATCATGATGAGCTTAAACTTAATATAGATATTAGATAATGTGAATTTGGCGATCGAAATAGGAAATAAGTCGGCTGCAAGAAGAGAAATATGAAACGATGTTATGATTTTGTTCTAAATTTCTATACACCTGATTGAATTTAACTTATGATATAACATTAACTTAAAATCTATAGAAAAAGTAGCCAAGTTCAAAAATCGTTTGTCGTTTGTTTTATTTCCGAAAATCATCATAGAAACAATAACACAATAAGTCACAAAATCAAAGACTTATATAACAAAAAAGGTTGGATAGTCCATTTCAGGCTCTGTTCTTCCATGGAGTCCAAAATCAAAACCAAAATGAAAATAAAACTTTAGGAAATATAATGACATGGAGACATATTTTATTTAGATTTGCAAATGCTTTATAATATGTTAATAACATAAGTCGTTCGAACGGACTTTCGACAAATCAATTTTCAGTATCCCAAGAAACCGTGATCGGATCGATGGGTCCTCGCCTATCTGTGCGCATTACAGAATTCAGTGAGTGATTGCAGCCCTTGCATGCAGGCTAGTACAATTGGCTATTGCTTTAGATTGACTTATCGAAAGTCTTTGCAATCCTGTTAAATCAACTAGACTATTTGAATCTAATGTAAGAATTTGACTAATGGACTTTTTGGATTAAAAAAAGGGAAATACGAATTAGAAGCCGAGACACCTTTGCGATTTTTCAGACTGGCCTGTCGGATGAATAATCCAGTTTAAATATAATTCTCTTTAATTGGCAATATCATTTCATGTTTCTGATCATTATTATATCATTTTTATGGTCTGAGTATAGCTATAAAGAGAGAGATATGAGGGAATTAGTACCGTTTTACAGCCTCACTGCTGTGAGCCCTTTGGGCCTTAACTATACCCTTAAGCATATTAATAGGGTTCCCAGTTTGTTGATGAATAATAATCACACTTTTGATTTGTTTGCCCCCCCCCCCCGATTTTGATATTAACAACACAAAAATCTATATCTTGCTCATTCTTCTTTGTAGTGTTGTAGAAAGTGTGCGGGTAAGCCTGAATCCGATGACCGGGGTAATAATATATCTGTAAAGCGCTTAGGCACATCGTTGGATCGATGTATTGAGCGCTATATAAAAACGGAATATTATTATTATTATTATTAACAGATTGTTGTCTCTACAGAAAAAAAATCGCAATAATTATATTTAGGGTGCATGTATGAGAAAAAGATAAAACTTTCTGATTTTATTCTTTCTTCAGTACATTGCAAATGGGAGGGGACCTCGCAAAAACGTTACAGAGTTGCCAATTTGTAAAAAAATCATAGCTTTCTTAATCGAAATTTGCTCAAACTTCACTGACCTGTTTCTCTTATTTTCCTGCTTGTATAAAAACCAATGTCAGTGTGGACTTCCCCTTTAATAGAAACTAGAATGAGGAAATATTGGTAATCAATACTGCCAAAATGAAGGAAAGAAAGAAAGAACGAAGGAAAGAACATTAAGATCCGAAAGTAATACAAATCAAAGTATAAAGTCAATCACAAATCTAGGCCACCCTGAATCTGAGCATGACAAACGTGATATGAGGTGAGAAGTTCGTCTCACCTCACAGCATGCTATTATTGCTTCAACCATAATGCATCACCCTACCTTATTAATAATATTTAAGAGAGACTATCCCATATATTGCAGATTCAAATGCTATATTAACATTTATTTATTTACAACAGGCCTATAATTATGTTGGGCACTGAAAGCTTTCCGATTTTCACAAAATATTCATGAGACCAAATTATTAGAAATAAAAATTTGTCAACAATCTGCTTTGAGTGAAATAGAATACTAAAAACTTGTATCATAAAAAAGTATGATAAGAAAAACAAGATTGTTATCGTTGAGATCATTGAATCTTAAATTGCTTTTTTGTTTGTTAGTCGTGCACATTATTATGCCGAAGTTTTAAATTAAACAAAAATGACGAACATAATTTTTTAAAGTTTGATCCTTGTATATGTTCTTCTTTTTTTTTTAAATGCATTTGGGTGTTCTTGGAGACCGGGATTTGTAAAGATAGAGACACAATTTCGAAAACTACTCAAAATTAGGGGACAGCTTTTAATTTATTTATTAGTTACATTCTCTTCAAAGAAACATTCATTTTCTCCTATTAACAATTCATTTTTTATTTCACTAATTCTAATTGGCATGATTGTGTAGGCACCTATAAGATACGTTGGTTGTTTTTAATGGCGTTTAATCAGCTTTGACTATTTACGCCTACCTATTTTTCCAAATTGTGTCGAGGTAGTCGAGTCTGTTAAACACCTTTTTTTTTTCTCCTTCTTTTTTAACGAGACAAAAACAAAATACAAATAGAACAAAAGCATGCATTGGACATGTAAACGGATAGACAGTGACATGCCTTAACTCTACGTATAAGATACGCCGATTGGATTTTTTTTTAAGACGGGGGGGGGGGGGGGGGGGGCTGGGGCGCATGAATCCGTTGTGGCCACTGCTTGAAGAGAGAAAAACCAAACGACCTTTCCAAGCCCCCATTGAGATATTTGAAATAGAAACTGTTTATGTCGTTAACCCAGATTACAAACAGGGTCAGCTGACAACCTAGATGGAAATGGGTTTCTGGATCACAATCAGTGTGATGGGAAAATAAACGGACGAAAGAGAGATGGAAGAATGGAAAAAGAACGAAGAGAGAAGAAAGATTAAAGGATGAGCAATGTAAAAATAATGTGGTGTATTGAGAAAGAGAGAGTGTTAATTGGCATTGGTAGCCAAGGTTGATAGTCCATGATATGGGTGCCTGGATCACAAGCAGTGTGATGGGAAAATAAACGGGGGAAAGAGATAGAAGAATGAAAGAAAGAAAAAGGATTACAAAAACAATTGTGAGAAAATAACAAATCGGGAATATTGAGATGAGATGTAGACGGATTATTATTATATTAATCATTGCCAATATTATTAATTATTATTAATTGTTATTATTATTGTTGTTATAATTATTATTATCATCATAATCTTAATTTGTATTATTACTCTTATTATTATTATTATGATGATTTCACATGGCAATGAACAAAATACATAATAAATCGGGAAAAAGACAAGTAGGCAAGTTATAGATAACCGATAATGCGACCACTGGAGAGCGCACTTTGAGCGCCACGGACAAAAAACAGTTAACCTGATAACTGAGGCGAAAAGGCTTTCTGTCTCAGTTCCAGTGGTTGGAAACATAAAGTAGATTTTACACAAAATATAACATTAACAAAAATCCTTGTGTGGTCTTAAAATTAATACAAAACCAAATCTCCCATCTCTACAACTTTTGAATAATAGTAATAATAGTTCAGGGCATTGTATGTTATGAAATAACATCTCTATGCGCTTCAAAAGAGCTTTGAAATTTATTACCCTAGCTTTAGCTCCGGCAGCTTTATCAGCGCACAGTGCATTTCAAGGAATAATCCTACCAGGTACCCATTTACCTCACCTGGGTTGAGTGTGGCAAATGTAGATCAATAACATGGTTAAAGAAAAAAACAACAATAACTTTACTTTAAAACCGAGGAAAAGGAATGCCAGTTTCTCGATTATGTATAAATATGGGAAACAAAACAAAAAGAATAATGGGCAGGGGCCTTAGTTTTATAAACAACAGAGGATCATTATTGAACCATTACAACCCAATAATGATAAAGAACGAATTATCAAAAGAAAGAATCACAACCCAAGAAAAGAACATTTTAGTTGAGCAAGCCAACTAGGATATTTTAAAAGGGATTATAGAGATATAGAAATAGATAATGGGAGGTATAGAATAGGGATTGGAGTAACCTCTACATCGTCTCCTTTTCATTTCAATTGCTATGGTTTCATGCAGTTTGAAAACGTTATTATATTCATCATTACTCATTTACGTTTTCATTCATTTTGAAAGTTCATGCTTTAATAGTCCAATCATATAATTGTCGCGATGTCTTTCTTTCCCTTATTATGCAAAAGGGGTAATAATAATCAAATTCACCGACCCGGCCCCCCCCCCCCTACCCTAAACCTCCTGAATGGGAGGGGGAAATGTCGTCTCCTGTAGCTAGAGAAGGTGAGGAGGAGAATGAGGGAGGAGGAGGCCAGAGGGACAGATGTGAAAGAATGTTGGGGGAAATTAAGTGGTGGAAAGATGGTGGGAGAAGAGAGGAGAGATGGAGAGAGAGAGAGAGAGAGAAAGAGAGAGAGAGAGAGAGAGAGAGAGCGCATTATACTGTATAACATGCTTTTTACTTTATTTGTTGTTGTACTTTTATAATATATTCTTCAAAAAGAAATATATAAAAAAAAATACAGTGTTGTTTGTTCCAGTACTGTCATATTTGTATATCATTACCCTTTTTTCCTATGTGATCAAGTCGATGAATTCCTCTGTCTCGCATTAGAACACACACGTTACACGAATGCAGGTGTTATACATGTGCTAAAGATTGAGATTTTAGATCTTTTAGCTGTCATCAGTTGCAAATAAAATGCTGAAAGTTTGACACATCATGTACATGCCTTATCCGAATATAAGCCAGCCCTAAAACACCAACTCAACATGTTTTACTATACTGTTTAATGGCATCAAACTTTAGGTTCTGTATGATCATTTTCAGTGAATAATTCACATACTTTTAAAATGTAAATTATTAATTAATAACATTTTTTCTACTACGGACTTCTTTCGAGGTAAAGAGACGTTTACGGAATTAAAAGAAATCATTTTGTTTGAGAGGCGCTATTCTTTTTGCCAAACTTTTAACAGACTTGACATTTTTCATAATAATTATAGTATCCATTTTCAGCACATCAAAATCGCGATGCTCACAGACGGTGGCCCGACAAGTAATCACCAAATAACAACATTCTGAATTTGGAAAGGTGTATGATTATGTAATATCATTTGAATTTGAATGTAACTTTAGTTATGGAATGTGTTGATGTATATGTACTTCCTAAAATCACGCTGTGATCGGTTGTTACTGACGTAGGAGCAATTTGATATACATGTAGCTACCAAATCACCTTCAAAGCACTAGCAAAATTAAGTCTCAAAAAGCATTGCTTTTATAGACAGAGAACTTCATGTATAGTCCAGCATGACCATTCACATTTATCTCAAACTTTATTTTGATGAACTGGGGTTCGATGGAATAAAATTCCTCCAAACTAACAAGTAACCATCAAACAAACAAAATACACTCATCTTAATTACTTCGATGACTAGCCTATTGGATATTTTTATGATTTTGGGTCCTGTTTTTTTTTTTTTTTTTTTTTTTGGGGGGGGGGGGGGGGTCTTAATTTGAAACGAATTTGATTTCTGATAAAGAATAAAACTGTTCTCACTCTACTTTTTTCACGTGAGGAGGAATATAATAGTTGCAATATCACATGCGAGATTTTGTTATCGTGGGAGAGGCTGGGTGAGGATGAACTTGGGAAATCATGTTCTCCTTCATCCTCTCCATTATCTCCCCAACAGATACATCTTTCGTCAAGGACACTAAGCCCATTGACTTGTGTTTCAGGTGCTGTATCATCTCTACCTCCAGAATGTGTTATTCTATTCCATCCATGCCAAACATGTGGAACAGTATAATGCAAGGGTGAGGAGAGCAAGAAAGAGAGAGAGAGGAGGGGACAGGGAGGGAGGAAGAGAGAGAAGGAGGAAGAGGGGGTGAGAGAGTGAATGAGGAAAAGAGAAAGAGAGAGAGAGAGAAAGAGGGGGATAGGGAGAGAGAGACGAAGAGAGAGGGAGAGAGAGAGAGAGTGAGGAATAGAGAGAGAGAGAGAGAGAGAGAGAGAGAGAGAGAGACGGGGGATGGGAGGAAGAGATAAGTTTATGGGTATAGGTATTTACTATAACGTATAGCAGATACTGAGATAGGGAGATGACGAGAGATGGAGAGATGAGGAAGAGAGATGGGGAAAGATGAAAACAAATTTTGTGAGAACTTTGTGTGGTCCTGTTTGTTCGAATATGATTTCGAAAGTTTCGTGGGAAAAACGGGGTCTTGGAACATAGGCTTGCAGGGTATAAGTTCGAGCCTGTGTCGAGTCAGTATCGAGCGCATCCATTTTTTCGTCCCCCTTTTGGCCTCTTTTCTATCCTCTCAGTTCCTATCTTCAATTTGTGTGTGTGTGAGGGGGGGGGGGCAGGGATTGGTATTTAATTAGTTCTACTGCTAATCTCAAACAGTTGATCTGATGATCTGCATGCACAGCTATATTATACGTGTATAAGCAGGGCTGAATTTATACTACCGATTTACCAGCGATACATAATTTCCCTGCTTCTATCAAACATGAATAACTCTATTGAATCCTATTTTTTCGGATTCTATTCACCATCATCTGGTAACTGTCCATTTCTCCGAATAATTTTTTTTAAACTTAGAGAAGGGGATAAAAACGGTGAAAACTGACAAGGGAAATCATATGGAACTTTTGATAATACAATCTGGCTGTCGTCAATGTTTGATAGCAAGCAGTGTGTGTGCAAACCATGGACTAATAAGAACAAATAAATAACGAAAGTAACGCGGCAAAACATTTTCGCGATCGTTTATTTGCGCATGCCCGGTGGTTGTAAATATTTGCATCGCCAGGAATGTTTAATATTGAAGTAATCTTTTTAATGGGATCCATGTCACCCCCCCCCCCCCTCATCATTTTTAATGGTTATCTCAACATGGGATGATAAAAGCCGCCAAAACAAGAAAAAATAAAGTCATGTTGCATCATGGGTATTGGGTATAATCCCAAACACATTTGTGATTCAATTATGTGTAATGGATGAATTTAGTATTTTATTTACAGAGTGTAATAAGAATAACTGTAATGTTAGACAAGTATAGAGACACAGTTTGGTATTTTAGGACCCCTTTCTTGCTATAAAGTAAGGGGGATCCAATCCTTTTTATAATTTAATTTTACGTGACTGTATGAATGCAGAAAATAAGAGAAACAGAATAGCGAAAGTTTGAACTAAATCGGACCAATGGTAAGAGAGATATGAGTATATGAGATCACTGAATCTATGCAAATTGCAAATTGGCAATTTGGTAACTGTATTGTGACGTATTCACAAAACTCTTCCGTTACTTGGTCATGGACAAAAATATCAGATAGGCCCTATGTCTGTTTTTATCCAAAGCGCCTTTTCCTTTGGGGGCACTTATGAAAACATATAGTGGGTATCATTTTATTAAAGGTTTTCTAAAAAGAAAAAAAGAAAAAGAAAATACCTTTTTGAGGCAGACATTCTAAAAAAAAATACATTTTAGTCCTTCAGTATACTGTTTTGTATTGAAACAATCGAGAAAGTCGTCTTGCACTAGGTCAAAGCATTTGTAGTAGGTCCATGCATGGTTAAAGTGACACTGCCGATTCAGCCAATTTAAAGTACACATAGTATGTGTGGTGATTGCGACTTCTAAAAATTCCTAACTTTCTCTTTCTTTGCCCGATTTCGTTCAAACTTTTTCTAGCGCGCTTCCCCGATATTTTACTGTAAAGGTTTGGTATTTCTATGGTGGCCCTGAAGGGACATCGCGAATAGACTAAATCGTGAAAAATATGCGATAAAATTCACGATATCGTCAATTTTATCGCATATTTTTCACGAAGAAATTCACGAAATTGACGATATCGTGAACTTTATCGTGAACTTTTCACGATGAAATTGACGATATCGTGAATTTTATCGTGAAAAGTTCACGATATAAAGTTCACGATATCGTCAATTTTATCGTGTACTCTATCGTGTACTCTATCGTGTACTCTCCTGACGGGCGCTTCGTAAACAAAACCAGCCCTAGCTGGGGGAGACAGAGAGAAGGAAAAAAGGGAAAGGGAAAGAGAAGATAAAAGGAAAGAAAGAATAATAAGAAGAAAAGAGGGAAACGGGGGGGGGGGGACGAAGGGCTCTTGCCTCCTCCTCACTCCCCCCCCCCCGCCAAAAAAAAATAAGGAGAGAGAGAAGGGAAAGGGAAAGGGAAAGAAAATATAAAAGGAAAGAAAGAAGAGGAAGAAGAAGAAAAGAGGGAAACGGGGGCAAAGGGCTTTTGCCTCGTCCCCCGCCCCCCGCCAAAAAATAAATAAGAGAGAGAGAGAGAGAGAAGGAAAGGGAAAGAGAAGAAAGAAAGAGAAAAACGAAAAAGAGGGAGAATAGGAAAGAAAGGAAAAGAAAGAAAAGAAAGGAGCCCTTCGCCCCTGTTTCCCTCTTTTCTTATTCTTTTTCCTCTTCTTTCTTTCCTTTTATATTTTCTTTCCCTCTCCCTTCTCTTTCCCTTTATGGCGGGAGGGGGGAGGGGGAGGTAAGAGCCTTTCGCCCTTCCCCCGTTTCCCTCTTTCCGTCTTCTTCTTCTTTCTTTCCTTTTATATTTTCTTTCCCTTTTCCTTTCCCTTCTCTCTATCTCTCTCTCTCTCTCCTATTTATTTGTTGGCGCGGGAGGGGGGAGGAGGCAAGAGCCCCTCTTTTCTTCTTATTCTTCTTCCTTTCCTTTTTTATTCTCTTTCCCTTTCCCTTCTCTCTCTCTCTCTTATTTATTTTTTGGGCGGGGGGATGCAAGAGCCCTTCGCCCCCGTTTCCCTCTTTTCTTCTTCTTCTTCCTCTTCTTTCTTTCCTTTTATCTTCTCTTTCCCTTTCCCTTTCCCTTCTCTCTCTATCTCTTATTTATTTTTTTGGCGGGGGGTGGGGAGGGAGGAGGCAAGAGCCCTTCGCCCTTCCCCCGTTTCCCTCTTTCCTTCTTATTCCTCTTCTTTATTTCCTTTTATATTTTCTTTCCCTTTCCCTTCTCTCTCTTATTTATTTTTGCGCGGGGGGGGGGGGGAGGAGGCAAGAGCCCTTCGCCCTTCCCCTGTTTCCCTCTTATTCCTCTTCTTTCTTTCCCTTCCCCTTCTCTCTCTCTCTCTCTCTCTTATTTATTTTTTTGGCGGGGGGGGGGGGGGGGGGGAGGTAAGAGCCTTTCGCCCTTCCCCCGTTTCCCTCTTTCCTTCTTCCTCTTCTTTCTTTCCTTTTATATTTTCTTTCCCTTCCCTTTCCCTTCTCTCTCTCCTTATTTATTTTTTGGCGGGGGGGGGGGGGAGTGAGGAGGAGGCAAGAGCCCTTCGTCCCCCCCCGTTTCCCTCTTTTCTTCTTATTATTCTTTCTTTCCTTTTATCTTCTCTTTCCCTTTCCCTTTTTTCCTTCTCTCTGTCTCCCCCAGCTAGGGCTGGTTTTGTTTACGAAGCGCCCGTCAGGAGAGTACACGATAGAGTACACGATAGAGTACACGATAGAGTACACGATAAAATTGACGATATCGTGAACTTTATATCGTGAACTTTTCACGATAAAATTCACGATATCGTCAATTTCATCGTGAAAAGTTCACGATAAAGTTCACGAAATCGTCAATTTCGTGAATTTCTTCGTGAAAAATATGCGATAAAATTGACGATATCGTGAATTTTATCGCATATTTTTCACGATTTAGTCTATTCGCGATGTCCCTTCAGGGCCACCATATATTTCCCTTTAATGCAACGAATTTGTTAATAATCCTGTGTCCTTTGACGTTTGGAGAAGGAAAAAAAATCACGATATTTTTGTATGACACGAACGTGCAACGGAGTATGAAGCGTAAATTTGTAAAGTGCGTGAAATACGCAAATATAACACAGACATAATTATCTGATGTTTTATTTGTAGTAGTTGGCAGAAAAACAAATTTCACATCACAAAATATAGATCAAATGCTGTCATGAAAGCATCATTGTCGCCCTCATTGTTGAGATCCGTCATGTTTTACTTTCTGAGGTTTGATCATCGAGATCCATCTAGGCTAGATAGAGCTCAAGGGCGGGCTTCACTGATTTTTCCTGACACACCAATCTTCTATTTCGATGAAAAGATAATAAAGTACGGAGACATCCGGATGTGCGAATCATACGCGTCAATTTCGAAGCAATAATGTTTGATTGCCCATATTCTCTTTCCCTTTTTGAGTTTGAAATATTTTTTTTTCAAATATTATTTTCAGTTGATGTGTGGGGCGAGGGATTGAATGAACATGAAAAACAAACACCACCTGGATTATAATATGTCCCTCTGGTATATCACTCTGGTTCATATTTCGTCCTGGTGGAATTTATTTTCATCTGTGTTTACCTTGCAGTTCAACTCACTCACCCTTTTTGCGTTAACTTAAAAGGCGTACCACCGCTGTTCGAAGGCA